>NC_069499.1:314552870-314875870 GCF_027579735.1 Bombina bombina | reverse complement strand
AGAGAGGGAGAGAGAAAAGAGAGAGAGGGAGAGAGAGAGAGAAAAGAGAGAGAGAGGGAGAGAGAGAGAGAGAAGGAGCGAGAGAGAGAGAGAGAGGGAGAGAGAGAAAAGAGAGAGAGAAAAGAGAGAGAGAAAAGAGAGAGAGAGAGAAAAGAGAGAGAAAAGAGAGAGAGGGAGAGAGAAGAGAGAGAGAGAGAGAGAAAAGAGAGAGAGGGGGAAAAGAGAGAGAGAGAGAGAGAGAGAGAGAGAGAGAGGGAAAATAGAGAGAGGGAGAGGGGGAAAAGAGAGAGAGGGAGAGAGAGAAAAGAGAAAGAGGGAGAGAGGGAAAAGAGAGAGAGGGAGAGGGGGAAGAGAGGGGGAAAAGAGGGAGAGAGGGAAAAGAGGGAGAGAGGGAAAAGAGGGAGAGAGGGAAAAGAGGGAGAGAGAGAGGGGGGAAAAAGAGGGAGAGAGAGGGGGGAAAGAGGGAGCGAGAGGGGGGGGAAAAGAGGGAGAGAGAGGGGGGAAAAGAGGGAGAGAGAGAGGGGGGAAAAAGAGGGAGAGAGAGGGGGGAAAGAGGGAACGAGAGGGGGGGAAAAGAGGGAGAGAGGGGGGAAAAGAGGGAGAGAGAGGGGGGAAAAGAGGGAGAGAGAGAGAGGGGGGGAGGAGGGAAGAGAGAGAGAGAGGGGGAGAGGGATGGAACCGGGGTACATAAAAAATTGGCCCGTGTACACGGGCTTTAGGACTAGTATATATATATATATATATACACATACATATATATATATTTTATATATATATATATATATATATATATATATCTATATATATCTACATATATATATATATATATATATATATAAAATATTATTCAGTATGTATAATAATGTTAATAAATAATTTTTAATTGTTTTCTTATATTTTATATCTAACATTTCTATAACACACATTGAAGATAGCAATTCTTCATGTGCACTAACCCAACCGTTTTAGTCCTAAGTTGCGAACCCCTATGCGTGTTACACATATTTTACATTTATATATATATATATATATATATATATATATATATATAGTATATATCTGATACTGTTGATGTAAAATATAAATCTATACTTATATATCTATAGGAATAGATATACTACAGGTATAGGAAATATAGATATCTTTAGAAATACGGAATGTAAAATATGCACAGTGCATATATAGTAAAACATATATATATATATATATATATATATATATATATATATATATATATATATATTTCAAGAAAGAAGACTCAGTGTTTCTTCAAATTCATTGTTGCTTTATTTTGTGGTGAGTTACATCCAATGTTTCAGCCCACACTAGGGCCTTTCTCAAGGTGACTGACCCACTTCCCAACTCCCATTATACACACACCAATGATTAACTAATAATTGCCAGGTGATTTTCACCACACCTGTCTTCACACTTAACAACACCATATTCTCTGGAGTATATCGCCAACTACTGGACAGCTGAATATCAGCACACTTTGTTAACTCCAGTATTTTAATTTTAAGGTTGTTCAGTTGAAGGCATCGTATGGCTATAATCACCTCTGCAATTCACAATATCAAATTTACACTTACTGTATATACATACATTCACCAGAAATAATAAATTTTGCTTTAGACAACAAATACTCCTATAGAAAACAGGTCAAGGACAGATAGGTGTTTAGGCCCCTGGGGGCCACTTTGTCCAATTCCACTATCCATTGGACCTCCCTCTGTAGCAACAATTTCTTTCTATTTACTCCCCTTTTCAATTTTGGTACCTGATCTATTGAGCGGCATCTCAGACTTAACACACGATTTCTCTTTTCTAAAAAGTGCTTCGCCACTGGTTGGTCAGTTTCATCTGAGTCTATAGCCTGCCTTATGCTGGATCTATGTACAGCCATACGTTCTTTTGATGCACATTCTGTTTTTCTAACATACATTTCCCCACATCGACATTTGATAATGTATACTACGTACTTAGACTCACAATTTAGTTCCTGTTTTATTTTGTATCTTTTGCCTGTATGGCTGTTAGGATTCAACTGATGAAAGACAGTTGTTTGGATCTGCAACTGCGAAACTGTTATAAAATGTCTCAATGGAGCTGAGATTTATCTTATCAGGAAGACAACCAGCTAGCTCACAGTGAATTTTTGGTAAGATACAGTTGAGGTATATTCAAGTATGAACCTGGTTATGATCTCAGAAATAAATCAGAAGAATGTCTCTCTCTATGAGGAAGAGCTATATATATAATTAAGCAGGCAGTCCTGAGTAACTGAACAGTGTCTCTTGTTATCATATACCAGGTGAGTAATGAATTGCAGTGATGAGAAACTTTGCATATATACATATATACAAATTAGAACATGTTCATGCTTACCACAACCTCAGGACACTTTGCTTGCAGTTATTTTCAGTGAGAGGAGAGTTTCTGATCTGCAGCTGACAGGCAACAGTGAAGCAATGCAATCAGGTAAGAGACAGAGCGGCTGTATGGAAACTGGAACTCAATTACAGGTTGTTATTCCTTAGAGCCTTTAATGTAATTAGTCAGCGGCAGACTTAGTTACAGTGACTGTGACAAACAGAAGAGCAGAGGTTTGGTATTGTAGCACAACTGTTTCCTTTGAGAGGAGATGATTGCTGCAGCTTGTGGGAGTCAGCATGAAGTGGGAATCAGTCTCCCAGTTTGTAAAGATCCTGTGCTGCAGGCAGTTTAATGATTGGAAAGTTTCCTGTTGTTTAGGATGCTTGAAATATCTCAGTAGATAAAGGAGATTAGAACAGTAATTTGTAATCCACAATAGCTTAGGATAAAGCAGAGAGAGCAACTATGTTACTCCTATAACACTCAATAACTAAGCACTTGTCTAAGGTTAGAAGACAGGTGATATAGAGTAGGTAGGTTGGTCTAATGAATAAAGGTGGTATTGGAAGTTATTCACACAATGGCTTTGTCTGTGTGTACATTGGACCCCTTTGCAGTCAAATAACTGAAAACAAGAAAAATAATTTGTATTCCCTGTACACCCTGGGGAAGCCCCTATGACATTTGGTCACGTACGCCTTGAGGAAGCCCCTATGACGTTTGGTGACGTGGGGGGGTGAAACGGCCGTTGGCGTGTGACATTAGTATCTCAAGCTGAGAACCGGCTCTCCAGTTTACATGGACGTTTGTTTGTGCAGCTAATGGAGCGACATGCTTTGCCTGATAATTGTTGCTGATGGTTCCCGAAGTGGAGGACTCCTTCAATGATTAAAGTTTACAGTAACGTATTAATGGACTAATGTATTCGTAACTCTTTACCACAAGATTTCTTTTTTGGAAACGAGTGCTTCAAATTAACACTCACTACACATGAAATTAAGTGCTGAATTTGAAATTTAACTGATATATTTACCAGCACTGTGTGGAGCTTGTGGAAACCTTGCTATTGATACAATGTTTTGGCTTTAGCGTGTAAACTGCAATTTTGTTACAACAATTTCTGCAAATGTTTGGCTGTAATTACGCACCTACTACAATTTGAACATAGATCCTGTATGATTACCATGGTAGCAATTACCTTCTTTTTTGAGTGGTGCTACCATCTGGTTGGGGTGTTGTTCATCTAGTATAGTTTGTAAATCGTGTTGACTTATTACTGTCAAGTTATATTGTCTCTGCAACATTGTTATTTGATCTCTGGTATAGATCCTCAGGTTGTTTATCTCATGATAACAGATTTCCAATTGTTTATATTGGGTTATCCTCTGAGTGAGGTGTTGCCATTGATTCATTGCTATAACGCTTTTGCATGGATCCCCATTTATAATACCATGGTAGCAGATTCCTGTGGGAGTACAGGGCTACCCTCTGGCAGGGTGTTACAATTTAGCGTCTATTTGTTGTTTGTTCCTGAGTGTGAGCTGGCCATGCTTTTTTAATTTTAAGGTGTATGAATTTATTACGCAATACAAGAATTATATGGAAAATAAACACACTTTATAATTATTATGGATGTGGTTTCGTTTAGGGGACCCAGCTGTTGAGTTTTTGCACCTGAGTGGAAGCAAGCGAAATAAATTATTAATTGCTTGAAATAATTTTGTGCGACTAAGTTATTTATTAAATATATAAAATAAATTGTTTGAGTGCTGAAATCCCTGGCTTTATAAAGAGGCTACGTAAGTGTATCCCCCTTTTTTTTTTCTTTTTTTTTTTTCTTTCTTTTTTTTCTTTTCTTTTTTCTCTTTCTTTTTTTCTTTAGAGTTTATACATGTGTTTTTCAAGGTCTGCACCATATTAAAAATTAATCAAAATTTCTTGGTTTCTCTCCCCATTCTCTTTGTTTATATATATATATATATATATATATATATATTTATAAAATAGAACATATTCTTCCACGTGAAAAACATTGGAATGTGAAAAATTTATAATTTATCTCGGGTTGAGCACACTCAAATAAACTGGTTAGCATGCAAGTATGGGTGTTAGTTTTTTTGTTTTGTTTTTCGCTCCATTGAAGTCTGTGGGAGAAGAAGTTAATGTAGTCGCGCTATTTTGTTAGTGCATGTCAGGTTTCCGCTCTCATGCAAACTTTTTACTTTCAACTTGTATTACGAGAGAGCTAAATTACACTTTACTCGTAATCTAGCCCATTGTTTGAAGATTTATAAGGAGTTTATTATTGTGCACTGTCCTAGATTATAAGAGGAGTGTAATAACTTTGCTAGAGCGATATCTATAAAGCTCCCATTTTTACATCCATATTAAAAGTTGAAAGTAAAATGTTAGTGCAAAAGTAAAAAACTTGGGCGCTGTAACATCTGGAGGTCGGATAATGTGGCTGCACTAAATGTCAAAGTCAAAGAAATTAGCAGTTATTCACACAGTATAAAGTTATATTTTAAATATATATATATATATATATATATATATATATACATATATACTCACACGCAACACTCAGACACACGTTTATACGAACAAATGAACAGTAAACAAGTGCAGGAGACCTGCAAGTAAACACATATGTGCTGCTGAAGATCTTTCTAGCACCTATTTAATATTGGTCTAACTTGTACTTGCTTTAATTTTCAGCCTTTCCAGTAACTGTGGGTGCCCTTGCAACTGCCAGTTTTTAAAGAAACGTGTTTCCGTAAGTTATACATATAACATTTTCTATAGACCGTGTATTACCAGCATTGTCAAATTGTTTGCCCTTGATCTGTATCCAATATTTGTTACAGACTAGTTTTAACATTTACTATAGTTCTGTACCTACAATTTGATGTAGATCTATATGTACAATTTTCTGTAGATCTGTCTGAATAATATGCTTTAGACTGAAATGCATGTATGCATAAGTTGCTGTAGACTAACATGTACAATTTTCTAAGGGTGCTTGTGAACAATTTGTTGTAAATCGATTTAATTTGACACTTCCTATTGCACTGTCAGCTGTGTATCTCTACATCAGACGTGGCATATTCATTATGAGCTCAGTAGGTTTTAGACAGCAGAGCAAATGAAGAAGGATGAGCAACAGACATGACAAAGAATGATTAGATGTCAAAAAAGATAGCAGTCCAAAGACATTGTGTCTATAACTAGCAGATGTGACCGTGTTAAATATTGGCAAAGTACAGGAGGCTAATCTATAAAAAGACAAGGCTTCAAATGGGTCTCTAACTGGCATGTCCTTTGTGTTATATTTCAAGTGTTATTAGATTGTGACACCAAATGATGAGCAGTGTACAGAAATCAATGATAATTTGATGACAACGGTGACTTAAAGCTAAGGCAGGTCCTAATTGTATTTTTATCCATAAACTATTTAGCAGTGTGTTTGCAAATTTATATTTGAAAACTTATGGATGCAAACATCCAAAAAAAATTAAAAATAAAAGTGATTCAAACATATAGTGCACTATTGTCGTGTTGTTATGGAACTCTCCTTACCAGAATCTAAAAACTTCCATATGAACTCTCTATTTCTCAGGTACCATGACTAGGTTTAGGCATTGGATCTGGTATTGTGTATACATTATGGGCTAAAGTTTTTGTGATTGAGGTTATGGTCAGGGTACAAGTGAGGGATTGTGTATATAGTTAGAACTAGGGTTTCTTATTTGGAAAAGTTTAAAGCTAGGTTTAGAGATTGTGGTAGTGGTTAGGGCTGGGGTGAGGGATGGTATTTTGCAATTAGGGCTAAATGTAGGGATTGTGGTTATGGTCAGGGTTAGGGTGAGGGATTGTGTATATAATTATGGATGGGTTAATTATTGTAGGTATGGTTAAAGCTAGATTTAGGAATTGTGGTTATGGTCATTATTATGGTGAGGTATTGTGTATCCAGTATAGGCTAGGGTTGAGGATTGTAGCTAAATTAAAGCTACATTTAAAGCTACATTTTGGAATTGTGGTTGTGGTTATTGTTAAGATGAGGTTTTGTGTATTTATTTAGGGCCAGGGCTAAAGATTGTAATGTTTAAATCTAGGTGTAGGGACTGTTGTTATGGTTAGGGCTAAGGTGAAGCATTATGTATGCAATTAGGGTTAGATTTAGTGGTTGTGGTTATTGTCAGGATTAGGGTAAGAGATTGTGTATATGGTTAGATGGGAACATACAGAAAAGGAGGGATGATCATTTTATTTTCATCCTCCTCCTTAGCCCAACAATCAAAACAGGATGCAACCAAAAAGATTAGTGTAATTGTAAACCCCCATAACACCACTCAGGAATCTATAATACAGAATCTTTTTTGTTAACTATTTCAGTTGCAAATGTGATTGACAAACTGAAAAAAATAATCCTTTAATTTAACAAGCCTGAATAGTAATTTCCTGGCAGAACTTTCTTTTGTGTAATGAAATAAACCAGACAGAGGTAAAATTACTAGTGACCTTGCATAGACTCCGTCCTGCTTTATTACTATTTCTTGACATATTGTCACAGATAAGTCTATTATGTGTTTGCAAATGCTAAATATATGATAGAATATTACCAATATCAATGTTTTGTATTTTAAAATAAAGAAACTGTATCAAGTCTGCTGGTTAGTCTTTTTAGCAGCATCTTGCAGGTGTAAATGTAGGGCAAAAAAAAAGAATAAATTGTAACCACACAAAAAGACATAGAAAGTGATTTCCAGAGATTTGATTTTTTTTTAATGTAGAATAGCTCCATAAATTATTTTGATTTAAATCACAAAAGATCTACATGTAAATCGGCAGCTGTTGATGGTTTATATCTTTTGATATATGATAGACAAAGTGCATTTTAATATTTAAACAGCAATGTTTTATCTAAAATTCACTGGAGAGGAATTACAGTATATGGGGTAAATTCAGCTGTCAATACTAAGGTCAGGAATGATTGTTATTGGCATCCAGGGTTTGATGGGAAGACATTTATTCTTATACTGGAAACTTTACCAAGAACAATGCTAAAATAAAATAAAATACAAAAACAACTTTATGTGTTTGCATCATTTTGAGTAATCTGGGCAGTAGCTGTCTGACAAATGAAGAAAAAAAACAGCATTAAAATTATTGTTGTTTCTTTGTATACAAGAAAATCAATACATACTATAGAGGTAAAAAAGCATTAATATTATATGTTTTGTTTTTCTTCTGACAGAGAAAAATCAATGAAAGCAATGGTAGCAAAATTTTAGAATACAGTCGGCTAGATTACGAGTTGTGCGTTAGGGTTAAAAAGCAGCGTTGAGAGGTCTTAACGCTGCTTTTTAACGCCCGCTGGTATTACAAGTCTTGAAATGACAGGTGTACCGCTGACTTTCTTGGTCAGACTCGAAAATTGGATCAGCCAATAGGATGAAAGCTCAATCCTATTGGTTGATTGCAACAGCCAGTAGGATTTTTTCAACCTTTATTCCAATTGGCTGATAGAAATCTATCAGCCAATCGGAATCTAAGGGACGCCATCGTGGATGATGTCATTTAAAGGGAAACCTCATTCAGAAGAAGACGTTGATTGAAGAGGATGCCCTGTGTCGGATGTCTTTAAGATGAAGACGCTCCACGCCGGATGGATGAAGATAGAAGATGCCGTCTGGATGAAGACTTCTGCCTGGTTGGATGAAGAATTCTGCCGCTTTGTTGAGGACTTTTGCCGGCTTCGTTGAGGATGGATGTCGGGTCTTCAAAAACTGTAAGTGGATCTTCGGGGATTAGTGTTAGGCTTTTTTAAGAGTTTATTGGGTGGGTTTTATTTTATTTATTAGATTTATTTGAATTATATTTAAGTTAGGGGGTGTTAGGGTTAGACTTAGGTTTAGGGGTTAATAAATTTAGTATAGTGACGGCGATGTTGGGGGCGGCATATTAGAGGTTAATACGTGTAGGTAGTTTGCGGCGAAATTGGGGCAGGAGATTAGGGGTTAATAACATTATGTAGGTGTTGGCGATGTTGGGGGCAGCAGATTATTGGTTAATAAGTTTAATATAGGTGTCAGGGATGTCGGGGGCAGCAGATTAGGCATTAATAAGTGTAAGATTAGGGGTGTTTAGACTCAGGGTTCATGTTAGGATGTTAGGTGTAAACATAACTTTTGTTCCCCATAGGAATCAATGTGGCTGCGTTACGGAGCTTTACGCTGCTTTTTTACAGGTGTTAGACTTTTTTTCAGCCGGCTCTCCCCATTGATGTCTATGGGGAAATTGTGCATGAGCACGTAAAACCAGCTCACCGCAGCTTTCAGCAGCGCTGGTATTGGAGTGCGGTATGGAGCTAAATTTTGCTTTACGCTCACTTCTTGTCTGCTAACGCCAGGTTTTTGCAAACCTGTAATACCAGCGCTGTAGGGAAGTGAGAGGTTATTACCGAGCAGCTCTTACTGCAATACTCGTAAGCTAGCCGATAGGGATTAGTGATGTCGCGAACATAAAATTTTGCCTTCGTGAACCGCGAACGCGAAATTCCGCAAAAGTTCACAAACGGGCAAACCAGACGAACCGCCATTGACTTCAATGGACAGGCAAATTTTAAAACTCACAGGGACTCTTTCTGGCCACAATAGTGATGGAAAAGTTGTTTCAAGGGGACTAACACCTGGACTGTGGCATGCCGTAGGGGGATCCATGGCAAAACTCCCACGGAAAATTACATAGTTGATGCAGAGTCTGGATTTAATCCATAAAGGGCATAAATCACCTAACATTCCTAAATTGTTTGGAATAACGTGCTTTAAAACATTAGGTATGATGTTGTATCGATCAGGTAGTGTAAGGGATACGCCCGCTTCACAGTGACAGACCAAACTCCCCGTTTAACGCACCACAAGCAACTGCAAACAGTCCATTTGCACAACCGCAAACTCCCCATTTGCACAAGGTTGGATACCAAGCTAGCCATGTCCCATTCCCTGTCCTCACTGATGTCATTGAAGGTCTCTTCCTCCACCCAGCCACATACAACACCAAGGGTCCCCAAAAGGTGACAACAAGCCCCCTGGGACGACTGCTGTGTTTGGTCTTCCACCTCTTCAAAGCCACCTTCCTTCTCTGACGCCTCTTCTTCAGACTCCTCTCTCTGCATTGCCTCTCTCTGCTTTATTATAAGGTGGGTTCAGTAGTACTATTCTTATCAGTTTAATCCCTGTTACGTCCCCTATCAGGGGACGTGTATATGGCATGGATTTTAGGAACCGGGAGATGGAAAAAGATGCTTGGTCGGTCCTCCTACTTCAAATTTGGGGCACTGCGCATGCAATCTACTGTGCCACCAGATATGAGTGGTGTGTTCAGTAGTACTATTCTTATCAGTTTAATCCCTGTTACGTCCCCTATCAGGGGACGTGTATATGGCATGGATTTTAGGAACCGGGAGATGGAAAAAGATGCTTGGTTGGTCCTCCTACTTCAAATTTGGGGCACTGCGCGTGCAATCTACTGTGACACCATATATGAGTGGTGTGTTCAGTAGTACTATTCTTATCCCTGTTACGTCCCCTATCAGGGGACGTGTATACTGTATGGCATGGATTTTAGGAACCGGGAGATGGAAAAAGATGCTTGGTCGGTCCTCCTACTTCAAATTTGGGGCACTGAGCGTGCAATCTACTGTGCCACCAGATATGAGTGGTGTGTTCAGTAGTACTATTCTTATCAGTTTAATCCCTGTTACGTCCCTTATCAGGGGTCGTGTATATGGCATGGATTTTAGGAACCGGGAGATGGAAAAAGATGCTTGGTCGGTCCTCCTACTTCAAATTTGGGTCACTGCACGTGCAATCTACTGTGCCACCAGATAGGAGTGGTGTGTTAAGTAGTACTATTCCTATCAGTTTAATCCCTGTTATGTGCCTTTTTTATTGTTTTGGTTTTTGAAGCCACAGTGCTGCACCAGAGGCCATAAAAATTAGGCATGTACACATGCCTGAAAAATTAGGTGCGGTTGAGTGGTTACTTGAGAGGTGCCCGAAGCTAAGCTGAAGGAGGATGGTGCGTCAAGGTTCCGAGCAGAAGCTGTAGAAGATTGGGTGTCCTGTGTTAGCCAGTCAACTATGTCCTCAGAAGTTTTCGAGTTCATGGCACGTGGCTTCTGAACACTGGGCATTATTCTAGGGCCAAAGGGAATCACAGCACCATGACCACGACGGCACCTGCGGGGTGGCCTGCCTCTGCCTGTCATTTTTTTTTTAAATGTACACTTACTGTACTATTAAAGAAGATATGAGTGGTGGCACTGGGCAAGTGGGCACACTATACGATGTGAGCTTGACACAAAAAAGCAGACTGATGTTTCACAGTCCAAAAAGGTTGTTTTTTTTTAAATGTACACTTGCACTACTATTAAACAAGATATGAGTGGTGGCACTGGGCAAGTGGGCACATTATACGCTGTGAGCCTGACACAAAAAAGCAGACATGTTTCACAGTCAAAAAAGTTTTTGTTTTTTTTTAAATGTACACTTACATTACTATTAAACAAGATATGGGTGGTGGCACTGGGCAAGTGGGCAAAGTATACGCTGTGAGCCTGACAAAAAAAGCAGACTGATGTTTAACAGTTCAAAAAGTTTTTTTTTTTTTAAATGTACACTTGTGCCACTGGGCAAGTGGGCAAAGTATACGCTGTGAGCCTGACACAAAAAAGCAGACTGATGTTTCACAGTCAAAAAAGTTTTTTTTTTTTAAATGTACACTTACACTACTATTAAACAAGATATGAGTGGTGGCACTGGGCAAGTGGGCCAGTATACGCTGTGAGCCTGACACAAAAAAGCAGACTGATGTTTCACAGTTAAAAAAGTTTTTTTTTTTTTAAATGTACACTTACACTACTATTAAACAAGATATGAGTGGTGGCACTGGGCAAGTGGGCACAGTAAACGCTGTGAGCCTGACACAAAAAAGCAGACTGATGTTTCACAGTCAAAAAAGTTTTTTTTTTAAATGTACACTTTACTATTAAACAAGATATGAGTGGTGGCACTGGGCAAGTGGGCACAGTATACGCTGTGAGCCTGACACAAAAAAGCAGACTGATGTTTCACAGTCAAAAAAGTTTTTTTTTTTTTTAAATGTACACTACTATTAAACAAGATATGAGTGGTGGCACTGGGCAAGTGGACACAGTAAACGCTGTGAGCCTGACACACACTCTGGCAGGCAGGCAACTGCAATTAGATTACACAAGCAGACTGATGTTTCACAGTCAAAAAAGTTTTTTTTTTAAATTTACACTACTGTTACACCAGATATGAGTGGTGGCACTGGGCAAGTGGGCACAGTATACGCTGTGAGCCTGACACACACGCTGGCAGGCAGGAAACTGCAATTAGATTACACAAGCAGACTGATGTTTCACAGTCAAATTTTTTTTTTTTTTTTTAAATTTACACTACTGTTACACCAGATATGAGTGGTGGCTATGTTCACCGGGGGCTATTCGCCCGCGAACTATTCGCGACATCACAAATAGGGATTAGGTTTAATCTTTTTTATTTTTGATAATTTGTTTTATTATTTTATGTAATGTTAGACTTTTTATTTTTTGTAATCTTCGATTAATTTAATTTTTATTTATTTTTTTTAAGTAATGTTAGCTTTTTTTTTTATATGTAGCAGTATTTTTTAATTTAGGTAATTGGGGTTAATTAAGGGGGTTAGTTAGGGGCTTAGTAATTTAATTAGATATTTGCATTGTGGGGGTTTGGCGGATAAGTGTTTAATATATTTATTAGGATTAAGGCGTTGTGTGGGTTTGGCGGATTAGGGGTTAAAACTTTTATTAGGTTTATTGTGATATGGGTTATTGGGGATTAGGGGTTAATACAATTATAAGGTTTATTGCTTGTGGGGTAATGGCGGATTAGGCGTTAATACATTTATTACGCTTATTGCAATGTGGGTTAATGGCAGATTAGATATTAATATACTTTATTAGTTATTGCGGTAGGGGATTGCGGTTGACAGGTAGATATTGCGCATGCATTAGGTGTTTGCTCACATTTTCATCGTAAGGCTTGCTGCGCCTGCTTATGTGTGGCCAGGTGAAAATGGAATAAAATTTCTCCATTTTCATTGAATAAGTCCTAGCGCTGAATATGTGATACCGATTTGCGATGCTATCTTATAGGAGTAAAAATTGCGGGCGACGGGAGAAATATACAAGCCGCATTTATATGCAGCGCTGTATATGTGATACCAAAACTGCGTAAAAACCTTTATGTAATCTTGCCCTTGATGTTTCAATATTGAAATGTGAAAATGACTGCTGAATTTGATTTTCGGTATCTGTAAGTCAGTCACTTGGCTTTTGTGAAATTAAAAATGTATGTATGACTTTGCTACCGGAGGGTCAGATTTCAAAATGAAAGTCACAAAGCAAAGCAAAATCAAAACAAAATAGTACATACATAGCCTGTAGCCATTTTATTTCCATTTACAACTACAATGCTGCAAACTCCATATCAGCTTAAGACCTGCTCATATACTTCTCTCATTGGGAGAGAAAAAAACAGTAGTACAGATTTTAATCAAGAAATAGGCAATACTAGGTTACTGTATACAAATTTACATTTGAAATAACTCCATTTTCATTGCTATTATAGGTTGTTTATTTACACAATTGCTGAAAGGGAGTTAAGTGCTTTTAATTAATAGCCACATTAAAATATCACAGAATAACAAAAATATTTGAGATATGACACCATTATTTACCATTAATAAATAAGCTAAAGTGTTCATGTGACATATAATGGGTCAGATTATAAGTGGAGTGCTAATTTACTGCGCACCTGAAAATTTGTGGGCGTGATAAATAACCAGCTATTACAAGTGGCTGGTTATTGGTACCATGAGCTCACGGTAGCAATTAGCACTCAGAATTAGCTCTAGAATTTTCTAAAAGTGCCCCAAATGTTTTTTTGTTTTTTTTATGGGAATTTTTTCCCCCATAAAAAAAACGACTGCACTAGGCAGTTTTTAGGGGTTAAAAGTGGCGGTATGGAACTGAAAAGTGCCTTTAGAAAGCGGTCCATGGGATGTGTGTGTTCCCTGTAAACATATATGTATACAGGGAGTGCAGAATTATTAGGCAAGTTGTATTTTTGAGGATTAATTTTATTATTGAACAACAACCACGTTCTCAATGAACCCAAAAAACTCATTAATATCAAAGCTGAATAGTTTTGGAAGTAGTTTTTAGTTTGTTTTTAGTTATAGCTATTTTAGGGGGATATCTGTGTGTGCAGGTGACTATTACTGTGCATAATTATTAGGCAACTTAACAAAAAGCAAATATATACCCATTTCAATTATTTATTTTTACCAGTGAAACCAATCTAACATCTCAACATTCACAAATATATATTTCTGACATTCAAAAACAAAACAAAAACAAATCAGTGACCAATATAGCCACCTTTCTTTGCAAGGACACTCAAAAGCCTGCCATCCATGGATTCTGTCAGTGTTTTGATCTGTTCACCATCAACATTGCGTGCAGCAGCACCCACAGCCTCCCAGACACTGTTCAGAGAGGTGTACTGTTTTCCCTCCTTGTAAATCTCACATTTGATGATGGACCACAGGTTCTCAATGGGGTTCAGATCAGGTGAACAAGGAGGCCATGTCATTAGATTTTCTTCTTTTATACCCTTTCTTGCCAGCCACGCTGTGGAGTACTTGAACGCGTGTGATGGAGCATTGTCCTGCATGAAAATCATGTTTTTCTTGAAGGATGCAGACTTCTTCCTGTACCCCTGCTTGAAGAAGGTGTCTTCCAGAAACTGGCAGTAGGACTGAGAGTTGAGCTTGACTCCATCCTCAACCCGAAAAGGCCCCACAAGCTCATCTTTGATGATACCAGCCCAAACCAGTACTCCACCTCCACCTTGCTGGCGTCTGAGTCGGACTGGAGCTCTCTGCCCTTTACCAATCCAGCCACGGACCCATCCATCTGGCCCATCAAGACTCACTCTCATTTCATCAGTCCATAAAACCTTAGAAAAATCAGTCTTGAGATATTTCTTGGCCCAGTCTTTACGTTTCAGCTTGTGTGTCTTGTTCAGTGGTGGTTGTCTTTCAGCCTTTCTTACCTTGGCCATGTCTCTGAGTATTGCACACCTTGTGCTTTTGGGCACTCCAGTGATGTTGCAGCTCTGAAATATGGCCAAACTGGTGGCAAGTGGCATCTTGGCAGCTGCACGCTTGACTTTTCTCAGTTCATGGGCAGTTATTTTGCACCTTGGTTTTTCCACACGCTTCTTGCGACCCTGTTGACTATTTTGAATGAAACGCTTGATTGTTCGATGATCACGCTTCAGAAGCTTTGCAATTTTAAGAGTGCTGCATCCCTCTGCAAGATATCTCACTATTTTTGACTTTTCTGAGCCTGTCAAGTCCTTCTTTTGACCCATTTTGCCAAAGGAAAGGAAGTTGCCTAATAATTATGCACACCTGATATAGGGTGTTGATGTCATTAGACCACACCCCTTCTCATTACAGAGATGCACATCACCTAATGTGCTTAATTGGTAGTAGGCTTTCGAGCCTATACAGCTTGGAGTAAGACAACATGCATAAAGAGGATGATGTGGTCAAAATACTAATTTGCCTAATAATTCTGCACTCCCTGTATGCTTTTATACATATATATTCATGTGTTAATATGTGTATACTGTATATGCATATTAACACATGAATATATATGTATATATTTTTATATATATATATATATATATATATATATATATATATATATATTAAAAATTGCTGCCAGTCGCTGCACAGCTTACCCCCTTTGCTAGTTCTCATACCATGTCTGACGGCATGTGAACAAGACTCTCATTGGAGCCTAATGAAGTACAATCTTGTCAGCACAATGCTTCCTTGCAATGTGAATGTGTGGTTGCGTTCACATTGCACCTAACTTTTAATACCAGCGCACATTAGTGGAACTTTTCTTACTCAGTTGAAGGCAAATATCGATTTTGTGGAAGCTATATTTTGTGCTTAACTTTTAAAAATAAATTAGTAATTTGTATCTTTAAAAATATACATTACTATTCTATTTTCTTTTAAAGAAAGTGCTATGAGTTACTTTTTAATTTATACATTAAAAGGTGTTGAACAATCCCTTAGCCCAATCCGATATATATATATACATTTTGCGGTAGTTTGCTTATCGTACCGCACAACGTATATATAAGTTTTAGCTGCAGGAAGCTCCAGCAGTCTTTGCTGTTAAGTTACAGGCGAGAGCTGGAGTTCCTAAGTTCTAGGCATCTGCCCACATATGGAACTGGAGCATAAGAAGGCAGATGCTATATTGTTACAGATGGTGAGTGACACTGTGTGTGTCACCATCTGTAACTATCTTCTTCTGGTTCTGGCGGTAGGTGTGGGAGGGAATCCCAGAGGTGGGTGGGCGCCTCAGCAGTGGAGGTAGAGGGAGGAGAATGTGGGAGGGCCCTGCAATACAGGGAAAAAATAAAGGGAGAGGGAGGGAAGGGGTGCTAGGCTACAGAAAAAGGTGAGGTGGGGGTCCATAACTAATGATTGCGGCAGGGGGGAACACTACACTACAGAATTTATTTTTTTAG
Source organism: Bombina bombina (assembly GCF_027579735.1). Classification (NCBI taxonomy): domain Eukaryota; kingdom Metazoa; phylum Chordata; class Amphibia; order Anura; family Bombinatoridae; genus Bombina; species Bombina bombina. The sequence goes on along the minus strand of NC_069499.1, from coordinate 314,859,800 downwards.
AATAATAATGACCTTTTATAGTTACTGGCAGACATAGTTAGAGGGGGGAGGGTTAGAGAGCTTTTTGGGATGAATCAGGGAGGTTGGAGGGTAAGGGGGATCCTACACTGCAGAAAATAAAATGAAAATTAATTAATTTTAAAATAAATTCCTTAAAACTTAACTTTGTCAGACTGTCTGTCAGTACCTAAGATGGAGGTTACCAGTGGGGGTGAAGGAGGGAAGAGAGCTGTTTGGGAGGGATCAGGTAGGGATCAGGGGGTGGTAGGTGTCAGGTGGGAGGGTAATATTTACACTTAAGGTAAAAATAACCTTACAAGCTACCTGATTAACCCCTTCACTGTTGGGAATAATAGAAGTATGGTACTGAGGTGCAATTAGCGACTTTCTAACTACCAAAAGCCATGCATTCTGCTATTTCTGAACAGAAGGGATCCTAAAGAAGCTTTTACAATCATTTGTGCTATGATTGCACAAGCATTATGTAAAAAAAATCAGTGAGAAACCCAAAGTTTGTGAAAAAGGTAACATTTTTTTTAATCTGATCACATTTGGGGGGGGGGGGAAATAATGCAATGAAATATACCAAAAATGGGCTAGATCAATACCTTGGGTTGTCTACTTAAAATATATATATAACGTTTTGAAAGGTAAATAGAAAAAAACAAGGCTCTATTTCTGTTTAAATGGAGTGATAGCAAAAATGCAAACAATTCTCCAGTATTTTGGAAAAGTTCTTCTCTGAAAGTCCTGGTAGTGAAGGGGTTAAAAATTAAACTTTTATGATTCAGATAGGTCATGCAATTTTAAGTAACTATAATGTGTGCTGGTATTACAAGTTAGCTGCAATGCAAATGTGACTTCGCATTGCCAAGAAGAATTGCGCTCATGAGAGAGCGCTTCTAAGGGCTCCTTTAGGAGCCATATTCTCATTCCGTCATGGCAGTGGCGTCACTAGGGTTGGTGTCACCCGGTGCGGTTACTCATGGTTTCACCCCCCTGTGGGAAAGAGAACAGGGCAGGATACAGTTCAGCACAGAGGAGGAGAAAACAGAATCTGAATATGAACTATGCTTATACTACGCAACGACTTTTGCATAGCTAGATTATGTTTTCTTCCTCCTCCGCTAGGTTTCCCCTATCTATATGATGCCTGCCAGAGTGCCCTATAGTGATGCAGTCAGTGCCAGATTAAGGGCTTCTGATGGACCTATTTTTGGAATTGCATGAAACACACACACTGATAAACAAAGATATACAGAAACATACACACAGACACATACAGAGAGAAAGACACTGACAGACACACACACACACACAGAAACACAATGACACATACACACAGAGACACAGACACACACATACAAAGAGACAGGCACACTGACACACGCAGACAGTGACATACAGTCACAGTGACCCACAGACATGCACACAGATACAGAGACACAATGACACACACAGTATGTCTGTCTCTCTGTATGTGTGTGAGTCTGACACACACACAGAGATACAGAGGGGCATATGTATCAAGCTCCGAATGGAGCTTGATGCCCCATGTTTCTGGCGAGCCTGCAGGCTCACCAGAAACAGCAGTTATGAAGCAGCGGTCACAAAGACCGCTGCTCCATAACCTGTCTGCCTGCTCTGAGCAGGTGTACACACATCGCCACAATACAACCCGATCGAGTACGATCGGGGTGATTGACACCCCCCTGTCCCCCCCACCCCCCTGTCTCTGAGAGGAGAAGTTTGTCTGAAATACCAACATATTTCTACTCCAGGGATATCAAGATTTCCACCTGCTAAAAGTTTCTGCATACCAGCTGGAAACATCTTTATCACAGATAGGGTTTACATCCCCTCCATGCTTCCAATATACCTCACATGTTTGAGGTTAAACAAGGTGAGCATATTTAAATCTCACTTTTAGTTTTTGATTGCCTAGTACTGACATACTGCACCATAATTTGTTTTTGTTTTTGTTTTTCTCCATTCTATGGCCTAGATTTGGAGTTTGGCGGTAGTCGTGAAAACCAGCGTTAGAGGCTCCTAACGCTGGTTTTAGGCTACCGCCGGTATTTGGAGTCATTCAAAAAAGGGTCTAACGCTCACTTTTCAGCCGCGACTTTTCCATACCGCAGATCCCCTTACGTCAATTGGGTATCCTATCTTTTCAATGGGATCTTTCTAACTCCGGTATTTAGAGTCGTGTCTGAAGTGAGCGTTAGAAATCTAACGACAAAACTCCAGCCGCAGAAAAAAGTCAGTAGTTAAGAGCTTTCTGGGCTAACTCCGGTTCATAAAGCTCTTAACTACTGTACTCTAAAGTACACTAACACCCATAAACTACCTATGTACCCCTAAACCGAGGTCCCCCCACATCGCCGACACTCGATTACATTTTTTAACCCCTAATCTGCTGACCGCCACCTACGTTATACTTATGTACCCCTAATCTGCTGCCCCTAACACCGCCGACCCCTATATTATATTTATTAACCCCTAACCTGCCCCCCACAACGTCGCAGCCAGCTACCTACAATAATTAACCCCTAATCTGCCGACCGCAAAGAGCCGCCACCTACATTATAGCTATGTACCCCTAATCTGCTGCCCCTAACACCGCCGACCCCTATATTATATTTATTAACCCCTAATCTGCCCCCCACAACGTCGCCTCCACCTGCCTACACTTATTAACCCCTAATCTGCCGAGCGGACCGCACCGCTACTATAATAAAGTTATTAACCCCTAATCCGCCTCACTAACCCTATAATAAATAGTATTAACCCCTAATCTGCCCTCCCTAACATCGCCGACACCTAACTTCAATTATTAACCCCTAATCTGCCGACTGGAGCTCACCGCTATTCTAATAAATGTATTAACCCCTAAAGCTAAGTCTAACCCTAACACTAACACCCCCCTAACTTAAATATAATTTTAATCTAACAAAATTAATTAACTCTTATTAAATAAATTATTCCTATTTAAAGCTAAACACTTACCTGTAAAATAAATCCTAATATAGCTACAATATAAATTATATTTATATTATAGCTATTTTAGGATTAATATTTATTTTACAGGTAACTTTGTATTTATTTTAACCAGGTACAATAGCTATTAAATAGTTAAGAACTATTTAATAGCTAAAATAGTTAAAATAATTACAAATTTACCTGTAAAATAAATCCTAACCTAAGTTACAATTAAACCTAACACTAAACTATCAATAAATTAATTAAATAAAATACCTATAATTATCTACAATTAAACCTAACACTACACTATCAATAAATAAATTAAATACAATTCCTACAAATAAATACAATGAAATAAACTAACTAAAGTACAAAAAATAAAAAAGAACTAAGTTACAAAAAATATTTTTTTTTTACAAACATTAGAAATATATTACAACAATTTTAAACTAATTACACCTACTCTAAGCCCCCAAATAAAATAACAAAGCCCCCCAAAATAAAAAAAATGCCCTAGCCTATTCTAAATTACTAAAGTTCAAAGCTCTTTTACCTTACCAGCCCTGAACAGGGCCCTTTGCGGGGCATGCCCCAAGAAGTTCAGCTCTTTTGCCTGTAAAAAAAACATACAATACCCCCCCAACATTACAACCCACCACCCACATACCCCTAATCTAACCCAAACCCCCCTTAACCCCTTAAGGATCAGCGACGTACCCTGTATGTCACTGGCCTTTTTTTGGGACTTGATTGTTTTATAGCGCGGTCTTGCCACCAGGGTTGAGACTGCTCTATTCCACAAAGCCTGCTGGAGGGAGTGCATTAATAGCGTGTTCTTGCTAGACTTGTGCTATTATGTCCTGAAAAAACCCTTAACGACCAGTGACATACAGGGTACATTGTGGTCATTAAGTGGTTAAATAAACCTAACACTAAGCCCCTGAAGATCTCCTTACCTTGAGTCGTCTTCACCCAGCCGAGCCAAATTCTTCATCCAAGCGGAGCAAGAAGAGGTCCTCCATCCGGTAGAAGTCTTCATCCAAGTGGGGCAGAAGAGGTCTTCCATCAGATTGAAGTCTTCATCCAAGAGGCATCTTCTATCGTCATCCATCCGGAGCGGAGCGGCAGCATCCTGAAGACCTCAGACGCGGAACATCCATCCTGGCCGACGACTGAACGACGAATGACGGTTCCTTTAAATGACGTCATCCAAGATGGCGTCCCTCGAATTCCGATTGGCTGATAGGATTCTATCAGCCAATCGGAATTAAGGTAGGAATATTCTGATTGGCTGATGGAATCAGCCAATCAGAATCAAGTTCAATCCGATTGGCTGATCCAATCAGCCAATCAGATTGACCTTGCATTCTATTGGCTGATTGCACCACGATAGGAGTAATATATGCACTCTACTGCTCTTGCCAAATGGCATACGTTGGCATGACAACAAGGGAGATAAAAACACGTATCTTGGAACATGTGTATAACATCAAATATGCCCGAAGAGATAAAGATAAAGGCAAAAAAATCACCTCTGTGGCCAAACATTTCCTATCACACCACAATGGTTCACCTATGGACCTAAAATACACTGTGATCCAAAAAGCATCTCTTGGCATAAGAGGTGGTAACATCGAAAAGGCCTTATTAAAAATGGAGTGCAAATGGATATACCACCTAAATGCGGTTAAACCGTTTGGCATGAATGACTTCAATAATTTTTTTGTATATATCTAACCCTTAAGTTAAAAAATCATATTCATCCAAAATTGTGTCTTCAATATTATATACTCACCTAAATTTGGAAAAAACACACATTAAGGTTATCATTAGAACAACCTACATAGGATAATTACTGTTAAACATCTTGGTTAATACAATAACCATTATAAGTGTATAAACACAGGGGATATTATCTAAAAAATGTAAGATTAGGGACTTAACCTCAAAGAATTAACTATATATTTTCTCTGTATCACAAAACGCAGTTAAATAACACACCAACTATAATAGCATACAGAATTAATTACCAATACGAGTTTTAGTCTCCTTTCTTTTACCGGTATTTACAATTTGCCACTCACTAATTTTGACATTTTCTTCTCCACTTTATTCGCTCAAAAAATAGGGGTACACCTCGAGCCCAACCCCACATCACTACACAACACTTTACAACAAAAACGCATCACTTCCCACTATAAATATCACATTTCATTCAGTGAAGAATATCACACACTTTCCTCCTTCACAGTACAGACTGATCATTGTATCATATTATCTCACATTTGGAAGATATTATAAACAAGTATATAATTTATTCAATCCTTTCCCTCATCTCCCTTCCACTTTTTTATTTATATACAGTTTTATCCCTCACAAATCACATTTCCTGTGTTTAATCTTATCACCCCTTGTCACATAGCACTATAGCCATTCTCTAACAATAAACCACACCTGGGATTCTAAATATGAATCTATAGTCGAGATTAAACTTCATTAATTTGTATTTACTAGCTCAAAAATTATCTCTCTTTGTGTATATATATATAAGGAGATTAAAATAAAATAGTCTAATCCAAGACCAAACGACAGGATACGTCCTATCCCACTATCAGTGCATTAGCCTAAAATTATATATACATCGATAGATGGAAATAAAAACAATGGAATATAGCACCGAATTCAATACATAACTATATGCAACCGGTTTTATTTGCTGTCCGGGTTCATACCAATTTTACCAATTTTTCCTTGTGAGTCCCATCTACATAATATACATTAAGAATACCAATCACGTTATTTTACTAAGTATAACTACTAATCTGCATTATATTGAAACTACAGCAGTATAAATTATAAAATAGTATCCCATATCGTGATCGGCTATTCCAACTTCCATCTATATATTAACAAATAAACATATCCACATAATAATTACATTATGACATTCTAGTATTTCCCAAATATGCTGCCATTATAAGCGGCAGTCTGTCTTACAACCCCTGAATAAACACGTTATATCCTGTAGTGCATCGGCACATAAATCGCAGATTTTATGCATTTGCTTGAAAGACCAAGATTCTAATTATACCATTGCGGTAAGACACAATAATTTACTATTAAGCAATAGTAAGGTATGATACAAAGTAATTCTTAAGTCTCAATGCCTCATGTTACAAACCGCAGTGATCATCCAATCATTGCTACTGAACACACATACCCCTTGTTTACTTAATGCTGATTGGTCCTTTACTGACATCACATACGCCCCCCTACTCACACGCCCTCCTCGCGTTACGTAATACCGGATGTCACTGTCTACTCATATGATTGACAGAATGAGCATCCAATCAGAGGCATTTAAAACGTAGAGGGACATCGAATCAGGGGCTTGTGGTGGGACAACCACCAACATAAATAACGCCGAGTAGCAGCGGCCCGCACCCCCTCTGAGGAAGCGTTCTGTGAAACGCGCGTCAGGGGTCCAGCAGGAGAAGCTAGTTCTCTCCTGTCTGTCGCTTTTTTAACTGCTTGCCTAGTTAATAATAGAATTTGAATATACCTATATATTTGTTGAAACCTGGTGCCTACTATTTACCTTTAAAAAATCATAACAACTTAAAAGTAAAATAGCCCTCGGATTGTAAGGGCTTAGCTTATCTTGCACAATAATATTGTGGGCATCAGGCTAAATACATAGAGCATTGCCGACTATATCTATTTAATGTAACTAGGTTTAAGTGTTTTTAACTCTTTCAGGCTACTTCTGTGTGAATGTTTGTTCCTAGTCGTAACAATAAAGTATTAAAGTATGAATGTAATGGAACATTTTAAACAAATAGAGTAATCCTCATATTTCATATGATTATTTGGAGTTAAAGAAATAATTTTCTTTGTGGTATTCTTTTCTAATAATCCTAAGTGTATCTCCTTGTACAATTAGTATTTCTAGTTGTTTAGTTCTACCCTCTAAGAATCCACATTAGATGTGTACCATAATTATTACAAGTGATTACTGAGTATTGGTATATTATATACCATATTTGATTTACACAATAGGTACAACATCTAATTACTGATTAACTCCTACTATCCCCCACCACACTTTTCAAAGCTTAGTTCTTTGGGAGAATATACCCAGAGTCTCTCTTCTGGGTTTAGCCCTTTTCCTTGGGGGTTTAATAAGTAACAAAATACACAAAATGAATATTCAATCAGATATGGCTAATCGCCATCAGAAACGACTTACAGAACTTAACTCTATTTTTAACAGTTCCACTAGGGACAATATACAAATTAATGAGGATGAATTAAACAATGTGTTATGTAAATTACATCAAACCTTACATAAACAATCTAAAAGATGGTGGAACTGGCACTTCTTTGAGAAGTATGCAGAAAAAAACATAATTCCCAGAGGGTTAAGGATGAAGGTATTTCCAGCCTTCAACCTTTATAACAATGATTTAACCAAAGAATGGGAAACAGCCTTGTCAGAGTGCTCTCTCAAATTAATAAATATATTAATTAAACACGATAAACTCGAACTAACAAAATTAGATTCTGAAATTGAAGAATATAATGCCCAACTGTCTCAATTTAATGATAAAATAGATTACAAAAATCAGTATGATAAATATCAAAAGGAATTGGACAAGTTGGAGCAAGAAATTATAGCAACCAAAAAACAAAAGTTGCAGAGAGATATTGAAGATTTCCAAAATCAAAGAGTTTATCGTTGGCGTAGTAATGTCACCCCTAGATATAGAGGTAACAGATACCTTGTTCAACAATCTGAGAGCAGTGCAGAAAGTGAAACAGATATTTCAGACAATGACTTAGACACCAATACTGACAATGAAAGTACTACTACAGACACAATTAGTGCCAGACCGAAGAGCTATAGCTCAGTACAATCCTCCACATCATCTTCTTCTTCCTCATCATCTTTTTTGTCCAAAACCCCACACAATATAACTCCACCAGTCACCTCAGCCAATCAGACCAACACTCAGAACAGGGGCAACAAACGGAAATTCTCAGGCCCAGTGAGACAGTCTACAAGAAGAAGGGAATTGAGTCCCTTCAGCAAGATAAGGATGAACAAATGAGGATTATTAACCTCTCTGACTATACACTCAGTACTACACATAAATCTGTACTATCCAGAGGACTGTCTTTCTGCCCTGTAAATTCACTAAATAAATTTGAGGTAATAAGAGATATCCATCTGTTCTCCAGAAAAATATTGCTCAAAAAATTATATGCCTTTAATCCAAACAGTTTGAATGCAGAAGATCTACTTACTGTAGACATACTGCAGGAGCTATCTGCAGACAGTACAGATACACAAACAGTAACCAACACGAATACGCCAGTAGATGAATCTGCATCTTCTGTTTGGAAATCAAATGTAAAACCCAAATCTACTTATGTTCCATCCTTTTCTATATCCCCAGAGATACAGATTTTCTGTAAGATGGTTTGTAAAGAAATCGAACAATTGCCCATATACAGGGCCAAACAAAACCTCAATATCAATGAAATGAATGCATTAAGAGAGATAGAATCATGGCAAGATGTTCTAATCAAGCCATCGGATAAAGGTGGGAACGTGGTCCTTTGGCCACAACAAATGTATATGGATGAGGCTAAAAAACAACTATCCAACTCTGCCTGTTACAAACAGTTGATATTCAACCCGCAGAGTTCATATCTTACCCAATATAATAAGATGATATTAAGTGCTTGGAAATCAAATACAATATCTAACTCAGAGAAAAAGTATCTGATAAAGGACAACCCTAAAGTAGCCACTTTATACTTTCTACCGAAAGTGCACAAAAATCCCTCAATACCTCCTGGAAGACCTATTGTGTCAGGAAATGACAACTTAACAGAAAATGCAAGTAAATTTGTAGACTTGCGATTAAGGGAATATCTCACAAGCATACCCTCATATGTACGTGACACAATGGAGGTACTGCAGCTGTTACAAAACATCAAATTATCAGAGGATATGTGGCTAGTAACAGCGGACGTCGAGTCCCTTTATACTAATATAAAACACGAAGATGGAATTAAAGCCATTAAATATTATTTGGCTTCAAATAATAACGATAACAATCTACATAATGACTTTATAATTCAACTCTTGAAATTTGTCCTGACTCATAACTTTTTCACATTTAATGACAGGTATTACTTGCAAACCCAAGGTACCGCTATGGGTACAGCGTGCGCGCCGACTTACGCGAATTTATTTCTTGGCTACTGGGAACTTTTCTATGTATTTTCTAATGAGCTCGAAAAATATACTGAACACATCCCAATGTGGTTAAGATACATAGATGATGTTCTTTTCATCTGGGAAGGGTCATATGAACAACTTGAAACCTTTATGAAGAGAATTAATAAAAATGATCTTAATATCAAATTAACTTTTGAGGCTAGCCAGCAGGAGATATGCTTTTTGGATTTAAAAATATTCAAAAACAATGAAGGATTCATCAATACTACGATGTTTAGGAAAGAAACATCAACTAACACTCTTCTACATCATTCCAGTGCCCATTCTCCAAGTACCCTGAAAGCAATACCATACGGGGAATTTCTGAGACTTCGTCGGAACTGCACTACCAATGAGATCTACATACAGGAAAGTGTAGCCTTAGCACAAAGACTAATGGCACGTGGATACAGTAAGAAATCCATAAAGAGAGCTAAGTACAAAGCACTCAGGAAAAGTAGAGATGAACTATTAATTCCAAAAAGTAAAACCCTCCAAGAGTCATGTCCTAGACTCATTACGACATATAACCCCCAGATGCCACATGTTATTAAAATTATTAATGACCATTGGAACATACTCCAAAATGATGAAACCCTTAAGCCATTAATAGGCGACAGAGTCTCATTAGGATATAAGAGACCAAACAACTTGAGAGACAAACTGGTATCTAGTCACTTCATAAGAACTGCAAAGAAAAAAGACACAAACCCAGGTATGTACCCATGTGGTACCTGCTCTGCCTGTAAATATGTTCTGAAAACAAAAACAATAACTAAAAAAACAGGACAAATATATAACCTCCAAGCACATTTCTCTTGCACCACGATAGGAGTAATATATGCACTCTACTGCTCTTGCCAAATGGCATACGTTGGCATGACAACAAGGGAGATAAAAACACGTATCTTGGAACATGTGTATAACATCAAATATGCCCGAAGAGATAAAGATAAAGGCAAAAAAATCACCTCTGTGGCCAAACATTTCCTATCACACCACAATGGTTCACCTATGGACCTAAAATACACTGTGATCCAAAAAGCATCTCTTGGCATAAGAGGTGGTAACATCGAAAAGGCCTTATTAAAAATGGAGTGCAAATGGATATACCACCTAAATGCGGTTAAACCGTTTGGCATGAATGACTTCAATAATTTTTTTGTATATATCTAACCCTTAAGTTAAAAAATCATATTCATCCAAAATTGTGTCTTCAATATTATATACTCACCTAAATTTGGAAAAAACACACATTAAGGTTATCATTAGAACAACCTACATAGGATAATTACTGTTAAACATCTTGGTTAATACAATAACCATTATAAGTGTATAAACACAGGGGATATTATCTAAAAAATGTAAGATTAGGGACTTAACCTCAAAGAATTAACTATATATTTTCTCTGTATCACAAAACGCAGTTAAATAACACACCAACTATAATAGCATACAGAATTAATTACCAATACGAGTTTTAGTCTCCTTTCTTTTACCGGTATTTACAATTTGCCACTCACTAATTTTGACATTTTCTTCTCCACTTTATTCGCTCAAAAAATAGGGGTACACCTCGAGCCCAACCCCACATCACTACACAACACTTTACAACAAAAACGCATCACTTCCCACTATAAATATCACATTTCATTCAGTGAAGAATATCACACACTTTCCTCCTTCACAGTACAGACTGATCATTGTATCATATTATCTCACATTTGGAAGATATTATAAACAAGTATATAATTTATTCAATCCTTTCCCTCATCTCCCTTCCACTTTTTTATTTATATACAGTTTTATCCCTCACAAATCACATTTCCTGTGTTTAATCTTATCACCCCTTGTCACATAGCACTATAGCCATTCTCTAACAATAAACCACACCTGGGATTCTAAATATGAATCTATAGTCGAGATTAAACTTCATTAATTTGTATTTACTAGCTCAAAAATTATCTCTCTTTGTGTATATATATATAAGGAGATTAAAATAAAATAGTCTAATCCAAGACCAAACGACAGGATACGTCCTATCCCACTATCAGTGCATTAGCCTAAAATTATATATACATCGATAGATGGAAATAAAAACAATGGAATATAGCACCGAATTCAATACATAACTATATGCAACCGGTTTTATTTGCTGTCCGGGTTCATACCAATTTTACCAATTTTTCCTTGTGAGTCCCATCTACATAATATACATTAAGAATACCAATCACGTTATTTTACTAAGTATAACTACTAATCTGCATTATATTGAAACTACAGCAGTATAAATTATAAAATAGTATCCCATATCGTGATCGGCTATTCCAACTTCCATCTATATATTAACAAATAAACATATCCACATAATAATTACATTATGACATTCTAGTATTTCCCAAATATGCTGCCATTATAAGCGGCAGTCTGTCTTACAACCCCTGAATAAACACGTTATATCCTGTAGTGCATCGGCACATAAATCGCAGATTTTATGCATTTGCTTGAAAGACCAAGATTCTAATTATACCATTGCGGTAAGACACAATAATTTACTATTAAGCAATAGTAAGGTATGATACAAAGTAATTCTTAAGTCTCAATGCCTCATGTTACAAACCGCAGTGATCATCCAATCATTGCTACTGAACACACATACCCCTTGTTTACTTAATGCTGATTGGTCCTTTACTGACATCACATACGCCCCCCTACTCACACGCCCTCCTCGCGTTACGTAATACCGGATGTCACTGTCTACTCATATGATTGACAGAATGAGCATCCAATCAGAGGCATTTAAAACGTAGAGGGACATCGAATCAGGGGCTTGTGGTGGGACAACCACCAACATAAATAACGCCGAGTAGCAGCGGCCCGCACCCCCTCTGAGGAAGCGTTCTGTGAAACGCGCGTCAGGGGTCCAGCAGGAGAAGCTAGTTCTCTCCTGTCTGTCGCTTTTTTAACTGCTTGCCTAGTTAATAATAGAATTTGAATATACCTATATATTTGTTGAAACCTGGTGCCTACTATTTACCTTTAAAAAATCATAACAACTTAAAAGTAAAATAGCCCTCGGATTGTAAGGGCTTAGCTTATCTTGCACAATAATATTGTGGGCATCAGGCTAAATACATAGAGCATTGCCAACTATATCTATTTAATGTAACTAGGTTTAAGTGTTTTTAACTCTTTCAGGCTACTTCTGTGTGAATGTTTGTTCCTAGTCGTAACAATAAAGTATTAAAGTATGAATGTAATGGAACATTTTAAACAAATAGAGTAATCCTCATATTTCATATGATTATTTGGAGTTAAAGAAATAATTTTCTTTGTGGTATTCTTTTCTAATAATCCTAAGTGTATCTCCTTGTACAATTAGTATTTCTAGTTGTTTAGTTCTACCCTCTAAGAATCCACATTAGATGTGTACCATAATTATTACAAGTGATTACTGAGTATTGGTATATTATATACCATATTTGATTTACACAATAGGTACAACATCTAATTACTGATTAACTCCTACTATCCCCCACCACACTTTTCAAAACTATTTATTATAGGGTTAGTGAGGCGGATTAGGGGTTAATAACGTTATAATAATAGCGGTGCGGTCCGCTCGGCAGATTAGGGGTTAATAAGTATAGGCAGGTGGAGGCGACGTTGTGGGGGGCAGATTAGGGGGTTAATAAATATAATATAGGGGTCGGCGGTGTTAGGGGCAGCAGATTAGGGGTACATAGGGATATTGTAAGTAGCGGCGGTTTACGGAGCGGCAGATTAGGGGTTAATAATAATATGCAGGGGACAGCGATAGCGGGGGTGGCAGATTAGGGGTTAATAAGTGTAAGGCTAGGGGTTTTTAGACTCGGGGTACATGTTAGAGTGTTAGGTGCAGACGTAGGAAGTGTTTCCCCATAGCAAACAATGGGGCTGCGTTAGGAGCTGAACGCGGCTTTTTTGCAGTTGTTAGTTTTTTTTTCAGCTCAAACAGCCCCATTGTTTCCTATGGGGTAATCGTGCACGAGCACGTTTTTGAGGCTGGCCGCGTCCGTAAGCAACTCTGGTATCGAGAGTTGCAGTGGCGTTAAATATGCTCTACGCTCCTTTTTTGGAGCCTAACGCAGCCATTCTGTGGACTCTCAATACCAGAGTTATTTTAAAGGTGCGGCCAGAAAAAAGCCAGCTTTAGATACACGGGTCGTTACCGACAAAACTCTAAATCTAGCCATATGTGCGCTGAACTCTGAAACTCAACTCCATATATATATATATATATATAAACACATCCAGCCCTGCGATACGCACCATGAACTTTGACTTGTAAATTTATATTCACCTTTTATGATGTGCATTAACCCTACTGCTTATATTGCAGACTCTGCTTATATTACAGACTTTTTTATATCAGTTCTCTATTTTTATATATTTCTCTGCCATTTCTGGCATTTAGAGACCGCCCCACCTGAACACAGATATTTTACCTATTGTGGGTATAATTTCACCGCTCTTTATATATTAACTTAATCTGTTCATATAATCATTTTATGTTTCACCTCATACTATATAATATAATAGATATACTGTAGTCTTGTGCGCTTAGGTCATCTCCTCCTTTTTTGTTCATATATATATCATACATTCACATTTTGTAGCATCTTTGTTCAGTACAATAATAGTTAAAACATTTTTAACTGGCAGTGATGTAGTTAAAGACAAATGAGGAAACAGAAGAGTTAAGTGATGGGTTTAGTCCTGACAGCTCAGAGAGGTCTGGAACTGTTAATCATCTAGAAGGGAGATTGTATAGCCATTTGTTCAGAGTTGCAGGGAAATCAAACTCATTGTTCAAGCACAGCAACTTCTTGACCCTCATACCTTATCTTTTTTTATCTTGCTGCCTTCCTGTCTAAGGCTTATGATACCGCGTGAGGGTAAAGTGAGTGGAGGGAAGGAGGAGATCGCTAGACAATACTAACAATACTCTGGCTGCCTGCTTTCTCCTTGCTTAATAATAAACAATGAACCTGCAGCTCTGCCAGTGTATAGAACCTCCCCGGCAGTGTTATTACTAGCCTGGATTGGGAATATTGAGGCCTATTTATGAAATGTCTGTCGGACCTGATCCGACAGTGCGGATCAGGTCCAACAGACATCGCTGAATGCGGAGAGCAATACTCTCTTAATATTCAGCATTGCACCAGCAGCCGCCCCCTGCAGATTCGATCGGGATTGATCGGGTTGAATTCCGGCGATTCCTGTCCGCCTCATCAGAGCAGGGGGACAGGTTATGGAGCAGCGGTCTTTAGACCGCTGCTTCATAACTGCTGTTTCTGGTGAGCCTGCAAGCTCGTCAGAAACACGGGGCGTCAAGCTCCATTCGGAGCTTGATAGATAGGCCACTATGTGTGTGCATTCCAGACCCCACCCCCTCCCTGTTGGAGTGGAACAAGTTTGCTCAGTGCTTCTTAGCTGTTTAATGCTGTGCTGTCTGCTACTGTCCCCTCCCCAGACCCCAATCTGGATAGCAGCAGAGAAGAGAACAAGTAATATTGTAAAAGCCTAAGCTCAGGTATTAACCTCTTTTCAAAATTTAAAATAAATAAATAAAAACAATATTGTACCTCTAGCACGATGCCAAGTGGAGCAACTACCGCACCTTTCTAAAGCCAGCCCTGCCTACCAGAACTTTTCACTCACTGTGCACTTCTTCCTCCTGTCTGTAGAAAGCCTGCGCTAGGGGGAGGGGGCGGGACCTGGATTACAGCAACTAATTGAGCATCTGGGTAGAATCTGCCCTGCATCATTCATATGCCATAATACTGCAAGGATTTTACAGTGCTGTAAAATTACTGTTTAAATTGCCACTGCCTCAAGTAGAGTAGGTTCCTGTCTGGTGGTGTCACCCCCCTCGAGCAGGCTTCACACCCCCCAGTGATGCCACTGATACGATCATAAATGGCATCAGAACTTCAGCGCCAGTGAAGGGGGTAAGTTGCACAGAGATGGGAAGCAATCAAATATACATGTATATGCTGGTATATATATTTATGTGTTAATATGTGTATATGCACATATTAACACATATATTTATGTGTTAATATGTGTATATACACATATTAACACATAAATATATATGTATATAAGTATATACATATATATTTACTGGGAACACACAGATCCCATAGACCGTAATGTAAAGGTACTTTTAGTGGCGTTTTTTATTTTTTCTAACACTTTATTCCCACCAACTTTAAACCCAAAATACTGCCTAGTACAGTAAGTTTATTAAAAAAATAAAGATGCTGCCATATTTATTTTTTAATAAACTATATGTGTATATATTTGTATATTAGACTTATGCAGCCAAGAAATTTTTCAGTATTTGTTTGGTTTAAAACTAAATGAATACTGCATTTTAAGTAAATGTAAATGTTTAAAGCTACCAGTGAAAAAGTTCACATGTAGCTTTATACATAACTTTTGCATGATGGAGAAAGCACTAACCCAATCTTTTTTTTGCCAGAGCTCCGGCCACACTAATAGCAGCCTTAAGTGCGCTAAGCCTTCTGTTAGTGCGGCCTGGGCTCTGTCAAGAAGAGGATAAGGTTAGCCCGGCTCTCCAGCACACTAACAAATGTGGAATAAAGAACTTAACAGAAGCAGACTCAGTTTTGCAATGTTATTGGTAAGGTTGAGTGGCCCTTTTCTAGAGTGCATTCCTTAGCCCCTCTCCATTTAAAAGAGAAGTGTTTGCTCTTTTAAATTAAATGTCATATTTAATCCCTGTAAAATTCAACTGATAACCACAATTTTTCCTTAGCTTTTTTAAAATGTGTGGTATCCACATACACAGGTGACATTTTGAACTTTTTGGTGCAAGTGTGAAATTAATCTCTCTATATATATATCAATAGATTTAAATGTCAATGTAACTATTGCTTCCATCTTAAAGCTATATTGAAGTTTGAAATATGAATAAAAAAAAAACAACAACTTAAAAATGCATAAATATTTAAATTACACAGTGCATGTCTGGAATATGGGAAAATAAATTATTTTTTCTAAGGTGAATGAGTTAGAATAAATTAGTATGACTAAATGGGGCAATGCATTCAGATTTCCCATGTAAAATACATATAGGGCCCTGTAATGGAGTGGACCTTGTCAGGAAATGTTAAGCACAAACAGAACGATGCAAAATAAGTTTTCACTTTAAACAAGTCTTTACTTTCAGTCAGCAATTCAAGGGTTTTTGTAGTTAAACAAACAAGCAAAAAGCAGCACACATACAAAGTCATAAGTTCTACAACAAGAAAATAAAAAAAAACACACAACTTATATAATCCTACAAACTCTTGTGATAAAGCATTAGGTATTTAAATACAGGTTTTCCAAGACAATGCTCCCATTGTCTTGCTACTTCCCTCTCTGAGATCCAAATTGATCTAACCTTGCTTGCAAGAGATGCCTTATATAGCCCTCTAACTGTTCTCAGCTGTTAATTGACTTCTTGTTTTCTGCCTGTGACCAATGGGAATGTTTTCAGCAGTGAGCTTGCAAGCCTTACAGCATTTTGTTTCTTTTAGGATAGTATATTTCCCTGTAGAGAAATCAATCCTTTCTACAGGGATGAGTTTATAGACTCCATCACAAGCCCTATCAGGGGTGTATTTTGGCCTAGGCAAACAAGGCACTCGGCTAGGGTAACAGATTAGGGGGGATTGCTTTTTGAGTCTCTGTTGTAGGCAGCAGGTGATTTAACAAGCACTAGCTGTCTTTATTATATATATATATATATATATATATATATATATATATATATATATATATATATATATATAATAAAGACAGCTAGTGCTTGTTAAATCACCTGCTGCCTCCAACAGCAATCTATATATAAATATTATTACTGCTAACTTAACCCTCCTTAGTGTTTGCCCTGTTGAATATTTACTTTAGAAATAGTATAAAAAAAAGCCATCTTACCACCTGATCAAAAAATATTATGGTAAAAAAATACCAAAAACTGGGGGGGGGATTTTGAGTTCCTATGGCAGCACAAAACCTAAATACACCACTGGGCTCTATTTTTTAAGATGCAGAAGCAGTTTAGGGGCTTGAGCTTAACTATCTCTCATTCTAAGCAGATCTTGGTGATTGACAAGCCCTATTCTTGCTCCATTGGTTGCAAGAGAGTAGGGGGCATGGATGCACATGCAATTGCTTGTGCAATGTTAACTGCAGGAAGTGGATGAGGCCACTCATCCCACTGCCAGACACACAATCGGCTAGATTACGAGTTGTGCGTTAAGGCAAAAAAGCAGCGTTAAGAGGTCCTAAATTTACCTGTAAAATAAAACCTAACCTAAGTTACACTAACACCTAACACTAAACTACAATTAAATAAATTAACTAAATTAAAAAAAATTTAATTAAATTAGCTAGATCACAAAAACCCCCCACTAAATTACACAAAATAAAAAACAAATTACAGATCTTTAAACTAATTACACCTAATCTAATAGCCCCCCAAAATAAAAAAAAAACTAAACTAAACTAAACTATCAACAGCCCTTAAAAGGGCCTTTTGTGGGGCATTGCCCCAAAGTAATAAGCTCTTTTACCTGTAAAAAAAAAAATACAAACAACCCCCCCAACAGTAAAACCCACCACCCACACAGCCAACCGCCCAAATAAAATACTAACTAAAAAAACCTAAGATCCCCATTGCCCTGAAAAAGAACCTGATTGGAACAGCTAATAGAATGTGTGCTCAATCCTATTGGCTGATTGGATCAGCCAATATGATTGAACTTCAATCCTATTGGCTGATTGCTTCAGCCAATAGGATTTTTTCTACCTTAATTCCGATTGGCTGATAGAATTCTATCAGCCAATCGGAATCTAAGGGACGCCATCTTGGATGACGTCACTTAAAGGTACCTTCATTCAGTAAGAAGACTCCGGATGAAGAGGATGCTCCGCGTCGGATGTCTTGAAGATGGACCCACTCCGCGTCGGATGGATGAAGATAGAAGATGCTGTCTGGATGAAGACTTCTGCCCATCTGGAGGATCACTTCGCCCGGCTTGGATGAAGACTTCTCCCCGGCTTCATTGAGGACTTCAGCCCAGCTTGGATGAAGACTTCTGCCGCTTCCTTGAGGATGGATGTCCGGTCTTAAGAACTGTAAGTCGATCTTCAGGGGGTTAGTGTTAGGTTTTTTTAAGGGTGTATTGGGTGGGTTTTATTTTTAGGTTAGGGTTTGGGCCTGCAATAGAACTAACTGCCCTTTTAAGGGCAATGCCCATCCAAATGCCCTTTTCGGGGCAATGTTGAGCTTAGGTTTCTTTTAGTTAGTATTTTATTTGGGGGGTTGGTTGTGTGGGTGGTGGGTTTTACTGTTGGAGGAGTTGTTTGTATTTTTTTGCAGGTAAAAGAGTTGATTACTTTGGGGCAATGCCCCGCAAAAGGCCCTTTTAAGGGCTATTGGTAGTTTAGTTTAGGCTAGGGCTTTTTATTTTGGGAGAGCTTTTTTATTTTGATATGGCTATTAGATTAGGTGTAATTAGTTTAAATATCTTGTAATTTGTTTATTATTTTCCGTAATTTAGTGGGGTTTTTTTGTACTTTAGCTAATTGTATGTAATTTATTTAATTGTATTTAATTTAGGTAAGTTATTTAATTGTAGTGTAGTGTTAGGTGTTAGTGTAAGTTAGGTTAGGTTTTATTTTACAGGTACTTTTGTATTTATTTTATCTAGGTAGTAATTAAATAGTTAATAACTATTTAGTAACTATTCTACCTAGTTAACATAAAAACAAACTTGCCTGTAAAATAAAAATAAACCCTAAGCTAGCTGCAATGTAACTATTAGTTATATTGTAGCTATCTTAGGGTTTATTTTATAGGTAAGTATTTAGATTTAAATAGGAATTTCGGTAATAATATTAATATTTATTTAGATTTATTGTAATTATATTTAAGTTAGGGGGTGTTAGGGTTAGGGTTAGACTTAAGTTTAGTGGTTAATACATTTAGTATAGCGGCGGCGATGTTGGGGCAGCAGATTAGGGGTTAATAAATGTAGGTAGGTGGCGGCAATGTTAGGGACGGCAGATTAGGGGTTAATAATATTTAATTAATGTTTGTGAGGCGGGAGTGCAGCGGTTTAGGGGTTAATATGTTTATTCTAGTGACGGCAACGTTGGGGTCATAGATTATGGGTTAATAAGTGTAGTTAGGTTGCGGTGACATTGGGGGAGGGAGATTATGGGTTAATAAATATAATGTAGGTGTCGGCGATGTTGGGGGCAGTGGATTAGGGGTTCATAAGTATAATGTAGGTGGCGGCGGGTGTCCGGAGCGGCAGATAAGGGGTTAATAAGTATAATGTAGGTGGCGACGATGTCGGGGGCGGCAGATTAGGGGTTAATAAGTGTAAGATTAGGGGTGTTTAGTCTTGGGGTTCATGTTATGGTGTTAGGTGTAAATATAACTTTTATTTCCCCATAGGAATCAATGGGGCTGCGTTACTGAGTTTTGCTCTGCTTTTTGGCAGCCGGCTCTCCCCATTGATTCCTATGAGGAAATCGTGCACAAGCACGTACGACCAGCTCACCGCTGACTTAAGCAGCGCTGGTATTGGAGTGCGTTAAGGAGCAAATTTTTGCTCAACGCTCACTTCTTGCCTTTTAACGCCGGGTTTGTAATACCAGCGCTGCAGGAAAGTGAGCGGTTAGAAAAAAACTGCTCGTTAGCACTGCATAGCTTCTAACGCAAAACTCGTAATCTGGCCGAATGTTTATTTGATAAATTGAGTCCACAGTGCAGTGGCGGCTCGTGGGTTATTTAAATGGGGGTTCACAATACATAATTTGTGGAAATTAAATTTACATTTACAACTAAAAAGTAAAATGTAATAATATGTTGGTTTCCTGCCTATCTGCAGCAGTTAACTATAGGAGTCAGGTTTAGGGATAAAATAAAAAGTAAAATGTAATAATATACAGCACTGTCACTTACCATGCAGTAATAAAATATTGCAGTGTCACCTACTGTCCAGTAACCTAATCATATTAACCCCAGAAGAGTCATTGACCATCCTGGGTGCTAAATGCAGTACCTATAGCACAGTCACCTTACATTATCATATAAAGGACCTGCAGGGATAACCATGTCTCTGCCAGCAGCATTAGAGAGTAAAAGCAGTGCCAGCAATGCAGTAGCCATGAAGTTCCTAGTGATGGTGCAGTGTTAGGCTTATTCTGCGAGTTCATATCTAGGATGTGTGGAGATTAGTGATGTCGCAAATAGTTCGCCGGCGAATAGTTCCCGGCGAACATAGAATGTTCGTGTTTGCCGCAAAGGGCGAACATATGCGATGTTTGGTCCGCCCCCTATTCATCATCATTGAGTAAACTTTGACCCTGTACCTCACAGTCAGCAGACACATTCCAGCCAATCAGCAGCAGACCCTCCCTCCCAGACCCTCCCAACCCTCCCACCTCCTGGACAGCATCCATTTTAGATTCATTCGGAAGCTGCATTCTTAGTGAGAGGAGGGACAGTGTAGCTGCTGCTGATTTAACCCTTTAAGGACACAGCTTTCAGTTTGCTCAATTGTTTTATGACGGAAAAATTCTGTCATATGTCCTTAAGAGGTTAATAGGGAAATCGATAGCTAGGCTAGTGTATTCAGTGTCCACTACAGTCCTGAAGGACTCATCTGATCTCTGATTTTTTTTTCTGTGTAATCTAATTGCAGTTGCCTGCCTGCCAGCGTGTGTGTCAGGCTCACAGCGTATACGGTGCCCACTTGCCCAGTGCCACCACTCATATCTGGTGTAACAGTAGTGTACATTAACCTTAATGACCACACCACTTTTCCATTTTCTGTCCGTTTGGGACCAGGGCTATTTTTACATTTCTGCGGTGTTTGTGTTTAGCTGTAATTTTCCTCTTACTCGTTTACTGTACCCACACATATCATATACTGTTTTTCTCGCCATTAAATGGACTTTCTAAAGATACCATTATTTTCATCATATCCTATAATTTACTATAAAAAAATTATAAATATGAGGAAAAAATGGAAAAAAACACACTTTTTCTAACTTTGACCCCCAGAATCTGTTACTCATCTACAACCACCAAAAAACACCCATACTAAATAGTTTCTAAATTTTGTCCTGAGTTTAGAAATACCCAATGTTTACATGTTCTTTGCATTTTTTTACAGGTTATAGGGCTATAAATACAAGTAGCACTTTGCTATTTCCAAACCATTTTTTTTTTTTCAAAATTAGCGCTAGTTACATTGGAACATTGATATCTGTCAGGAATCCCTGAATAGGCATTGACATGTATATATTTGTTTTTAGAAGACATCCCTTCTACAATTTCCTAAATAATTCCTATTTAAAACTAATTGCTTACCTATAAAATAAACCCTAAGATAGCTACAATATAACTAATAGTTACATTGTAGCTAGCTTAGGGTTTATTTTTATTTTCAAGAAAGCAGTAATCTGAGCACTCGGGGGCAAGGTAAAATCCAGAAATCTTTATTAGACAAAAGGTAAAAGCTGCATCATATGCAGGTGAGCAGGAATAGCAGTCCTGACACGTTTCGCGCCCCCTAGTGGTGCTTAGTCATAGGAACTAGTGCTAAACATGTCAGTGGTGTACTTAAAGGGATGACTGTCCAATCACTAGCCTGTAATAGGTGCAACTGGACGTCGCCCTGAAAGAAACACTAACAGCATGTAAAAAATGTTAAAAAACAAAAGATGTAATAAAACTGAAGGTACAAAAAATCCTTGTGTGCATACTAACAGGCTGTTATAGGTACAAACACATAAAACATATTGATTTGTGTCTATGTGTATGTATCTAATAATTTGTCTAAACATTGTTAATAAAGATGCCTAATGGACAATGTACTGAACAAATCCATGGCTACCAATTAAACCTAGGACGATATATTCAAATATTATTAACAAGCATTAAGGCATAATTACAATGATAAGACTATACAGAATGTATGATTGATCCATATAAGAATTTAAATAAAATTAGAAAAATAGTATTATTTCAGAAACAAGTAATTTGTGAATATGCTGTTCACACTATTAAGGTCAACAATCTGGAACAGGAGAACACTAATAACAAGAAAAAATGCTTATATGTATGTTCATGAATATTAATAACAATTATGAATTAAATTAAAGAATGCATACTTAAGCATTAATCTATAAAGTAAGAAATGTCCCATTCCAGATTGATACCCTTGGGGTGTCTAGTTTCTAATTTCAGAATCCAGAATAACTCCCTTTTTGTAAGAAGTTTATGTCTATCCCCTCCTCTGGTAGGTTTATGAACTACTTCAATAATCTGCGCTCCGAAATTGGGAACACCAGTTAAGTGCAGGCCATTGAAGTGTTTGGCGACTGCTGAGTTTTTATTAAAATTCTCAACGTCTCTCAAATGCTCCCTAACCCTGTCTCGAAATTCGCGAGATGTTTGGCCTACATATTGATGTTGACAAATATTACAGTTAAGTACATATACTACCCATTTAGTTCTACAGGTAGCATAGAAGTTAATTTCAAAAGATTTCAACGTGCTATTAGAATGAAAATTATTGCCAACAATGATTGACTTACAGGCTTTGCAGTTGAAATTATGACATCTGAAATTTCCCCTTCTACTACCATGTAGCCAAGTAGGGGAAGACAATTGGTGGTTTGTATCATGCTAGGTGCTAATTTAGAACCCAGGGTTTCTGGCTTTCTTGAAACGAATTTAAAGTTTGTCACTACTTTAGATATTAGAGGATCATTCTTAAGCAGTGGAATGTGTTTCTTTAGAATGTTTACTACTTCATTATACTGGTTGGCAAATGGGGTACTGAACACTATTGCATTTTCTGAAAAAGATTTATGCGATTTTGTATATTTTAAAGTACAATCCGCTTTTGCCTCTTCCTGTGCTTTATCCAGTAGATTTGAGTTATATCCTCTGGCTAGCAATCTCTTTTTTAAGTCATTGGATTGATTAAAATAGATCTCATCATTATTAGTGTTTCTCTTAAGTCTTAAAAATTGACTTTTTGGAATTGATTTGAGGAGATGGGGAGCATGGGCTGATTGGGCATGTAAAATGGTGTTGCCAGCAGTTGGTTTTCTATAAGTACTCGATATAATGGTTCCATCATCTACCACTCCTTCTAATGTCAAGTCCAAGAAGTTGACTGTGTAGGAATTAAATTCACCAGTAAATTTTAATAGGTTAGTATTAGTATTTAAGTATTCCAAAAAGTGAGCAATAGAAAAGCCCCCATGACCCCTATTCTCAATTATAAAGATCATGTCATCAATAAATCTATTATAAAAAACTGTGTCATGTATAAATGGATTTTGATATGAATAAATGTGTTGGAGTTCCCACCAACCCACATATAAATTGGCATGCGAGGGGGCGAATTTCGCCCCCATTGCCGTTCCGCATAGTTGAAGGTAAAACTCTTTATCAAAAATAAAATAATTGTGGGTTAGTAGGAACTCCAAACAATCACAAATTTTTATTTTACAGGCAACTTTGTATTTATTTTAACTAGGTAGAATAGTTATTAAATAGTTATTTACTATTTAATAACTACCTAGTTAAAATAAAGACAAATTTACCTGTAAAATAAAACCTAACCTAGGTTACACTAACACCTAACACTATACTATAATTAAATACATTTACTTAATTAAAAACAGTTAATTACAATTAAATAAAATTATCTAAAGTACAAAAAAAAACACTAAATTACAGAAAATAATGAAATAATTACTAGATTTTTAAACTAATTACACCTACTCTAATCCCCCTAAAAAAAAATTAAAAAGCCCCCCCCAAATAAAAAAGCCCTACCCTACACTAAATTACAAATAGCCCTTAAAAGGGCCTTTTTGTGGGGCATTGCCCCAAAGTAATCAGCTCTTTTACCTGTAAAAAAAAGTACAAATTCCCCCCAACATTAAAACCCACAACCTACACAACCAACCCTACTCTAAAATCCACCTAATCCCCCCTTAAAAAACCCTAACACTAACCCCTTGAAGATCACCCGACCATGAGACGTCTTCACCCAAAAGGGCAGAAGTGGTCTTCCAGACAGGCAGAAGTCTACATCCAAGCCGGGCAGAAGAGGTCCTCCAGACGGGCAGAAGTCTTCATCCAGACAGCATCTTCTATCTTCATCCATCCCGCGAAGAACGGGTCCATCTTCAAGACATGCGACGCGGAGCATCCTCTTCAAATGACGGCCGAAGACTAAATGAAGGTTCCTTTAAATTACATCAACCAAGATGGCATCCTTTCAATTCCGATTGGCTGATAGAATTCTATCAGCCAATCGGAATTAAGGTAGAAAAAATCCTAGGATTGAGCTCACATTCTATTGGCTGATTGGAACAGCCAAAGAATGCCAGCTCAATCCTATTGACTGATTGGATCAGCCAATAGGATTGAAATTCAATCCTATTGGCTGATTGCATCAGCCAATAGGATTTTTTCTACCTTAATTCTGATTGGCTAATAGAATTCTATCAGCCAATTGTAATTGAAGGGATGCCATCTTGGATGACATCAATTAAAGGAACCTTCATTCAGTTGTCAGCCGTCATTTGAAGAGGATGCTCCGAGTCGGATGTCTTGAAGATTGACCCACTTCGCGCCGGATGGATGAAGATAGAAGATGCTGTCTAGATGAAGACTTCTGCCTGTCTGGAATACCTCTTCTGCCCGGCTTGAATGAAGACTTCTGCTTGCCTGGAGGACCACTTCTGCCCGGTTGAGTGAAGATGTCTCACGGTAGGGTGATCTTAAAGGGGTTAGTGTTAGTTTTTTTAAGGGGGGATTGGGTGGGTTTTAGAGTAGGGTTGGTTGTGTGGGTGGTGGGTTTTAATGTTGGAGGGGGTATTTGTACTTTTTTTTACAGGTAAAAGAGCTGATTACTTTGGGGCAATGCCCCACAAAAGGCCCTTTTAAGGGCTATTTGTAATTTAGTGTAGGGTAGGGCTTTTTTATTTTGGGGGGCTTTTTTATTTTTTTAGGGGGATTAGAGTAGTTGTAATTAGTTTAAATTTTTTTAATTATTTTATTATTTTCTGTAATTTAGTGGGATTTTTTTTCGTACTTTAGATAATTTTATTTAATTATAATTAATTGTTTTTAATTTAGTAAACGTATTTAATTATAGTGTAGTGTTAGGTGTTAGTGTAACTTAGGTTAGGTTTTATTTTACAGGTAAATGTGTCTTTATTTTAACTAGGTAGTTATTAAATAGTTAATAACTATTTAATAACTATTCTACCTACTTAAAATAAATACAAAGTTGCCTGTAAAATAAAAATAAACCATAAGCTAGCTACAATGTAACTATTAGTTATATTGTAGCTATCTTAGGGTTTATTTTATAGGTAAGTATTTAGTTTTAAATAGAAATTATTTAGGCAATTGTAGTAATTTTATTTAGATTTATTGTAAATATATTTAAGTTAGGGGGGTCAAGGTTAGACTTAGGTTTATGGGTTAATAACTTTATTATAGTGGTGGCGATGTTGTGGGTCGCAGATTAGGGGTTAATAAGTGTAGGTAGGTGGCGGCGATGTTAGGGAGGGCAGATTAGGGGTTAATAAAATTTATTATAGTGTTTGCAAGTCGGGAGTGCGGCGGTTTAGGGGTTAATACATTTACTATATAGTGTCGGCGATGTCCGGTTGGCAGATTAGGGGTTAATAAATGTAGGTTGGTGGCGGCGATGTTGGGGGGGCAGATTAGGGGGTAATAAATATAATATAGGTGTCGGCGATGTTAGGGGCAGCAGATTAGGGGTTCATAGGGATAATGTAGGTGGCGGCGATGTCCCGTCGGAAGATTAGGGGTTAAAAAATTTAATTATAGGGTTTGCAATGTGGGGGGCCTCTGTTTAGGGGTTCATAGGTAGTTTATGGGTGTTAGTGTACTTTATAGCACAGTAGTTAAGAGCTTTATGTTCCGGCGTTAGCCCATAAAGCTCTTAACTACTGACTTTTCTTTGCGGTTGGAGTCTTGTCGGTAGAGGCTCTACCGCTCACTTCTTCCAAGACTCGTAATACCAGCGTTAGGAAAATCGCATAGAAAAGATAGGATACGCAATTGACATAAGGGGATTTGCGGTAGCCTCGAGTCGCAGAAAGAAAGTGAGTGGCGATGTCCGGTCGGCAGATTAGGATTAATAAGTGTAGGTAGGTGGTGGCGATGTGGGGGGGGCAGATTAGGGGGTAATAAATATAATATAGGTGTCGGCGATGTTAGGGGCAGCAGATTAGGGGTTCATAGGGATAATGTAGGTGGCGGCGATGTCCCGTCGGAAGATTAGGGATAAAAAATTAATTATAGGGTTTGCGATGTGGGGGGGCCTCGGTTTAGGGGTTCATAGGTAGTTTATGGGTGCTAGTGTACTTTATAGCACAGTAGTTAAGAGCTTTATGTTCCGGCGTTAGCCCATAAAGCTCTTAACTACTGACTTTTCTTTGCAGTTGGAGTCTTGTCGGTAGAGGCTCTACCGCTCACTTCTTCCAAGACTCGTAATACCAGCGTTAGGTAAATCCCATAGAAAAGATAGGATACGCAATTGACGTAAGGAGATTTGCGGTATCCTCGAGTCGCGGAAAGAAAGTGAGCGGTAGACCTTTCCTGCCTGACTCTAAATACCAGCGGGCGTTAAAAAGCAGCGTTAGGACCCCTTAACACTACTTTTTAACCCTAACACAGAACTCTAAATCTACCCGTCTGTGTTTTATTCCCGTTTAGAACATGTCTGAAATGCTAGTTAAGTAGCAGCAATCATAAGATTAATTTGATAACAAAAATCCATTTGTCTGACTTATTTCCTATAGGGTACATCTTCAGAGCAGCAGAGAAGCAGTTAAATGTAAATAAAGTTAAAGTAGTAGATTCTGCTACAAGCCAGTAGCAGCAATATTATTTTTACATCTATTTATTTATTTTAATATAGTCAAAATTGTCAGCAGCAAAAGTGAAGCTTACATCAGAATCAACTGACATCAGAACTGAATACCAGAATGGTAACACAAATTGCTAATTAGTCACACATGGCAGCAACTTAATGCATTTAGGCATCTACACGTAGTGAAGACGACTTGCTGAAGTTCAAACCGAGCATACATTTGTTCTTTGCCAAAACACTAACGCCTAGATTACGAGTTTGGCGTTAACAGGGGTGCATTGCTAACGAGCCTTTTTTTTCTAACGCTACCATAAGCCCGCGCTGGTATTACAGGTTTTTTTAAACCTGGTGTTAGACGCAAAAAGGTGAGCGTAGAGCAAAATTTAGCTCCACATCTCACCTCAATACCAGCGTTGCTTACGGTAGCGGTAAGCTGGCTAAACGTGCTCGTGCACGATTTCCCCATAGGGGCTGAGCTGGCTGAAAATAAACCTAACACCTGCAAAAAAGCAGCGTTCAGCTCCTAACGCAGCCCCATTGCTTCCTATGGGAAAATAAAAAATATGTCTGCACCTAACACCCTTACATGAACCCCGAGTCTAAACACCCCTATTATTACACTTATTAACCCCTAATCTGCTGCCCCCGACATCGTCGCCACCTGCATTATACTATTAAACCCTAATCTGCCGCTCCGGAAACCGCCGCCACCTACATTATACTTATAAACCCCTAATCTGCTGCCCCCAACATCGCCGACACCTACATTATAGTTATTAACCCCTAATCTGCCCCCCAACATCGACGCAACTATATTAAATTAATTAACCCCTAATCTGCCCCCCAACATTGCCGCCACTATAATAAAGTTATTAACCCCTAAACCTAAGTCTAACCCTAACCCTAACACCCCCATAATTTAAATATAATTTAAATAAATCTAAATAAAATAACTACAATTAAAAAAAATATTCCTATTCCTATTTACAACTAAATACTTACCTATAAAATAAACCATAAGATAAATAGACTTATTAACCCCTAATCTGCTTACCGGACATCGCCGCTCATTTTATTTCTGCGACTCGAGGCTACCGCAAATCCCCTTACGTCAATTGCGTATCCTATCTTTTCTATGGGATTTACCTAACGCTGGTATTACGAGTCTTGGAAGAAGTGAGCGGTAGAGCCTCTACCGACAAGATTCCAACCGCAAAAAAAAACGCCGGAACATAAAGCTCTTAACTACTGTTCTATAATGTACACTAACACCCATAAACTACCTATGAACCCCTAAACCAAGGTCCCCTCACATTGCAAACCCTATAATTAAATTTTTTAACCCTAATCTTCCGACCGGACATCGCCGCCACCTACATTATCCCTATGAAACCCTAATCTGCTGCCCCTAACATCGCCGACACCTATATTGTATTTATTACCCCCTAATCTGCCCCCCCCCAACGTCGCCGCCACCTACCTACACTTATTAACCCCTAATCTGCCGACCGGACATCGCCGCCACTATAATAAATTAATTAATAAATTAACCCCTAAACCGCTGCACTCCCGCCTTGCAAACACTATAATAGATTTTTATTAACCCCTAATCTGCCCTCCCTAACATCGCCGCCACCTACCTACAATGATTAACCCCTAATCTACCACCCCTAACATCGCCTGCTACTTTAATAAAGTTATTAACCCCTAAACCTAAGTCTAACCCTAACAACCCCCTAAATTAAATATAATTTTAATGAAATGAACTAAATTTACTATAATTAAATAAATTAATCCTATTTAAAACTAAATATTTACCTATAAAATAAACCCTAATATAGCTACAATATAACTAATAGTTACATTGTAGCTAGCTTATGATTTATTTTTATTTTAGAGGCAACTTTGTATTTATTTTAACTAGGTAATATAGTTATTAAATAGTTAT
This sequence comes from Bombina bombina, assembly GCF_027579735.1. NCBI lineage: Eukaryota > Metazoa > Chordata > Amphibia > Anura > Bombinatoridae > Bombina > Bombina bombina. The sequence goes on along the minus strand of NC_069499.1, from coordinate 314,830,567 downwards.
TAACTATTTAATAACTACCTAGCTAAAATAAGTACACAATTACCTGTAAAAGAAATCCTAACCTAAGTTACACTAACACCTAACACTACACTGTCATTAAACTAATTACCTAAACTACCTACAATTAATTACAATTAAATTCAATAAACTAAATTACGGGGAAAAACCCCCACTAAATTACAGAAAATAAAAAAAGAATTACAAAAATTTTAAACTAATTACACCTAATCTAACCCCCCTAATAAAATAAAAAAGCTCCCCAAAATAAAAAAAATTCTCTACCGTATACTAAATTACAAATAGCCCTTAAAAGTGTCTTTTGTGGGGCATTGCCCCAAAGTAATCAGCTCTTTTACCTGTAAAAAAAGTACAATCCCCCCCCCAACATTACAACCCACCACTCACACACCCCTACTCTAAAACCCACCCAATCCCCCTTTAATAAAACCTAACACTACCCCCTTGAAGATCACCCTACCTTGAGCCATCTTCACCCAGCCGGGCACAAGTGGTCATCCCATCCGGGCAAAAGTCTTCATCCGACGGGGCAGAAGAGGACATCCAGACTGGCAGAAGGCTTCATCCAAGCGGCATCTTCTATCTTCTTCCATCCAACGAGGAGCGACTCCATCTTGAAGACATCCGGCGCAGAGCTTCCTTCCAGCACGACAGACTAACGACGAATGACTGTTCCTTTAAATGACATCATCCAAGATGGCGTCCCTCGAATTCCGATTGGCTGATAGGATTCTATCAGCCAATTAGAATTAAGGTAGGAAAAATCTGATTGGTTGATATAATCAGCGACTCCATCTTGAAGACATCCGGCGCGGAGCTTCCTTCCAGCACGACAGACTAACGGCGAATGACTGTTCCTTTAAATGACGTCATCCAAGATGGCGTCCCTCGAATTCCGATTGGCTGATAGGATTCTATCAGCCAATTAGAATTAAGGTAGGAAAAATCTGATTGGTTGATATAATCAGCCAATCGGATTGAAGTTCAATTGGCTGATTGGATCAGCCAATAGAATTGACCTTGCATTCTATTGGCTGATCCAATCAGCCAATCGGATTGAACTTCAATCCGATTGGTTGATTAAATCAACCAATCTGATTTTCCCTACCTTAATTCCGATTGGCTGATAGAATCCTATCAGCCAATCGGAATTCGAGGGACGCCATATTGGATGACGTCATGTAAAGGTACCATCATTTGTCGAGTAGTCGTCGTGCTGGAAGGATGCTCTGCGTCGGATGTCTTCAAGATGGAGCCGCTCCTCGTCGGATGGAAGAAGATAGAAGATGCCGCTTGGATGAAGCCTTCTTCCGGTCTGGATGTCCTCTTCTGCCTGGATAGGATGAAGACTTCTGCCGGTCTGGATGTCCTCTTTTGCCCCATCGGATGAAGACTTCTGCCCGGATCGGATGACCACTTGTGCCCGGCTGGGTGAAGACGGCTCAAGGTAGGGTGATCTTCAAGGGGGTAGTGTTAGGTTTTATTAAGGGGGTATAAGTGGGTTTTAGAGTAGCGGTGTGTGGGTGGTGGGTTGTAATGTTGGGGGGGTATTGTAATTTTTTTTTACAGGTAAAAGAGCTGATTACTTTGGGGCAATGCCCCGCAAAAGGCCCTTTTAAAGGCTATTTGTAATTTAGTATAGGGTAGGGAATTTTATTATTTTGGGGGGCTTTTTTATTTTATTAGGGGGCTTAGATTATGTGTAATTAGTTTAAACTTCTTGTATTTTTTTCTGTAATTTAGTATTTTTTTTTTCCGTAATTTAGTTTATTGAATTTAATTGTAATTAATTGTAGGTAGTTTAGGTAATTAGTTTAATGATAGTGTAGTGTTAGGTGTAATTGTAACTTAGGTTAGGATTTATTTTACAGGTAATGTACTTATTTTAGCTAGGTAGTTATTAAATAGTTAATAACTATTTAATAACTATTGTACCTAGTTAAAAAAAATACAAAGTTGCCTGTAAAATAAATATAAACCCTAAGATAGATACAAATGTAACTATTAGTTATATTGTGGCTAGCTTAGGGTTTATTTTATCGGTAAGTATTTAGTTTTAAATAGGATTAATTTATTTAATTATGTTAAATTTATTTCATTTATTTTAAATTATATTTAAGTCGGGGGGTTAGGGTTAGGTTTAGACTTAGGTTTAGGGGTTAATACCTTTAATATAGTAGCGGTGACATTGAGGGTGGCAGATTAGGGGTTAATAAATGTAAGTAGGTGTCTGCGATGTTAGCGACAGCAGATTAGGGGTTAATAAAATTTAACTAATGTTTGCGAGGTGGAGTGCGGCGGTTTAGGGGTTAATACATTTATTAAAGTGGCGGCAATGTCCAGTCGGCAGATTAGGGGTTAAATGATTTTATTATAGTGTTTGCGATGTGGGGGGCCTCGGTTTAGTGGTTAATAGGAAGTTTAATGTACTTTTTAGCACTTTAGTTAAGAGTTTTATGTTCCGGCGTTAGCCCATAAAACTCTTAACTACTGACATTTAAATGCGGTAGAAGTCTTGCCAGGAGAGGGTCTACCACTCACTTCTTCCAAGAGATAGGATACGCAATTGACGTAAGGGGATTTGCAGTAGCCTCGAGTCGCGGAAAAAAAAGTGAGCGGTAGACCCTTTCTGCCTGACTCGTAATACCAGCGGGCGTTAAAAAGCAGCGTTGGGACCTCTCAATGCTGCTTTTTAAGGCTAACGCCAAACTCGTAATCTAGGCATTTTATTTTCCCTAGAGTCTAATAACCCTTAGTACTGATCCATTGTGTGTTTTACTGGGTATGAAAAAAAAAGCAGTTACAAGCATGAAATTCAACAATGGAACATAAGGCCATACATTTATAATAAGTAATTAATGCATTTAGGCATATAGATGTGGTGAAGATGACTTGCTGAAGTTCAAATCAAGCATCAGAATGGGGAAGAAAGGGGATTTAAGTGACTTTAAACGTGGCATGGTTGTTAGTGCCAGACTGGCTGGTCTGAGTATTTCAAAAAATGCTGATCTACTGGGATTTTTAACAACAACCATCTCTAGGGTTTACAGAGAATGGTCTGAAAAAGAGAAAATATCCAGTGAGCGGCAGTTGTGTAGACGACAATGCCTTGCTGAGGTTATAGGTCAGAGGAGAATGTCAGACTGATTCGAGATAATAGAAAGGCAACAATAACTCAAATAACCACGGTTGCAACCAAGGTATGCAGAATACCATCTCTGAATGCACAACACTTCGAACCTTGAAGCAGATAGGCTACAGCAGCAGAAGAACACAACGGGTGCCACTCATGTCAGCTAAGAACAGAAAACTGAAGCTACAATTCGCACAGGCTCACCAAACCTGGACAATAGAAGATTGGAAAAATGTTGATGAGTCTTGATTTCAGCTGTGACATTCAGGTGGCAGGGTCAGAATTTGGAGCAAACAACATGAAAGCATGGATCCATACTGCCTTGTATCAACCGTTCAGACTGGTGGTGATGGTGTTATGGTGTGGGGGATATTTTCTTGGCACACTTTGGGCCCCTTAGTACTAATTGAGCATCTTTAAATGCCATGGCCTTCCTGAGTATTGTTTCTGACCATGTCCATCCCTTTATGACTACAGTGTACCCATCTTCTGATGCTACTTCCAGCAGGATAATGCTGTCACAAAGTTCAAATCATCTCAAATTCATTTTTTGAACATGACAATGGGTTCACTGTACTCCAATGGCCTCCACAGTCACCAGATCTCAATCCAATAGAGCACCATTGGGAAGTGTTGGAACTGGAGATTCTCATCATAAATGTGTAGCAGACAAATCTGCAGCAACTGCGTGATGCTATCATGTCAATATGGACCAAAATCTCTGAGGAATGTTTCACCTTGTTGAAGCTATGCCACAAAGAATTAAGGCGGTTCTGAAAGCAAAAGGGGGTCCTAGCAAAGTGTACCTAATAAAGTGGCCGGTGAGTGCATGTTCTTGTTTGTTTTTTTTGCATTTGTTCAAATCCATTTATCCAAATGCATGTGTCTAGACTTTATTTTTTTATTTTTTTATTTGTAATATGTAGTGAGTATTACTTTTCAGCCTCCCATCTATACAGTGGTGCTAAAGGGGTTAATAGGGTTAGGATTAAATGAGCCCATTCTGGGGGCGTGTCCAGGAAGCAGCCATGCTAAGACAGAAAAAATAGAAGCTCCTCACTTTATTTGTATAATCCGCCCATTATTCTAAGATAGTCATGACATTGTGAGTCTTCATATAAACTATAAGCTTCAGCAGTTCCTACCGTACTGTTCAGTGCCTATATTGTATAAGTAAACCTATGAGGAGCCATTACCTGGACAGTTGATGACATTGGCGGCAGCCATCATTCTGTCTCTCACCCCCCCCCATACCCAGGGTATAGCAGTCATCAAAACACTGCAGTGTTAAAGTCACAAGCATGGAGGAGGATCATCAATCACTAATGCAAGTGCTCCTTAGAGAACTAGACGTAAAGAAAAATAGTAGCTTTAAGGAACTTATAAACTTAGCTAGGACCCAATATAGAGAAGAAGAAATTGGGACACTTAAGATGTCGGAAAGTGAAGGGGTCACAATGCAGCATGTGGAACCCCAAACAGCATGCATATATGTCCCTAAAAATACCTATAGCTGCCTAGATAGTAAACTGATAGCAAGCAAAAAATAGATATACATGTGTTTTCTAGCAGATACCTGATCATTTATTAAATATCGGTCACACATATCCAAACTGTTACACTTTGATTATATATAAGGCAGTTATCTATGTTTTTGTATGTTCTTCTGAAGTATCAAACTGTGATTCATGAGACTCTAATAAGGTATGTTTGTACCAAGTTGAGCAAACTATATGCTTAGGAGAATTCTTCTCCATTTGCCCACAATGCAAAATAAGGGAAGAGGTTGACTACTTCTTTTTTAAATATTCTCTATTTGTCTATAGTAAATTAGAGCTAGTAGCATGTTACTTCACATCACAACCCTTGCATAACCATCGATCCCATCTACAAGTGGCAGTTTGCAAATATATGTAGCTCACCAAAATATCAATACAGATCCTTTTGCCTAATCCAATTTTAAAATATTGTAGTCATCATTGTTGCCTACCTTCTACTGTAACTATTAAAGGGACACTCAATCAAAATTAAACTTTCATTATTCAGATAGAACATTATTATTATTTTATTATTATCGGTTATTTGTAGAGCGCCAACAGATTCCGCAGCGCTATAAACAAAGGGGGAGTACAACAAAACAATTATATGGTAGAGGGCCCTGCCAAGAGTTGCACTGTTGTAGTCAGCTCTTAAGAAGGTGATCCACAAACAGCTGGACTATTAGGCTTACATGCTAAGAGGGTTCAGGGGATTGCAGTGGAGGAGAGGAACTGGTATTAGGAAAGGTTAGCGTAGGTTGTATGCGTCCCTGAACAGTAGAGTCTTTAGGGAGCACTTGAAGCTTTTAAAACTAGAAGAGAGTCTTGTGGAGCGAGGCAGAGAGTTCCACAAGATGGGAGACAGTCTGGAGAAGTCCTGTAAACGGTAGTGTGATGAGGTGACAAGAAAGGAGGAGAGTAGGAGGTCATGAGCAGAGCGAAGGGGACGGGAGGGAGAGTATCTGGAGACAAGGTCTGAGATGTAGGGGGGAGCCGTGCAGTTGAGTGCTTTGTATGTCAGAGTGAGGGTTTTGTGTTTGATCCTAGAGGCAAGAGGAAGCCAGTGAAGGGATTGGCAGAGAGGCGCAGCAGATGAAGAGCGACGTGTAAGGAAGATGAGTCTGGCAGAGGCATTTATTATGGATTGTAAAGGAGCTAGGCGGCAGGTGGGGAGACCAGAGAGGACAGAGTTGCAGTAATCAAGGCGGGAAAGAATGAGAGAGTGGATTAAAATCTTAGTTGTGTCTTGTGTAAGGAAGTGTCTAATTTTTTGTCTAATTAGAACATGCCATTTTAAACAATTTTCCAATTTACTTCTATTAACAAAATGTGCACAGTCTTTTTATATTTAAACTTTTTGAGTCATCAGCTCCTACTGAGCATGTGCAAGAAAAATTGTGTATGCATTTGTGAATGGCTGATGGCTGTCACATGGTACGTGTATGCATTTGTGATTGGCTGATGGCTGTCACATGGTACAGGGGGAATGGAAAAATACATAACTTTTAAAATTGTCAGAAAAAAATCTACTACTCATTTGAAGTTCAGACTAAGTGCTATTGCATTGTCTTTCATTTGTTGATTATGCAAATCTACTGTGTTGACTGGTCCTTTAACTCAAATAGCTACCAGCTAAAACACTTGAAACTGATTCAGTATAACTGTAAAAAGCTGAAATGAAAAAATCACTGAGCATCTCTATGCAAAAAAGGAAGATATTTTACCTCACAATTTCCTCAGCTCAGCAGAGTAAGTTCTGTGTAAAAAGTTGTACTCAGTTACTGCCCAGCTACAGGTAAAAAAATAAAGTAAATGAAGAAATGAACACCAGCCAATCAGCATCAACAGTGCTGAGGTTATGAACTTTTTTACTGTGATCTCATGAGATTTCACTTAACTCTTATGAGATTTTATTGTAAACTTCCTTACACTGAATAGGGAAATAAGATGAGTGTGCACGAAAGCTCGCTCCTTCGTATGTCCCGGTACAGACATACTGATTTGTTGCTTAGAAGTCCTTTACAATGGGATGTGGCTACTGGGAAACTTTTGAGGTAAAATATCTTTCTTTTTTACATAGAGATGTACAGGTGATATTTTCTAGTCAGCTTTTTACAGCTATACTACATCACTTTTAAGTGTTTAAACATTTGGGTATTATGGCCCTTTAAGTATTGTTATAGATCCTCCTTCAGTATTCACAAGTTTGTATTGTATTTTGATCTACACCAGCAGATTAATGCTCCCAACTATATCACTCAAACTCTGAGATATTATATATCCTTCATTTTCCAGTGGTCTAAGAGTTTTTTAGATGCTAAATAACCTCCTTCATCAATGGTCCAAGTGACTGTTATTGCCATTTAAGATCCTCCCTGATGTCATTCCCCCATACCTGGGTACAAAAGTGACCCCGATCAGTATGGGAGGTATTCCAATAATAAATAAAATGAGATATCATAGTGCTATGCCCATCTCTATAATTATTGCAGTACATTTTATATTACTTGCTGATATAAAAGTATACATGGAAAACCTATATATAAGAATTGTCTATGTTTTCAGAAATTACTTATTTGTTTATCGTATGTTTTAACTCGCAAATCCACTGCTCAGTGGTATAGTTCCTACAACATGTTTGTAAAATGTACAATTTGCATCTTTGTAAATGAACGTTTGTTTATTTTGTCTTTGCCAAATATTTAAATAAAAGATTATTAATTTTTTTTTTTTTTTTTTAAATGAGCCCGTTCCTCAGAGATGTTCTATATGGGTTACAGAGACAACCAAAGGAATGGGTGCAAAGCATTATGATCTTAAAGGACAATAATAGTAAAAAAAATGACATGCTCTAATTCATTAGAGCATGCTATTTTATGACTATCAACCCTGCTTTACTGTGCATATAACTCCTGCAAATGGGTTTAACACAAAGAGCATGGTCCTTAGTCATAAAATTACAAGCTTCAACAGATTAGAACATGTTATTTTTTTTTTTTGGCTATTATGGCTCTTTAATTTTAACAGTAACAGTATGCAAGCCACACTTTTAAGTTTTTACTTTCCTTTTGATGTTTGTTCCTCACTCACTGTGCATCCTTCTCAGCATATTTATTTTTTATTTTTCTGTCACTCTTGGCTTGCTGTGTTTTTTTTTTCCTTTTTACTCCTTTTCCATATCATGTTGGTGCACTATTGTTTGAGTCTTGGTGCCTATGCACTTATGTCATTGATGCCTGTTTGTTGATTTATTAGCACCTTCCAGATTCTGACTTCTGAGTTGGTTTTGACTGTTTTTCTGCCTAGTGACTTGGACCTTTTCTGTACATGATTTTTTATGACCTTGGGATTGTTTTTACCATGTTTCTAGACTTTCAGTTTGGCTCCTGACCTGCTTGTCCTGGTCTTTACCTCTTTCTGCCTGACTATGGCAAACAGAGCTTGATGCCTCGTGTTTCTGGCGAGTCTTCAGGCTCGCCAGAAACACAAGTTATGAAGCAGCAGTTTAAAGACCGCTGCTCCATAACCTGTCCGCCTGCTCTGAGGCGGAGGACAGACATTGCCGAAAAATCAACCCGATCTAATACGATCGGGTTGATTAACACCCCCTGCTGGCGGTCGATTAGCCACAAATCTGCAGGGGGCGGTGTTGCACCAGCAGTTCACAAGAACTGCTGATGCAATGATAAATGCAGACAGCGTATGCTGTCAGCATTTATCGATGTGCGGTGGACATGGTTCGCTATAGCGGATCATGTCCGTCTGCACAATGATAAATGGACCCCTATGTCTCCTCCTGTCTGATTTAGACTATTTATAACTATTCTGCTGTTGGTCAACTCCTGGGTTATATCCAGAGTTTTGGGATAGTGTACTGTCTACATCACCATATAGCCTTTGTGCCCATACCAGAAATTACATTTTATATGTGGGGAACATTGTTTACAGATAGTTGCATGTTGAAGCAGATTTAAAATTTGCAAAGAATAAGTTAAACATTTGTGGTTAATCACAAACCTTTAGAAAAGCTTTAGTTTTAATTTGACGATCTGCATCTTAGATTGAAATAAAATGCTTAATTTCAAAGGACAGATCCCCTCTTTTCAAAGAAGGGGTCTCTTGCCTCTTCCTAAGCTCATACAAATATTTAGCAATAAAAATGACGGAAGTTTGTCAAGCTCACAAAAAATAATTTATAAAGGTAATGTTTTAAACAGGTGGACCACTGTAAGCAGTTTTTTTTTTAAATACCACAGAGGGATGTCTGCAAAACCCAGTATGAAGTAAACTACAATGTAAAGGAAAAACACAATGGTAAATTTACTTCTCCCTGTACAATAGCAACACAGTTTTGATTTACTTGCTTTTTATTTAAGAGCATTACTCTGTTGTAAATCAGAGAATTTTCTCATTTTGTGCTGTTAAATATAACATTTAGTTTTAATTTCTCTATTCTATCTTGACTAATAATACAATTTTAGGTCCAAAATATCCTTTCGTAAAACGTCATGGGACTTCACATATTTTTCTTCATTTTCTAATGCTTTTAAAATCATACATTTGTTCTTTGCCAAAACACTTATATTGTCCCTAGAGGCTAATAACCCTTAGTACTGATCCATTATGTGTTTTACTGGGTATGAAGAAAAAGCCGTAACCAGCATGAAATTCAACAATGGAACATAAAGCCATAAATTTATAATTAAAGACCTAGGATCACTGAATCTTTTTAGCATAGACTTTCATAAATAATACTCTTTACACAAAAATTGTAGTGCCATAATCAATGGTTATTTATTTATTTTATTTTTCAAAACAGAGTAATTAATATTCTTGAGTAGGTTGAAAAGATCTAAAAATACACACAGCAGACAATTTAATTTGACCAAGCAACATAGTATTTTATATCATAACATAGAATATAATATAAGCATTTTAATCAAATTATCGGCTTAAAGGGACAGTAAATTCATAATTAGACATTCCTGATTTAGACAAACCATACAACTTTCCAATTTACTTCTATTATTTAATGTGCTTCTTTCTCTTGGTATCCTTTGCTGAAAGGTTTACCTAGGTAATCTAAGGAGCAGCAAAGAACCTAGGTTCTAGCTAATGATTGGTGGCTGCATATATATACCGATTGTAATTGGCTCCCCCATGTGTTCAGTTAGAAACCAGCAGTGCATTGCTGCTAGTTCAACAAATGATAACAAAAAAAATGAAGCAATGTTGATAATAGAAGTCAATTGGAAAGTTGTTTAAAAGTGTATGTTCTACCTAAATTATTAAAGAGAAATTTGGGGTTTTATGTCCCTTTAAAGAAACATTAAACCCAAAATGTTACTGCAGTAATTCTGCTAAATGAAGAGTTGCTGGATGAGAATATGTAGTGTAAGTATGGTTGTATAACATAGTTGGCATACACAACTGTTGGTGCAATACTAGGTCCATTTCTTATCTATTGCAGTAGCAGCAAAAAATAAATAAATACATTTTCTAACAGTTGTTTAGTTTAAATATTAAGGGCCTAGATTAAAAAAGGAGCACAATAGCTAGCTCAGGGTGCATTAGAAAAATAGAAACACTGTTGATTGCACTAAAGTAAGCACAAAAGTGCTGATATATTTGTGCTCCACTTGTAATCTAGTCCAAAATGTGGCATAGCCCAAGTTATGTAGAGCACCTGTTGCTGCATCCGTAGAGACTTATCATGGTATAGCATCAGTGCATGGTTATTATATGAATTGCTAGCAGAATTGTGTTTGCTATCAGAGCTGAGGTGACTGTTTTTCTTGAGTGTTATTGTTTCATCTACTTTGTGATTATTTTATGTAATTTGATGAGTAATGTTATGGTGTGATTGGTGTGATTTATATTCACAATGCTTTATAAAAAATATCAAATGGTTTATCTGAAAAACAAAAAAACCCATAGACTTTAATTGTGAGTTTACCAACTTTGATGTTATAAACCATGGAGTAAATTTATCAAGGGCCGAATGGCCCCTGATGCCCCTGTTTCCGCGCAAACCTTCAAGCTCGCCGGAAACAGCAGTTATGAAGCAGCGGTCTTAAGACTGCTGCTCCATAACTGGTCCTCTGCCTCTGAGGCTGCGGTCTGCAATCCATCCGATCCTATATGATCGGGTTGATTGACACCCCCTGCTAGTGGCCGATTGGCCACGAATCTGCAGGGTGCGGCATTGCACAAGCAGTTCACAAGAACTGCTTGTGCAATGATAAATGCCGACAGCTTATGCTGAGCAGATCATGTCTTACAGACCGATGATAAATCCGCCCTAATGTCTAGAACTAACATAACAGAATAAAATTTTCCCGCAATTGAATGTTTTATTTGTTATGACTAAAACAGTGTATTTTAAAGTGTATTATAGTTTTATGTGTTTTTATAAATATTCCTGTCCTGAATAAAACTACATTTTGTTTCATACTTGTTCCTAGTTTGTTCCTGTCAGCCAATGGAGTTGTGGAAGTTCTGGTTATCAGTCATATGAGAGTCTATCCCCAGGAATGTGTCACCTAGAAACATGTATTTGCTGTTAGTTAAATAAAACAGCTATAACAACTTTTTTGTTCACTCAAAAGCACTTTAACGTGTTTAAGCTATTTTCCTATGCTTGACAGTTTTTACAGAGCTATATTAAATTTGTGAGGTTGAGTAAAAGCATCAACACATGCAGTTCTAAGTAAAGACTGATTCTATTTATATCTGTGGGTGAAGTAATATACTGTATGCGCTCCGGTTCCCAACATTGGACAGTAAGCATAGGTATTAAAAATCCTCCATTTTATTTCAAAAAGTTAAAAGCATACAGAAGTAAATCTCCAAATAAGAACAAACACAGGTAAGTGTGGCCTAGGTCAAATGCAGACGCGTTTCGTACGCATGCGCACTTAGTCACTGCATACCAGTGACCGGACCACACACATTTTTATACCCAAAATTTAAAGCTGTATATACTTTAATTTGAAATGTAAATATTACCTGGTAATCATTTACAAAAGAAACCATTGTTGCCTGGTGATTACTTACTAATGACTGATTACAGTAATCGTATGTAATAAACCCTTGATAGTAGGTTTAAAAAAAAAAGATATGAAGACTTCTAAACAATTTAAACTTCACAATTCCCTCTAAAAAATCATTACAAATATCTCTATACATCAATATCATCTTATTTAATAAATTAAAGACAAAAAAAGGGAAAGAAGTATATGGATTAAATCTAATAAAGTTTAACCTCATCAGGATACAGGGACACAAATAGGAAGGCAAATTTATAACCTCATATGTACAGGGACATGTCTAGGTAGGAAAAATTTGAAGAAGTATATTATTTATATGCTTATATATTGTCTAGCTAATTTAAGATAAGGCTCCCAGTTATCACAGTAAAGTCCCTAATTTGTTTATGTAAAGAGATCTAGATCTCTCCTGAAGGATTTGTAGTTTTCAAAGAGAAAATCCAGTATACCTCTCTTTTATTTAATTTATTTTCCCTATTACCCCCTCTCTTCCATATTGGGACATGATCAATGCCCTGCAATGTAAGTAAGGAGGTATCAGAGTTATGCAAAAATTTTAAAATGCCTAGAAACTGTAGTGTCTGATTCAGGATCTTCTATGGATCTAAGGTGTTCCAGGAATCTATCCTTTATGGCCCTTTTGGTTTTCCCTATATATTGTTTCTGACACAAATGACAGGTTAAAATATATACCACATGAGTGGTATAACAGTTGACAAAATATTTAGATTTGTGTTCATGACCTGTGGTGCTGGATTTGAAAGTGTCTCCTTCAGTAATAAAGTTGCATGTTTGCACGTAGTTCTCATGCATTTGAAAAAGCCTTTTCTACCTTTTAACCATGTGGTTTTGGTGTTTGCAGGAAGTTCAGAAGGGGACAAATAAGTTGCCAAGGTTTTGGCCTTCTTGGACACAAAGTCAAAACCATCTTGTGTAATTTGTTTGATTATAGGGGCTCCTGGAAGCGGTGCAAAGCTGGCTGGAGGGAGCTTTGACCGCAGAGGAAGTAGGCAGTGTAGTTAGGAGGAGTGAGGGGCGGAGCAGGGTAGGAGTTTATTTATAGCGGAGCTGAGCGGGAAAGCCAGCAGTTGCAAAAAATTTTTAGAGCAGAAAGCATCTTCTTCTTTGTTTCTGTGTGGCTTTCCGGCTCAGCTGCGTCATGGCTGGGGTGGATGTCCTGTTAGAGAGGCTCTGGGAGGCTGCTAAGGAGAAAGGACCTATCTGGCTGGAGTCCCAGGTCCGTGGCTTGCTTGGAGATCCGGTCGAGGAGCAGGAAGGTCGCAGGAAGAAGTCCACAAGGCGTTCCAGGCCTCCTGCTCGCCTGAGTCCAGAGGTGAGCCGGCGACCTGCTGGGGTGAAGAAGCCTGGTTCCGGTACTGTTAGGAGCCCTGCTGGGCCGGTCGTGTTCCTGGGAGCTGCGGCTGAAGCGGTAAAAGCGCCGGTGACGTCATCGGAGGCGGGGAGCGGCAGACCACCGGAGCTGAAGGCCTTCCATGTTACCCATGTTGTCCAAGCAGGGTAAAGTATCTTTGAAAAAGGCCCACGGCCCTAGCGGGCCTGCTGTAGTGGCGGCTGGGTTTACAGGGGAGTGGATTTGGTTGATTTGGGAGTCCCTGCTGTTTCTTTTGGTGGAGTTGTGGAGGACAGCCTCAGTGAGGGGGAGGGTTTTGGTTCTGTGGTTCAGGGAGTGTGCAGTGGGGGGGAGGGGAGGGTAATTCAATCTGGCCATGTTTTTGCAGGCCCTGGGCACAGTGGGGACAGTATTACTGGGGTGGGCCATGTATTCCCTGATATGCCTAGAGGTGGGTTAGTGGACATGAATTATGGGTCCGAGGAGGAGGAGGAGGAATTTGAGTTAGATGCTGGTGTAGTTGATTTATATTTACACTCCTCTGATGAGGAATATGTCCCTCCTTCCCCTGGGGTCAATGTTAAGTCTATGGAACGTTTTAGGGGGTCTAATGTTAGGTCTGATTCTGGCAGGGTTGCTGGTGCTGATTTTTGTGACTCACATGCCAGTTTTTCTATTGCAGTTCCTAGTTCCACAGGGCAACGGCCAGAGCCTCAGCCTGGTCCATCCACAGCGGCAGATGTTTTTGACGGCCTTGAGGAGGACTTCTCTGGCCTGCACGGCTCCTGGACTGACACTATTCGTCTGGAGCCCAATGACGGCGTGCAGCAGGAAGTGCAACCGGTTGGTGGAAGTCAGGTGAGGAGGGGAGCTATGGCAAGTGTGGGTGAAATGGCAAGTGGTAGCAGGGTGGCCAGGGCTGGTTTTGCATCTGAGCGTGGTACTAAAAGGGGGGTAGTCGGCCTGCCGGGCCTGGAGTAGGTGTTGGTTTAGGGAGGGCTAGGTCACGGCGACGGCCTGTGGCGGATGTTATGTGGCCTGGTGGAGAAGGTTATGGAGCCCCCAAGAGAGGCAGGGGGGGAGGGTATGGCTAGGGGATCCAGCCTTATTAGGGGGGGAGGGGTGGGCGGGGTGTTGTACAAGGGGACATGTATTCACGTGATGCTGTTTTTCAGGATCAACCACGGCAGTCGCTCCAGCAGGTACGGTCGACTGTCAGGATACCAGACAGAGGTGGAAGGAGTACGGAGCAGCGCATCGGCGGGCTCCAGACGGTGCTTGTCAGCTTCCCGAGTGGCCAGCGTTCTACAGAGGCTTCGACAGGTGAGACAGTTTTAATTTCTGAGCAAAGTGGTGGTTTGGGGGAGTCTAGTGTGCAGGATGCTAGTGGTGATTCGGTGGCTGGGAGAGTGGTGGCTGGTTTAAAGGATCTACTGTCAAAGTTGGAGGGTGGTCCGGGGTCTTCCGTGGAGAGATCATGGTTGCCTCCGGCTGGGGCTGCGGTTGTTCCGGATTTAAGTAGGACTGAGGTTAGCGGTGAAAATGTCACGGGGTCCAAGGTGGGTGCGGTTCTGGAGTCTGTTGCCAGTGCAGGGATGGCTAAGGAGTCAATTTGTGCCGGCATTAAGCCGACAGACGGGGCTGAGTTGAGGGTGGCCGACACAGCGATGTCACGCTCATGTCTCTGCTCCATTGCTCCTTTGGGAATGCACTTAACGGCCGATGTGAGGGAGAAAATATGTAAGAGAGAATTCCTTGAGTTGTTTTCCCTCCTCCCTCTTGAGCAGTCCTTTGAGATTCCGGAGGATTCCAAAAAGGATGTTGCAAAGAAGGAGGAAGAAGAGAGGAAAAAACGCTATAGGAAATTGCCAAAAACATTTTCAAATTGGTTCCAAGCGTTCGTAATCTATGCAAGTGTTTTTTCGGGTAGGTTCCCGGATCAGGGTGGGGCGTTGTTTTGTTACCTGGATGAGGTAGCGGCTGCTCAGAGGACTTATGGGGGTATGGCGTGGTGGTCCTATGATGAGCAGTTCAGACAGCGGCTTTCGGTGAAGCCGGATATGAAGTGGGACGACCGGGACATAGGTTTATGGCTCAAGATAATGACACCGCTTAGGGCCACCCAGTCCTTTCGGTCAGGAGCCGGTGGCTCTTCCAGCAGTGGGTCTCCGGCGTCCGGCAAGAAGGGATGTTGCTTTGCATACAACGATAAATTCTGTAAATGGGGAGCCGGCTGTAGGTTTCGGCACGAGTGCTCTGGATGTGGGGGATCCCACCCCTATGTTAAGTGTTTCAAAAGGGGTAAGCCTGGAGGTTCAGGTGACACGCCTGAGAAAGGGGGCGACTCCAGTGAAGCTAGGCGCGATGGAACCATGGCTCGCCGGTACGCTAGGCGTCTGGGTTGTCGTGAGGAAGCGGCTTTGTTATGGAACGGCTTCCAGTTTGGTTTTGTGATTCCGTCACAGGGCGGGTGTACTGTTTTTCGTGGAAATTTGAAGTCGGCCCGTCAGTGGCCTGGCGTGGTCTTGGAAAAATTGGGTAAGGAGGTGTCCTTGGGGCACATGGCCGGCCCATTTGAACGGCCTCCTATTGCGAATCTGAGAGTATCCCCGCTAGGAGTTGTTCCAAAACGTGAAAGGGGTAAATTCCGGTTGATCCACCATTTATCTTTCCCTAAAGGGGGATCGGTGAATGATGGTATCCCGCAGGAATTATCTTCAGTCAAGTACGCATCTTTCGATCAGGCGGTTAGTTTGGTGCGGGAGGCTGGCCCCTCCGCTTTGCTGGCTAAGATTGACATTGAGGCGGCTTTTCGGCTGTTGCGGGTGCACCCGACCTTGCACCATTTGTTGGGTTGCCGGGTAGACGACTGTTACTATGTTGACCTGTGCCTGCCCATGGGTTGCTCCATCTCCTGTTCACTCTTTGAAAAATTTAGTACGTTTCTCGAATGGGTTATTGCCGAGCGATCGGGCTTGTCATCATTCATTACCTTGATGATTTTTTGTTGGTGGGCCCGGCGGGTTCTGACGATTGTAGGCTTTTGCAGGAGGTTTGCTATATGGTCGCATCTGAGTTTGGCGTGCCCATTGCGTTTGAAAAATCTGAAGGCCCGGTGACATCTTTAGAATTTCTGGGTATTACCATTGATTCGGTGAACATGGAATGCAGGCTTCCCTGGGGTAAGGTGGTTGACTTGTTGGAAGTCATTGAACAATTTTTGCAAGCAAAAAAGGTTACACTTCGGGAAATGCAGTCGTTGGTGGGCAAGTTTAACTTTGCATGCAGAATTATCCCGATGGGGAGGGTTTTCTGTAAGAAGGTTATCCTTGGCCACTGCCGGGGTTGTTAAACCGCATCTTTTCATTCGGCTTCCCGTGGAGTTGAAGGATGATTTGCGTGTGTGGAGGCAATTTTTGTTGAGTTTTAATGGCGCAACTCTAATCCAAGCAGTCAGGGTGTCCAATGAAGAGCTTGGGTTAGTGACTGATTCGGCGGGTGGTTGTGGCTTTGGTGCTTATTTTGGGGGTCATTGGTGTGCTGATCGGTGGCCCCCTGAATGGATTTCCCTGGGTTTGGTCAAGAACCTGGTGTTCTTAGAGCTATTCCCGATTGTGGTTTCTATGTTTGTGTGGGAGGGTGACTTGTGTAATAAGGCTGTGGTTTTCTATTCGGACAACATGGGTGTTGTGTATGCATTGAATACTTTGTCTGCTAAGTCATTGCCTGTATTGAGATTGTTGCGAGTGTTGGTCTTGAAATGTTTGCAGCTGAACGTGTGCATTAAGGCTAAGCACATCCCGGGAGTTTGTAATGCTATAGCAGATTCCTTATCTCGCTTTCAGTGGCAACGCTTTCGGGAGTTTGTCCCTCATGCAGATACGGAGGGTTGCCCATGCCCAAGTTACCTCTGGCGTCTAGGAGTAGAAGACTGGCTGAACTGGTAAAGGCTTCCCTTGCTCCAGGTACTTGGGCGGCTTATTCTAGAGTGTGGTGGGAGTGGGAACTCAGATTGGCTGGTAGAGCGGGGGAGGAGTGTGTATCAGATTTTACAGCTTTTTTGTTGGATTGGATGGTGGAATGGGGTGTGTCGAAGTTGTCGCATTCAGCGATGGACAGGCAATTGGCAGCCTTGGCTTTCCGCTTTAAGTTGTTAGGTCTGAGGGTCATTACGAAAGAATTTTGTGTGAGGCAGGTCTTGAAAGGTTTGAAGAGAGGTGTTGTGTGGCGTACTTCGGAGCGTCGGCGTCCTATTACTTTTTCACTGCTTAGCAGTATGTTTAAGGTGTTGGGGGCAGTGTGCCTATCGGATTTTGAAACTTCTTTGTTCTGCTTGGCTTTTGTTTTTGCCTTCTTTGGGGCATTTAGAATCTCTGAATTGGTCAGTAAAAACTTGGTGTCAATGGGTGGATTGGCATTGGCGGATGTGGTGTTGTTTGATTCCAAGGTAGAGATATTTTTGAGGCGAAGCAAGACAGACCAGATGGGGCGGGGAAGAACGATAGTTCTTTTTCCCAATGGTTTGGAGGTTTGTCCTTGGCGATGTCTTGGGCATTATTTGGGAATATGGCCCCCTGCTGGGGGTTCATTGTTGGTCCATCACGATGGGCGGCCGCTGTCACAGTTTCAGTTCCGGGCGGTTTTAAATAAGGCATTGCTGAAGTTGGGTTTCTCCGCAGGGGAGTTTGGGTCTCATTCTTTCCGCATAGGGGCTGCAACGGAGGCTTCACTGAGGGGTTTATCTGACACAGTGGTTAAAGGCATTGGTAGGTGGGATTCCAGGAGGTTCCGCCTGTATGTACGTCCTGAATTAAGTGTTTAGGGCAGTATTCATTGTTACTGTTAATTTTCTGTGTTCTAGGTGTGGAGCGCGTGTGGCTGGTCGGCCACTCGTTTATTTATTGGGCACGAAGAGCTGCTGCAATGAAAGTGGACGGCTTGCAGTTGGGGTTTTCCAAGTCTCGTTGTGAGGTTAAATGGTTCGGTGTTAGGGGGCTTCGTTGGGACAAGTTATTGCCCCTGGTTGTTGACTATTGCAAAACTTTTCGGCCTCCAACTGTGTTGCTGGTTCATGCTGGGGGTAACGATCTTGGTTTCTTACCGCAAAGGGAGCTGGTGAGAATCATGAAAAGGGACATCGGGAGGTTCTTGGTTTTATACCCTGAGCTTAAGATTGTTTGGTCTGACATTTTGCCAAGGAGATTTTGGAGGGCAGCTTGGGATCCTGTCCGGCTTGACAATAGCAGGAGAAAGGTTAACAAGTTGATGGGTTCCTTTGTTCGGAGATTGGGTGGCTTGGTAGTGCATCACCCGGACTTGGCTGAGGTGGGACAGGGTGAGTTCTATTCCCCGGACGGGGTACATCTCAATGATTTTGGTTTACAGCTCTTTATACTTGACTTTAAGGAGACTTTATGCAGAATTGAGGGGTTGGAGGGACTGGCCTGAGGTGTCAGTTCAGTCTGTAGCGGGGGTGCTAGCCCTTACAAATGCAGCAGGTTATGGCCAATTGTTAATGTGGAGGTATTTAGAATTCCCATGGGGGGGAATTCTATTTTTTGGGTTCCTAAGGGCACGGGGTTCCTTAGAGGTTTTATGTGTTGGTATTGACGGGCCCAATCACTTGCACGGTTGGGTCCATTGGTGGTTTGACGGCCATTTAGATATAAAGAAATAAATAGGGGCTAGCACCACTGTTTTTTTTGGGTTGTTATGTATATGTGGTTGCAATACTTGTTGTTATTTATTAAGTTAGTAAAGTTATTAAAGTTTTTTAATATTTATTAAAATAAAGGAGCTGCGGCCAATTTGTACCAAAGCCTAGTCTAGTGTCTTTATTTGTTTTGTGTGTATTATAAAATGTTAAAAGTTGGTGTTAAAAAGGTAAGGGCTGGTTCTTGACGAAATAGCAGGTCAAGGGGCTCCTGGATGCGGTGCAAAGCTGACTGGAGGGAGCTTTGACCGCAGAGGAAGTAGGCAGTGTAGTTAGGAGGAGTGAGGGGCGGAGCAGGGTAGGAGGTTATTTATAGCGGAGCTGAGCGGGAAAGCCAGCAGTTGCAAAAAAATTTTATAGCAGAAAGCATCTCCCTCCCCCCCGTCCCTAATTTATATGGTTCTTGTTATAGGTTTATTGTCGCAGTTTTGGGCGGGGGTGCTAGCCCTTACAAGTGCAGCAGGTTATGGCCAATTGTTAATGCGGAGGTATTTAGAATTCCCATGGGGGGGAATTCTATTTTTTGGGTTCCTAAGGGCACGGGGTTCCTTAGAGGTTTTATGTGTTGGTATTGACGGGCCCAATCACTTGCACGGTTGGGTCCATTGGTGGTTTGACGGCCATTTAGATATAAAGAAATAAATAGGGGCTAGCACCACTGTTTTTTTGGGTTGTTATGTATATGTGGTTGCAATACTTGTTGTTATTTATTAAGTTATTAAAGTTATTAAAGTTTTTTAATATTTATTAAAATAAAGGAGCTGCGGCCAATTTGTACCAAAGCCAAGTCTAGTGTCTTTATTTGTTTTGTGTGTATTACAAAATGTTAAAAGATGGTGTTAAAAAGGTATGGGCCGGTTCTTGGCGAAATAGCAGGTCAAGTATCTGAGTATAGAACAGGAATGGATTAGTATTGTTAAATTGCTTATATTTAAGCAATTGTTCTCTAGGTATGGTGTCAACATCTTTTTTAACCTTATCAAGCAAAGTTTCTGCATATCCCCTGACTTTAATTCTGTCTGTGATAATTTGTGTTTGTTTAATATATTCTTCATTGGTTGAACAATTCCTTTTAGCCCTTACAACTTCACCTTTGGGAATACCTCTCATTACATGTTTCGGATGGCATGAGTCAAATTGTAATATTGTATTCCCTGCTGTGGGTTTTCTGTAGAGTTTGGTTTCCACTCACTGTTTATCTTCACTTACATAGACCGTCACATCTAAGAAATTAATAGACTCTGTGTTGTTCTATTAAATATCATGTCTGGGCATCTCTTTATTTCTTTGATGATGCACAGACTGGTTTAGTATGCAGAGTATTTACACATATTTAAATATTAGTTGGTTAGATTAGTGTAGTTATGGGAATCAACTGACTGAACCACACACATATGGAATATATTCATAGGGCATGATGATGCCTCTCTTTCATCCTCCACAATGCATAATAAAATTTCCAATCTTTCAAATAAGTGGTCCAGTGTCTCTTAGATTGGTAGGTGATGTTTACTGTTTCTGCATTTAAAGGGCCACTAAACCCAAAATCTTTCTTTCATGATTCAGATGGAACATACAAATTTAAACAACATTACAATTTACTTCTATTATTTATTTTGTTCATTTTTTAGATAACCTTATTTGAAGAAAAAGCAATGCACATGGGTGAGCCAATCACATGAGGCTTCTATGTGCAGCAACCAATCAGCAGCTACTGAGCATATCTAGATATGCTTTTCAGCAAAGAATATCAAGAGAATAAAACAAATTAGATAATAGAAGTAAATTAGAAAGATGTTTAAAAATGCATTCTCTTTCTAAATCATGAAAGAAAAAATGTGGGTATCATGGCCCTTTAAGGCTTCAGCACATCTGAAGAATTCACTATCACACTTTAAAGGGTTATACATTTTTTTCTAATTTGTATGAATAACAAATACATTATAAGATACTTCAATACTAAAAGTTTTAAATGCATTTACTTTTATCCCAAAACGAAGCTTCTTCTTATATATAATTCTTATTTTTATATCTTCTATAAATGGCTCTAACGACCGCTCCAAAAAAAGGCTGCAATTCAGAATTATTCAGGCTCTCACATTCTCCAATCGCGCCGCAGTTTCATGCCTCTAATTTGAATATATATTATGTTATGCCACTTGAAAGATCGCATGTGCTGTACAATTAAAAAACAACCGCATACGTGCTGTTTCCCATAACTCCCGTTCAGCATTTTTTTTTCTCTACAAATAGAATCTTCATTTAATGAAACCAATTAGGTGTGATGGAGCCAATTACCCCTATTCACTGCCATATGCCAGCCCCTTACAAGCCCCAACATCGTACCCACCCCAGCCGTGCGTGACACAAGCTGTAATTGAGGGGATGTGCTGAGTGTAAACAGTGATCGGTTCCAGAGCATACAGCCCAGCACTTTGTGACTGAGAGACCACCCTCTCTTAAACTGCCAATATTCTAACAGGCACATTTCAGCTGAAATGCTCCTTCCCTGACCTGTGCTACTAGTACATGGAGAATGGGGGCTGAGGGGGAAGTACAAACCAATGAGCAAGAGCGGCTGCCTGTCGGATTCTGTGACCCATCTGTTGCATTCGCACATTGTGGTTGCAAAATCCGATGACAGACAGCTATTCTGTCAGATTTTGCAACCAGTCATGTGTGCACTCAGAAATAGGGTGACGTCACGGTCGCATATTTCGATAGAACTATGCGCCAGCTGTCAGCGCTAGCTGACACAGAAAGATAAAATTTGCGCATGCATGGGCCAAAATTGATAGAAAATGCGCATGCGGGCCACCATGATTGTTCTACTCAGGTAGAACATGGCAATTGGCTGTGCATAATGAGGGGTTTGGCAGCAATAATAATTTTGTCAGGAAAATAAAGGTAAACCATTAAAATTGGCTAATACATGTTATTTGCCATATTAAAGTACTTGGTAAGTTGTTTTGAAAGATGTAAAAAAAAAAAATTGGGTTTAATATCCCTTTAAGCACAGAAAAAAAGTTATTAGAGAAACATGTTGTAATAGAAAGTGTAATAAACTTTGGAATAGATTTCCCTTAAGACTACCCATGGGGTTCATGGACTGACTATCTATATATTTTTTTTATCTCCAAGAGTGATTACTACTTTTTAAATTCCAGCAGAAATGTCAGTGCTACAAAGAGACATTTAAAGGGAAAGAAAATTCTGTCCAGATTCAGATAGAGCAGTTTTCTGCTATTATCTAATTTGTTTCATTCTCTTGCTATTCTTCTATTCTATGCTGTGTTGAAAGATCAGTAATTCACTTTTGAGAGCTCTCTAAAAGCCAATGACAAGAGGCATATATGTGCAGTCACCAATCAGCAGCTTCTGAGCCTACTTAGGTATACTTTTAACAAAGAATACAAAGACAATTAAACAAATTATATAATAGAAATAAATTGGAAAGTAATGTAAAATGGCTCTATCTGAATCATGAAATATATATTTTTTTCCATGTCTCTTTAAGCTTTTTAAAGATGTTTACATCTGCATCAAATGTTATACTGTAAGGCAAAGATTGCTCAGTGTTTGAAATGAGACAGGTTAACTTTACACTGTTCAGTTTACACTACAGCTGACTTAATTTTGGAATACATGCAAACAAGCCTAAATCCTGCATTAACCAGATCTAATGGTATGAGACTGAGTACCACAGCTTATGGTTCCACCAAGACCATATAGAGTACAGCATTTTCAAAATCCATAAGTACAGCTGACAGATTGGAAGATATTTACACCAGATTTGAAGTGGTACTCTTGGTTGAGGAAAATGGGGGGGGGGGGAACCCAAACATATGTCAACCTATCAAAAGTACTGTTCTTCATCTACCTATTCTGACAGATCATTAATGTACAATTTTGAATTCACAGAAGTATTTTTGTTTGCACATTTTAAAATATGATTCTTTAAAAAGTGATTTCTTAATTTCTGCTATTTTGTTTATCATGAATGTCACACATTGTTGATATAGGGGGTGGCAATGTGCAGAAATTTTAGCTCCTGTGAGTATTTCTGTGGGTGTCTGTGTTTATGTCTTTGTGCTTTTGTTGGTGTCTCTATGAATTTGTATGTATTGTTTTCTGTGGGTCTCTCTGTGAGGGTGTGTGTGTCTGTCTGTGCATTTTCTGTGGATAGCTCTGTGAGGGTGTGTGTGTGTGTATCTGTGCATTTTCTGTGGATGTCTCTGTGAGGGTGTGTGCGTATGTCTTTGTGCATTTTCTGTGAATGCCTCTGTGTGGGTGGGTGTAAATGTCTTTGTGAATTTTCTGTGGGTGCCTCTGTGAGGGTGGGTGTGTATGTCTTTGTGTGTTTTCTGTGGATGTCTCTGTGAGGGTGTGTGTGCATGTATGTCTGTCTTTTCTGTGGGTGTCTCTGTGAGGGTATGTTTGTATGTCTTTGTGCATTTTCTGTAGGTGTCTCTGTGAGGGTGTATGCGTATGTCTTTGTATATTTTCTGTGGATATCTCTGTGAGGATGTGTGGGGTATGTCTTTGTACATTTTCTGTGGGTGTCTCTGTGAGGGTGTGTGTGTGTGTGTATATCTGTGCATTATCTGTGGGTGTCTCTGTGAGGGTGTTTGCGTATTTCTTTGTGCACTTTCTGTAAATGCCTCTGTAAAGGGTGGGTGTGTATGTCTTTGAGTGTTTTCTGTGGTTGTCTCTGTAAGGGTGTGTGTATGTATGTCTGTGTTTTCTGTGGATGTCTCTGTGAGGGTGTGTGCATATGTCTTTGTGTTTTCTGTGGGTGTCTCTGAGGGTGTGTGCATATGTCTGTGCTTTCTGTCGGTGTCTCTGTGATGGTGTGTGCATATGTCTGTGTATTTTCTATGAGGGTTTCTGCGATGGTGTGTGCATATGTCTGTGTGTTTTCTGTTGGTGTCTCTGTGAGTGTGTGTGTGTGTGTGTGTGTGTGTGTATGTCTTTGTGCATTTTCTATGGTGTCTCTGTGAGGGTGTGTGTGTATGTCTTTGTGTGGATATCTCAGTGAGGGTGTGTGTGTATGTATGTCTTTATGTGCTTTCTGTGGGTGTTTCTCTGTGTGTGTTTGTCTTTGTGTGTTTTCTGTGGGTGTCTCTGTGTGTGTGTGTGTATATGTCTTTGTGTGTTTTCTGTGGGTGTCTGTGAGTGTGTATGTCTTTGTGTATTTTCTGATGCTGTCTCTGTGGGTGTTTCCTTGGGTGTATGTGCAAGTTTGTGTTTGAGTTTGTGTGTATGTCCATTGTCTTTTCCTTTTTAGGACATTTTGACCTTTCTACTGATTATTCACGTCTTTCTACAGACTTTGAGACTAATGAGACCTTTCTGGAAGTCACCAATCCACCACTTATCCTTTAAATTATTGTTAAGGCAGTTCAGGGGGCCCTTCCTTTCAGCCACTGCATGCTTTTATCATCATATAGTTGGCATCTTCCTTGACAAAAAGATAATCAGAACTATAAAGACCGCTGCTCCATAACCTATCCACCTGCTCTGAGGAGGCGGACAGACATCACCACAATTAAACCCGATCAAATACAATTGGGTTGATTGACACCCCCTGCTAGCGATCGATTGGCCGTGAATCTGCAGGGGATGGCGTTGCACCAGCAGTTCACAAGAGCTGCTGGTGCAGCTCTCTGCATTTAGCGAGGTCTGTCGGACATGATCCGCAATGTCGGATTATGTCCGACAGGCCTTTCATAAATAGGCCCCTATATTTTATCTTGTAAATCTCCTTTTTAAAAAAAAAACAAAAAAAAACCTGTAGTCTACTTCACTACTTGTCAGGTCAATGTAAACAAGTGCTGAGTGTTTGTGTGGGTGTTTGTGTCTGAGTGTGTTTGTGTGTTTCTTTGCCTGTCTGCTAGGTTGTCCATATGTGAATCCTTATGTCTGTGTATGTGTTTAAGTGTATGAGTGTGTCTGTGTGTTTCTGTGCTTGTGTGTTACTACCTTTATAACATTTCCATGTTTTACTACACTTAAGAATAAAGTGCATATACGTTTTAGTCACTTGGTCAAAAATTGCACATGTCAAAGTGGGGGGCCTGATGAATAGTTAAGTAAGGGGCCCCAAAATTTCTAGTGGCGGCCTTGATCATTATCACATTAAATCAGAGCTCTCCACTTAATCCACTCACATAAGCAGCAACTGTAATTACTTCTTAAATATCCATTAGTTTAAGGTATGGGAAATCAAAGTTATGTTTGTTTAACAAACTCATATTAGAGAAACATTAGCTTAGATTTTATTTGTGCTTTTATTCCAAGATAATAAACATTTTATCATCTCCTACATATTATGGTTTATTACCAATAACAGTTGCAAAGCAATATACTCAAACTGTAGTTTTATGAATATCAACATACATATTTTTTCAATTATTAAAATTATCATAAAGAATAGTAGCTTTTCAAGACAAATTAGAAAAAAATTAAGATTTTGGAACTAGCCATACAGTTCATAAGCTAAAAATATTAACCTGAAAAACAGCAATATGAAAATATTGGTAGATGATAAAAATATTTTTCTTCTAATGTGATTTGGCAAAACGTGTATATCCTGCTTTAGGAAGATGTGCTTAAAAAGAAACAATTCATTTTAAGCAAAATACTATCTGGATGGAAGCCATGATAGGAAGCAATACTAAGAGTTCAGTTTACCATATAGATAATCCACCGATTATCAGAGGCTAAGAGGCCTATCCACAGTTATTAACTTTTGTCTCCAATAAAGGGGGAAAGCTATTTTGTTTGATATTGCTATATATTGATCTGCCTCAAAAGGAATCTTAGTCTGGACCATTACAGATATAGGCAGCGGTCAAGGAATTAATCTTGCAACACCCCCCAGTTATCCAGGTAGAGCAGTTAGTGCTGAACTGCTGTAATTAAAAATTTGAGACTGCTACATATAGTTAAGTGTCTAATCTCTCCCACGCTTTATAGTAGATCAAGATGGAGATAGATGTGAATCAAAGATACTACAACTTTTATAAGATCACTTCTTGAATCTTGAGTGGCGGTTCACTGAAGCATGTTAAAAGGTGACCAGAGCAAATAGTGGCTCAGCGCAAGATGTGGAACTATGAATTGATCTATCCAGGTAGAGTAGTTAGTGCTGAACTCCTGTAATTCAAGTTTGAGACTGCTAACTATATTTAAGAGTTTAATCTCTCTCACACGTTATAGTAGACCAAGATGGAGATAGTAACATAGTAAATGAGGTTGAAAAAAAGACTGAAGTTGGGGGGCGGAGCTAAGAGCCAAAGGAAATGGACGTCTGTGTGAAGAGCTCCCGGCTCGATTATGATTAAAGGAATATTTATTGGTCCCTAAACAACCCTATGTTTACTGTGCAGAGACATCCTTGAGGTCTGTCGAAGTTGGGGACACTAGCAAATGTTTATGTGACTTTTTTGGCTTTTTGTGTGAATGGGAGAGGTAGCCATTACGGAGGCCTTGGTCGGATGGGAACTAGCGGTGACGCATCTCCTGCATGATCACTTCGCCAGTTTAACAAAGATACTGCATGAGTGTTGCATCGGCACTGTAGTAAGGGA
Source organism: Bombina bombina (assembly GCF_027579735.1). Taxonomy (NCBI): domain Eukaryota; kingdom Metazoa; phylum Chordata; class Amphibia; order Anura; family Bombinatoridae; genus Bombina; species Bombina bombina. Next base: position 314,804,173 of record NC_069499.1, on the reverse strand, counting down.
TGATAAGCTTGTACAGGCGGAGGACTCGCATATCGCTATTATCCTAGAGAGTGCCGATGCTTCTTTAGGCAACTTTGTAGACACACCCGATCCTGGGGACACATGCTGTCAGGCTAATTCCTTCCAGCGAGTGGATGTTCCTATCTCTCTTTGTGGAGAGAGGTTAAGCCATGCCCTATTCAATTGCACGGGTTTAGAGGAACTGAGCGACTTCAGTGTGGATTCTGTCCTGTTCACGCCTATTATACAGACACGCTCCTTGAGTTTTGGAAGTATACTTTCTCACCCAAATTGGGATGCTGTGGGCACGACAGTCATGGATGGCTGCTACGTCTGGGACGTTCCTCCGGTTTCTTACATGAATAAAGCCGTAGACAATGAGTTGAGACTTTGCCCCTTATCTGACCAAAAGGATGTCGTTATGGTGGGAGCTACTACAACTATAAATCACTTCACCCGATCCCAGGACTCAGAAACAACTATGCTGAGGTTGAACGCATTATCAGGTCACAAAGGGAACTTTAACTGGGACCCTGGAGGTGCGCTCTCACTCGTGGAGTTATTATTCAGGCGCTCTATAACCAGAACTGGGACCCTTATTTTGAGTTTCCAGTGTATTACTTCGAGCTTTCAGCGTATTTTTTTTATAAACGGAGTGGGTTAAATATTTCCCTGCTTAAGTGTCTCTGCTGGCCCTGCAAGTCTGTTGCTGCGATAAATTCAGACACCATGTTTTCTCATGTATTCTTATGGGACTTAATCATTACAAGCTGAATGCAGGACTTATCATGTGCTTCATTATAAGTGCATATTTATACATCTGAAGTTAATTATTTTATGTGCTGTTTATTTTCCTTTAGTTAAAGGATGTTACTCTACTGATCTTATGTTGTAAGCTTATATTTCCTGTTGGGCAAATGTTTGTTAGATGTATACTACATGGGAGGGTTTATTAGAGTATGAGGCCATTTATACTCATGTTCTTATACTCATGTTCACTTTACTATGAGGCTTTGTGGATCACATTATAGATGCATGTATGGTAGTTGATCACTATTGCCACTCTTTCTAAGTTGAAAATTTACTAATGTCCTTCCCTACTGTTAAATCTGGTTTATTAAGCTATTGCCACTCTCAGCCAGGTCTTTAGTGAATCTTAATATGGGTAGTACAATTGCTTAATTCACTAACTGGAAAACAGGGGACTATACAATACTTATATTCTTCCCATGTATGTGGTCTACTGTCTATGTCTTCAGATACATATATATAGTAGAAAGCACCTTACAGTACATTATTAATATAAGATGTATGTATGCAATTATGTTATGTTTGCTACATATGTCCATGAGATAGGATAGCTCATGTCAGTGTGGATATGCAACATCTAGAGGGATGGTTATTTTGACAAATTGTTGTTTTCTGTTTTAAAATTGTGAACCTAGCCTATTGTTTTTTGTTAGGGGATTTTCTCCATCGCAGCCCCTTAGCTACTAGTAACTCCACTAGCACATAGTAATAAACCCAATAGCTTCCCCCTTATAAAAAGGCCTTATAAAAGTTACATAAGATATTCTCTACAGCAAATTTACTAGACTCCTGCCCCTCATCTATACGGTTTCCCTTGATATATACCGTATTTAATATTAGGTTTCTTTAATTTCTTATTTTAAGCCTCTTTTTTACGTTCACAACAAATTTATTGTTATGTTCCTACAGCTACATATATTGATACCATAGCCTGCATTATTTTTTATAGAGATTATTTACTACTTATCTGTTATGGAATGACAGACCAGAAATAGGATCCATATTGTGATGATAGCAGGATGTGATGTCACTAGCATGTGGGCGGGGCTTAGGTCCGGTGTCTGTGTCGCAGTTAGTTTAGTACAATCAACCTGTCTGGATGTGTATTGCTATGCTCTGTAATAAAATAGAGTTGTACCATCATTGCTGTGTCCTGCATATGTCCTGCATCTCATGACATGGTGTCAGAAGTTCTGGACTACGCTTCTGTTTCTGATGATGACGATGTCAAAGTTTACCCCACCTGAGCCTTTTGACTTTTCTCAGCCTGCAGCTTGGCCCACATGGCGTCAGCGGTTTCAGCGCTTCAGGATTGCATCCAAACTGAACAAGGAGAGTGGTGAAGTACAAGTTAATTCTCTTTTATATTCTATGGGGAAAGATGTAGAGCCAGTGTTCAATGCTTTTACTTTCCAAGAAGGGGACGAAGTTAACTTTGATATAGTTATGGATAAACTCAGTGCCCACTTTGTGCCCAAAAGAAATGTGATTCATGAGAGAGCTTGTTTTCACAAACGTAATCAGCGTGTGGGAGAATCTGTGGAGTCATTTGTGCGCAGCCTGTATGAATTAGCTGAATTCTGTGAGTTTGGTGTTGCTAAAGAAGAGCAAATCAGAGACAGAATAGTTATTGGAATTGCAGATGCTGAAGTCTCCCTGAAGCTGCAGTTAGAGCCTGATTTAACGTTAGACGGGGCTATTAGGATGGCCCGCCAGAGTGAACTGGTGAAAAAGCAAAGTGCTGATCTGAGGTCTGAGAGTATTGTGGATGAAGTGCAACAGTCTAGGAAAATTACTAGTGAAAGGCACAGTGTGAGCGGTAGATCTAAAGTACTGGAAAGGCCTAGAAGTGGATGGGCGCAACATGGCCGATGCACACGGTGCTACCGGGCTCATGATCAGAGTGCTATATGCCCGGCCAGAGATAAAAGATGCAGAAAATGTAACAGAATAGGCCATTTTGAAGTGGTGTGTAAAACTGAATACATTAAGGAGATGCAGGTGGACAGTGACCAGGAGGGTCAGGAAGTGTCTTTTGTGGGGTCTGTTGTGGAACGGACAAGCTCAGAGGAAGATTGGAAAGTTACCTTTACTGTAATGGGAGCCAATGTTGATTTTAAGATTGACACAGGAGCTGATATCACTGTAATGTCTTTTGCTGAATTTATGAAACTGCCTCGACAGCCCCAGCTGGCGAAGGTTACTACAAATGTTCATAGTCCTGGTGGCCGCATTGATTGTGTGGGGAAATTTCTTGCCAGCTGTGAGTACAAACAAAGGAAGTTCACCATGTGGGTGCATGTGATCCGAGGTCAGTGTGTTAACAGTTTATTGAGCAGAAAAGCAGCCTGTGACTTGGGCCTCGTGGCCAGAGTGAATGAGATCTCTGAAGATATGTTTGGCGAGTTGGGCCTACTGAGCTGCAAACCTGTCCGTATAGCACTTAAAAGTGACGCAGTCCCGTACAGTATTTCTACTCCTCGTAGAATTCCGTTCCCGCTCATGCCTCAAGTGGAGAAAGAGCTCATGCGCATGAAGTCTATGGGGGTTATTGAAGAGGTTGTTGAAGCAACTGATTGGTGTGCCCCCATTGTTCCAGTTGCAAAGAAAAACGGAAAGGTGCGCATCTGTGTGGACCTGAAAAGGTTGAATGAGGCAGTGAAGAGGGAGAGATTTGTGCTGCCGACACTGGAAGATATAGCCCCGAAGTTGGCTGGGGCGAAGTTCTTTTCCACATTAGACGCTTCTAGCGGCTTTGGCAGATCCCCCTGGATCCAAAGTGCCGCAAACTGACTACCTTTATCACTCCGGTAGGTCGGTTCTGTTTCTGCAGACTTCCCTTTGGGATATCCTCCGCTCCTGAGATCTTTCAGAGGGAAATGAGTTCTCTCCTGAGTGGCCACGTGGGCACAGCAGTCGTCATGGACGACATTCTAGTGTATGGGTCTACAGTGGAGGAGCATGATCAGCGTTTGAGTTGTGTGCTGCAGGCTATCAAAGAGTCTGGGCTGAAGCTGAATAAAGAAAAATGTCATTTTAGGAAAACTGAATTATGCTACTTTGGGCATATCATCAACGGGGATGGCATCAAGCCGGACCCCGAGAAAATTCGGGCTATCGAACAGATGAAAAGCCCTTCTGATGTACATGAGCTGAGACAGATATTGGGCCTTGTAAATTACGTGGGCAAGTTTCTTCCAGATTTATCTACAGTTTTGCACCCTATCACGGAGTTGCTTAAGAAAGATGTTGCCTGGGTCTGGGGACCCTCACAAGAAAAAGCGTTCCTGCATGCTAAGTCCCTGCTGGGGTCTGCCCCAGTGCTGGGGTTCTACGACCCTTCAAAAAAGACTGTGGTTAGTGCTGATGCAAGCAGTTATGGGTTGGGGGCTGCACTCCTGCAGCTGAATGACAACAAACTACAGCCCATCGCCTACTGTTCCCGCACACTGACGGCTGCGGAGTCGAAATACGCTCAAATTGAGAAAGAGTGCCTGGCTGCAGTTTGGGCCTGTGAGCGCTTTCAGCGTTATCTAGTGGGTTTGGAGAAATTTAGTCTGGAAACTGACCACAAACCGCTAGTCCCTCTTATCAATTCTTATGACATCGACAAAACACCCTTGAGATGCCAGAGACTTTTAATGAGACTACTCAGGTTCAATGTTCAGGCAGTGCATGTGCCGGGGAAGCAGCTGGTTGTGGCAGATACACTGTCCAGGCTCCCGCTGGCTGCTGCTGAAGAATCCTCCACAGAGTCGGATGTAAAAGTGTATGTTGATTCAGTTCTGGCCTCTAAGTCCATTTCTTCAAGGAAACTGGAAGAGATAAAGAAAGAGACATATTTGGACACAGATCTGCAAGAAGTTATAAGGTACATAAGAGATGGCTGGCCCGAGAGCCGGGCAGCCTGGATGTCTTTAAATGCTTACCAGCCAGAGAGGTCGCAGCTCACGGAGCTGGAGGGGTTGGTGCTGTTCCAAGACCGTATTGTAATTCCTGTCAGCATGAGGAAGGAGATGTTAAACAGGATTCACGATGGCCACTTAGGCATTACAAAGTGCAGAGAAAGAGCAGCTACAGCTGTGTGGTGGCCTGGGATCAGCTCCGACATTGCAAATCACGTGTCTAAATGTGCCTTTTGCCGGGAACGCCGGCCTACTCAGAGAAGGGAGCCCTTAATGTCTACTCCGCTGCCTGCGGGGCCGTGGCAGAAAATAGCTGCTGATTTGTGCGAACTGCACGGGAAAAAGTTTCTTGTTGTTATCGACTACTATTCCAGGTATTTGGAAATAGCACCCCTGAATGATATCACAAGTCAGGCCGTTATCATTCGCCTGAAGAGCTTGTTCGCCCGCTGGGGCATTCCAATGGAGCTGGTGAGTGATAATGGCATGCAGTTCGCTTCTACAGAGTTCAGTGCTTTCAGCAGGGAATATGATTTTGTACATTCCACGTCAAGTCCACATTATCCGCAGGCCAACGGAATGGCTGAAAGGGCAGTTCAAACAACAAAATTCATTCTAAAGCAATCTGAACCGTACCTAGCCCTCTTGTCATACAGGGCGACGCCCATTCAAGCCACCGGGTTTAGCCCGGCACAGCTGATGCTAGGACGCCAGATTCGCACCACTTTACCCTCAGTGGGTGTCTTCAAGCCGCCTGGCCCTGTTCCTCGGGACGAAGTCCTTAGGAGGGATGAAGAGGCCAAAAAGGGTTATCGTTTCTTCTACGACAGGAGACATTCTGTCAGGCCTTTACAGGAACTGAAAGCGGGCCAAAGTGTCAGAATTAAACTGGATGATGAGAAGAAATGGAAGACGCCTGCTACGGTAGTGGGCCCGCTCTCCAGAACCAAGGTCTTACACAGTCCTTACAGAGGGAGGGACGGTTACACGCCGTAACCGAAGACATCTTCAGCCTGTACCTGAGAGTCTGGAACCGGATACCTCAATACCACCGCCGGTGGGATCCCCTGTTCTAAGAGAGGTGCCTTCCCCTCAGCAAGATCATAGCGGGGATATATCTTTGCCTCCAGCAGACTCTTGTTCACCATCTTCTGTATCAGAGGTCAGTTCATGCAAAGTTACATCAAGCGGAAGAGTGGTGAGGCTTCCGGCCCGATACAGGGACTGACTTTAGCTAGAACAGTGACCGGAAGTATGGGCAGAATAATCCCATTGGTCACTGTGGACTAGGGTAGTCTACCCCGATGTCCAAGTCAGGATGTAATTTATTTGTTCATGTTTTCTAATCTATCTGTTTTTATAATGTTCTAAAACAAAATGTTGTTGTATACCCTGTTGGTGTACCTTGTTAGTTAATATATGCGAATGTATGCTTTGTCTTTGAAAAAGGGGAAGATGTGATGATAGCAGGATGTGATGTCACTAGCATGTGGGCGGGGCTTAGGTCCGGTGTCTGTGTCGCAGTTAGTTTAGTACAATCAACCTGTCTGGATGTGTATTGCTATGCTCTGTAATAAAATAGAGTTGTACCATCATTGCTGTGTCCTGCATATGTCCTGCATCTCATGACACATATATTTTATTATAATGCAACTATAAAGGTAGATACTGGTTTAAAAGATGTATGGTACATACCCCTGTTTAAGAAGTATTGGAGTCTGGCGCCAACCCAAGGGCCCTGGGTGGCATGAGATTCTGAGAATATCATTTCTTAAAATTACTATAATCTTACATCACCTAATTGTAGATGAGTTGTATTGGATCATCTTTTCTTGTCTTCCTTATATGTACAGGTATTCATAATTTCACTAGCAATGTTTATAGGCAATTTACAATAATTGTAGGACTTTTATGAGTGACTATTCCGCATAAGTATATTTTTATTTTTGTTTTTGTTGACTATTTGAAACGGTGGTCACCTATATTTGTATATGCATTTACATTTATGTTTAGGCTTTTAAATTAATGAAAGGAAAAAAAAAGTGAGGTTCCGTTCTTTTTTTTAATTATTTTATTTTACTATGTCCATAGGAATGTATTTGTGATTAAACTACTTTGACTACATATTTGCATTAATGTCTTATGTTACCTATGCTTTTTGTAGTACTATGTGACTGTAATGTTTTCTTTTTTACCTCAATAAAAAAATTATAAAAAAAAAAAAAAAAAAAAAAAAAGACTGAAGTCTATGGCGTTCAACTATACAAATCTAATATACTTTAAAAAAAGGTCCAGTTGAGCTTAAATTAATCCCATTAAAAAAACGTGTCACATTTAACACAAGTAATCATATCTCTGACTTCTGTTTCTAGCCAGAAATGTGTCCAAACCATTTTTAAATATATCTAAGGTATTGGCATTCACTGCCTGCTTTGGTAAGCGAGTTCCACAATTGTATTGCTCTTACAGTGAAAAAACGTTTCCATTGCAGGAAATTAAATTTAATTTCCTCCAGCTTTAAATTGTGTTCTATTATCACAAACAATTTTCTTGGAATAAACAGAGCTTCTGCCATCTCTGTATATGGGCCTTGAATATATTTATATAAAGTAATCATGTCATTTCTCAAGCACCTTTTTTTCTAGAAAAAACAGACCTAGTTTGACTAGCCTCCAACATAGCTTAAATTATCAATTCCCTTATTAGCTTTGTGGCCCTTCTCTGAGCTTTCTTTAAGTCTGCAATGTCTTTTTTTGAGATCAAACCCCTGAACTGCACTCCATACTTAAGGCAAAGTCTTATCAGGGATTTATATAGTGACAGAATTATGCTTTCTTCCCTTGCATCAGTGCCTCTTTTAATACATGCTAGTATCTTATTAGCCTTAGAAGCTGCTGCCCTGCATTGTGCACCCATCTTTAGCTCGTTATCTACTACTACTCCCAAATTGTCAGGGTTTTTTCCCTGCTTTGTTTGCCATGTGCTGCTGGCAGCCATTTTACTCACCTATCTTGCTGAGTCTGGTGCAGAGTGTGAGATGCTGCTCATTTCCTGCTTGCCCTCTTATGTTCAGACTGGTGTACATCATCCGTGTGAGACAGGTTGCAGTCTCAGAATTGTGATGTCATCATTTATTATTTAAAGTGCCTCTGTTCAGTATGCTTTGCCCTTGCGTTGTCTCAGACCTGTTTGTGAGTTCCAGTTCCTGTGTATTACCTGGCTGTCTGACGTCCCTCCTGGTTTCTGATCCCTGGCTTGTTCCTGACTCTGCTGTTCTCCTTGTTCCTGATTCCGGCTCGTCTGACTACTCGCTTTGGTTCCTGACTCAGCTCGTCTGACTATTCGCTTTGGCTCCTGACTTGGCTCGTCTGACTACCAGCTCTGGCTTTGACTCCTGGCTTGTTATTCGACTTGTGGAAATTTTTTTTTTTTTTTTTTATTAATAAAGGTGTGATTATTTTTGCACTTCTCATCTCAGTCTGATTCCTGGCACCTGGACATTACTCAAGGCCATGAATCCTGATGGTGCTAATAATCCACCTTTATCTACCATCATTTCCAGGATGGATGAACAGGATCACCGTTTGGATCAATTTTCACTAGCCCTGCAAACCCTGCTGACTCGCACTGCACATTTGGACCAAAGTGTCCCGCAAGTTATGGCTGCTCCTGTTTCCGCTGCTGTACCTAGTCCTACCAGGAGCATGTCCAGTTCTGTACCTCTACCTCAGCAATATGGAGGTGATCCTATTCAGTGCAGAGGGTTTTTGAACCAGGTGGGCATTTACTTTGAGATGCTACCTCAAGCTTTCCCTCTGACAGAGCTAAGGTAGGATTTCTCATCTTGTTACTCTCTGACACAGCTCTTGTCTGGGCTAATCCCTTGTGGGAGACTAATAAACCTGTGATTTCAAATTATCCTGAATTTGTGGCATCCTTTCGAAGGGTATTTGATGTTCCGGCTCGCTCCTCCTCTGCTGCTTAACAACTCATGTCCATTCAGCAAGGTACAAGATCTGTTGCTCAGTATGCCATTGAGTTCTGAATGCTTGCCGCAGGGGTAGGTTGGAACAATGAAGCCCTTGTTGCCACATTCTTTCATGGGCTCTCTGATGCGATTAAAGACGAAGTTGCTGCCAGAGATTTACCAGAGGATCTTGAGGCATTGTTGTCTTTTTTTATCCTAATTGACATCAGACTCAGAGAGAGGCCCTCTTTCAAAGAGTGCTTGCAAAAGCCTCCTGTTCTGTTGTCTCCTACATGTTCGTTCCCACCCATGCCTCCCTCTCCTCTCATGCCTCCTGTTCCCAAGTCACCAGGTACTGCTGAGCCAATGCAGTTGGGATTCATGCGTCTTTCTGCGGCAGAGAGGGCCTTTAGGAGGAGGGAGGGGCTCTGCCTCTATTGTGGGTTACAGGGTCACCTTTTAAAGTCTTGTCCTACACGGTCGGGAAACGCTCGCACCTAAGGTCCTGTTGGGGGTGGTTTATCCTTGTCCCCGGAAACCGCTAAAGGAGAAACCTTTGGTCACGGTTGTCCTTTCCTGGGTGGACTCCTCCATAGTCACCCAGGCTCTTGTTGACTCCGGTGCTGCGGACTATTTCATTGACAGTGCTTTTGTATCAAAGCACTCCATTCCTGTTTTTCCTTGGTCTGTTCTGCTTTATATTGAAGCCATTGATTGCAGGCCCCTTCAGTCCGCACTCGTTACTCATGAAATTGCTCCATTATCCATGGCTGTTGGGGCTCTACATTTTGAAACCCTCCAGTTCCAGGTTATAAACACTCCGCATTTTCCAGTTGTTCTGGGTTATTCCTGGCTCCAAAAGCACAATCCCAGTCTCCATTGGCGCAGGTCCGAAATTTTGTTATGGTCTCTGCAATGTATTTCCACTTGTCTTCAGAAACCAGTTAAAGTGCACTTCTTCGGTATCTCAATTGCCAGAGGAGTACTGAGAGTTCCTAGAAGTTTTTGACAAGGTGCGTGCCGGTATGTTGCCTCCTCACTGGTCTTACGATTGTGCCATTGACCTGCAACCCGGAGCCATTCCTCCTCGGGCCGGGTTTACCCTCTGTCTGTTGTGGAGAATTGTGCTATGGAGAAGTATGTTGCCGATGCTCTGTCACGGGTCATCATCAAATCCTGCTCTCCTGCAGTGGCTGGCTTCTTCTTTGTGAAGAAAAAGGGTGGCAAGTTAAGACCATGCATCGATTATAGGTGTTTTAATCGTCTTACCATTAAGAATGCTTACCCTATTCCTCTGATTACGGAACTCTTTGACCGCCTCAAGGGAGCTACGTTTTTTTCTAAACTTGATTTGAGAGGAGGAGGGATCAATCGCAAAAGCGAATTAAAAAGAATGTACTAGGATAGCACTCCCCAATACTGCATGGAGAGACCACTATATACTACTGGAGAGAAGCCCTGGGTGGAGGCGGGTATTTAAAACTTAACTTTTAATATAAATTATTAAAAAAGGGGGTAATTGAATTAAAATAGCAGATGTGGACCACAGGACCTAACAGATAATGTCACTAAGGTGGAACATAACAGGAAAAAAATTATAGCTTGATGTCATATATATCTGGGTAAAATACCTCAAATAAAAATCCTGAGTCGGAGTGATTTGAGAGGAGCCTACAATCTCATTAGGATCAAGGAGGGCCACAAATGGAAAACAGCATTTAACATCAGGAGCAGGCATTATGAATATCTTGTAATGCCCTTTGGCCTATGTAATGCTCCTGCGGTTTTCCAGGAATTTATTATTGATGTCCTACGAGATATGTTGCAACAGTGTGTTGTGGTGTACTTAGACGACATCCTCATACACTCACCCACACTTGAGGCTCATCGTTCTGATGTTACAGGGGTCCTTCAGGGACTACGTGAGAGTGGCTTGTTTTGTAAACTCGAGAAATGTGAGTTCCATCAGACTCAAGTAACCTTCCTAGGTTATGTTATCTCTGTTGCAGGGTTCTCCATGAAACCTGGCAAATTGTCTGCAGTTCTGCAGTGGCATGGCCCAGTTGGCTTCGCCAATTACTTGGTCAAACCTATCACAGACATGACCAGTAAAGAGAATGATCCACTCCATTGGTCATCTACTGCCATTAAGGCCTTTGATAGTCTTAAGACTGCCTTTGCTGCTGCTCCAGTTCTGGCTCATCCTAACCCTGTCCTGCCTTTCATTCTTGAGGTTGATGCATCTGAGACTGGAGTAGGTGCCTTCTTGTCTCAACGTCCTATGTCTGACAGTTCCCTGCATCCATGCAGTTTATTCTCTAAGAAATTGTCTCCAGTAGAGTGCATTTATGAAATTGGCGACAGGGAATTACTGTCCATAATTTTGGCACTCAGGGAATGGAGACATCTTCTTGAGGGTACTAGCGTACCAGTGCTCATTCTTACTGACCACAAGAATTTAACTTATCTATCCGAAGCAAAATGTTTGTCGCCCCGACAGGCCAGATGGGCACTATTTTTGTCTCAGTTTAATTATGTGGTCTCCTACCTGCCTGGTAGTAAGAATTTTAGGGCTAATGCCCTCTCTCGACAATTTTCACCTCTGTCCAAGGACGAGTCTGTACCTACTCCAGTTATACCTCCTGACCATATTTTGGCTACCATACGTACTAATTTGACTTCTCCCTTGGGGGAGGAGATCCTGGCTGCACAAACCAAGGCACCTCCTGAGAAACCTAGTGGTAAGTGCTATGTTCCTGAGAATCTTCAAACTAAATTTTTGCACACTTACCACTATCCTAAAGCCTCAGGTCACCCAGGCAAGAACCAAATGATTTGTTCTGTCACTCGACAATTCTGGTGGCCAGGTCTTCGTTCTGATGTTGCTGCGTATGTTGCCTCCTGCTCAGTTTGTGCACAGAATAAGACTCCTCAACGTCTTCCTGTGGGTCTTCTTCAAACTATTGCTAATAGTCAGTGTCCTTGGACTTCATTGTCAAGACCCCGGTTTCCAGTGGCAATACTGTTATCCTTATGGTGGTTGACCGTTTTTCTAAAATGACACATTGCATTCCCTTGAATAAGCTGCCTACCGCTCAGGAGCTTGCTTCAATTTTTGCCGGGAGGTCTTCCGTTTACATGGGTTACCCAAGGAGATAGTGTCGGACCAGGGTAGCCAGTTTGTCTCCAGATTTTGGCGTCCTTTTGTGCTCAAATGGGGATTCAGCTTTCCTTCTCCTCTGCATATCACCCTCAATCCAATGGGGCTGCGGAATGGTCTTATCAAGCTCTGGAACAGTTCCTCCATTGCTATGTCTCAGATCACCACAATAATTGGTCTAAACTGTTACCTTGGACAGAGTTTGTTCATAATAGTGCTATTAATGCTTCCTCCCAGTTATCCCCATCATGGCGAATTATGGGTTTCAACCATCCTTGTTGCCCGATTCATTCATGTCTCAAGGTATTCCAGCTTTGGAGGAGCATCTCTACCAACTCCGTTCCACGTGGGTGTAGATTCAGGATTACCTTCATCATTCTATGCAGTGCCAAAAGTTCCAGGCTGATCGTAAGTGTCTCCCCGCACCTTCCTACCAGGTTGGTGAGAGGGTTTGGCTGTCCTCCCGCAACTTGAACCTTTGTGTGCCTTCAAATAAACTGGCTCCATGTTATGTTGGTCCTTTTTCGAATACTCCGACGGGTCAATCCTGTGTCATACGCTCTTGACCTTCCTCCTGCAATGCCCATCTGCAATATTTTTCATGTCTCCCTCTTGAAATCATTGGTTTGTAATCGGTTTACCACTGTGCTGCCTTGACCCCATCCTATCTCTGTTGACAACCATGAAGAATATGAGGTCAGCAGCATTATTAACTCTCGTATGTCCAGGGGCCGCGTACAGTATTTGGTTCACTGGAGGGGATACGGTCCAGAGGAGCATTCATGGGCTCCCTCCACTGCCCGTTTCCCCAATAAGCCTTTTGTCCTCCTGCGGGGGAGGGGTAGTTGTGGGGAGGGTACTGTCAGGGTTTTTTCCCTGCTTTGCCATGTGCTGCTGGCAGTCATTTTACTCACCTATCTTGCTGAGTCTGGTGCAGAGTGTGTGATGCTGCTCATTTCCTTCACACCCTCTAATGGTCAGTCTCCTGAACATCATCTGTGTGAGACAGGTTGCAGTCTCAGAATTGTGATGTCATCACTTATCATTTAAAGGGCCTCTATTCAGTATGCTTTGCCCTTGCGTTGTCTCAGACCTGTTTGTGAGTTCCAGTTCCAGTTCCTGTGTATTACCTGGCTGTCTGACGTCCCCCCTTGTTCCTGATCCCTGGCTTGTTCCTAACTCTGCTTTTCTCCTTGTTCCTGATTCCGGCTTGTCTGACTACTAGCTTCGGTTCCTGACTCTGCTAGTCTGACTATTCGCTTTGGCTCCTGACTTGGCTCGTCTGACTACCAGCTCTAGCTTTGACTCCTGCCTTGTTATTTGACTTGTGGACTTTTTATTATTTTTTGTTATTAATAAAGGTGTGATTATTTTTGCACTTCTAGTCTCAGTTATTGGCTTGTATGGTCTAGTTTGTTTCAAAGTATGCCAAAATTAATTCCTCTCTTGTATATACTGAAAAAAAAATTTGGTTTAGTTCCTCAGTCTTCTCCCTGTTACTGTTAATCATGCTACCCTTCACACATTTAAATATACCTATATTTTCCTTCTTTGTTTTTTTGCCATTTATGTACTTAAAAATCTTTTTAGGGTTTGACTTAGAATCCTTTGCAATTAATCTTTCATTTTCAATTTTGGCTAATTGAATTGCTTTTTTGCATATTTTGTTATATTTGGTATGTTGAGTCAGTACAATTTCTTTTAATAATTTAAATTAACTACATTTTTTTTCTAATTTCTCTTAACATATTTTTATTGAGCCACATTGGCTTGGATTTATTTCTTTTACTTTTATAACCATGTGGTATGTGCTGATCTGTATATTTATTTAACAAAGTTTTAAATGTTATCCATTTCTCCTTTATTTTTATTAGAGAATACTGATTGATGAGAGTCAAAGATCACTTCTTGAATGGTTCACTGAAGCATTTGAAAAGTTGACCAAAGCATTTGGAGGCACAGCGCAAGATTCAGAACTACAAATTGATCTGCAAGATGAGCTATTTGCAGAGAACCTGTTAGTGGCTGTGAGATGGAGGGTGATTATCATAATCTGGATTGTGTGGCAGGAGCCTGACTGACAATGCAGAAATGATGGAGCACCAAGCGGAGAATACAGCTAGTCCGTCTGCTAAGATTACATGGGGAAAGTCCGCCAGAGGTAAGTCCTCTGGAAACCCTGCAGAGGTGCAACATTGGTCTCAGGGAATAATTCCTGAGAGATGGTGACATACCCTAATTGAAACTCTGTTTGCTCTCAGACCAATTGGCACAAAAGATCCAGCAGAGTTAGATCTCAGACTGGCGTTACTTCCTGATGTCACTTACTTTCTGAATTGCCATTATTGTTTTGATGAGCTACATTTTGGGGACTTACAGTTTCTAGATGCCTTCACATAATCAAAGTTCCTACTATGCCACAGAACCTCTAATAGGGCTCAGGAGCTGCATGGGGAAAAGTGTATTGACTCTAAACAACATGTAAAAAGCAAAATCCTTGTGCTTATCCCCCTGCTACCCTTAGATACAATTAGTACAACTGTAGTAGGCTAAACATGCACGCATAACAGCTTCTTCTACTTCTGAGTTGGAGATAACCTAACCCCTCTGCAACTAGGACTTTTTTCTATTAACTGAAAGTTTTGCTACTCAGATCCTCTCACCCTGCAAAATAGTTATAAATCGTATAATTGAGAGGAAACTTGCCATTTATACTGTGATCATATTCAACTTCTGTTTCTAACAACAGCTTTATTCTAAAACTATGAGGACTACTTATCAAGCCGTCAACTTTCTTGCATTCAACGGCACCAATACGCTCGCCTAACATCGCCTAACATCGCTGCGCACCAAGTACGGGGCGATGAGCAGCTGACTGTTAGTTAACTAACAGTCATCGATCTCGCTGCTATTCGGCTTTCTACCAACTTTATTTATACCGTCACTAAGCACTGCCACTATACTAAAATGTTAAACCCCTATCCTCTGTTAAACCCCTATCCTGTTGCTCCCGGAGCTCACCGCAACTAAATAAAGTTATTAACCCCTAATCCGCCAGCCCCCCACATCGCCATAAACTAAATTAAGCTATTAACCGCTAAACCTAACAACCTGCTAACTTTACATTAAATATTAACTCATCCCTATCTTAAAATAAATTTAAACTTACCTTTAGAATTAAAATAAACTATATTAAATTACTAATTAACCTATTATATTATACTAAAATTACATTAAACTATATTAAACTACTAATTAACCTACCCTAACTATAATACTAAAATTACATTAAACTATATTAAATAAATAATTAATCAACCTTAACTATTATACTAAAATTACATTAAACTATATTAAACTAATAATTAATGTAGCCTAACTGTTATCCTAAAATTAAATTAAACAAAAAAAACCACTAAATTACACAAAATAAAAAATAAATGATCAAATATTTAAACTAATTAGACCTAATCTAATAGCCCTATCAAAATAAAAAATCCCCCCAAAATAAAAAAAACCCTAGCCTACAATAAACTACCAATGGCCCTTAAAAGGGCCTTTTGCGGGGCATTGCCCCAGAGAAATCAGCTCTTTTACCTGTAAATAAAAATACAAATACCCCCCAACAGTAAAACCCACCACCCACACAACCAAACCCACCAAATAAAAACCTATCTAAAAAACCTTAGCTCCTCATTGCCCTGAAAAGGGCATTGCCCTTAAAAGGGTATTTAGCTCTTTTTAAGCCCAAAGTCCCTAACCTAAAATTAGAACCCACCCAATAAACCCTTAAAAAAACCAAACACTAACCCCCAAAGATCCACTTACAGTTTTTGAAGACCCGACATCCATCCTCAACAAAGCGGCAGAAGTCTTCAGCGAAGCCGGCAGAAGTCTTCATCCAAGCGGGCCGAAGTCTTCATCCAACCAGGCAGAAGTCTTCATCCAACCAGGCAGAAGTCTTCATCCAGACGGCATCTTCTATCTTCATCCATCCGGCACGGAGCGACTCCATCTTCAAGATATCCAGTGAGGAGCATCCTCTTTTTCTGATGTCTTATGAACAATGAAGTTTCCCTTTAAATGACGTCATCCAATATGGCTTCCCTTACATTCCATTTGACTGATACAATTCTAAAAGAGAACATAAAATAGGGTACTCTATACATATAGAACTATTAAAAATATAGAATTAATAAAAACAACAAAGTAAGTGGCCCTATAAGGTTAAAGGGCACAACCAATTACAATTGATACAATTAATACAAAAAGTCTCAAAAAATAAACAAAAGTCCCAAGTGATAGAGAATAGACGTCTATATGACTAAAATATCCTTTGTAAATGTCCCATATACAGTGTCTTGTGTCCTGTGTATCCAATTGATTAAATTGTGTATCCAAACAGTATCCTAGTGCGAGTAAGAAAGGTAGTAACCTTTTTTAAAAAAAAGGAAAAATAAAAATAAAAATATAAGTATATAAAAATCAATAAAAAATAAAATAAGAAAAAAATAGGAAAAATTAAAAATAAAAATAAGGAAAAAAAAGTCTACAATCCAATATAACAAAAATCCAATGTGATCCAGTGAAGATTGTACCTGTGAAAACAAAAATCACAGTGCAATAATGCTAATAATATAAAAAAACTCAATTGAAAATAGGCTTACCCTATATTGGACTCGAGCATTGACTACTTAACGTGTGTATCGAAGCATTTCAGCCCCTGAACTGGGCCTTTTTCAAGATGTCAACTGCTGGTTATGGGGTGGCTTAAATAGCCTGTATTGACCAATAGGCATGGGCGTAACTTCCAGCCTAAAATTGCCAATATTTTCAACATAACAGGCCCTATAATGCCTCTATGTAAGATGGAAGCTATGCATTCTAATTACTAGGTCACTTTCGGTATCACTCATATTATTAAGAGCTCACTTCCGGTATCGCTCTTTTTATTATTAAAATGATTCCCCTCATAGTAAATTCTAAAATCAAGGTCACAAAACACAGCCTCATAATGTGAATAGATCATACTACTCAGTGTCACTAAACATACCATAAATGTGTCTATATCATTGGTCTAAAGGAAGTAGCGTGACAGATAAGTTACTTCCGGATGACGTGCCACTTCCAGTTTTGTGGATGCATGTCATTTGCGGTTCCGACTATAACGTTGTGACTGATATTTGGATGGATTCTGGGATATGTAGTTTTATTGTTGATGTCTTAATAGGGGTGTTGTTATAAATGATATAAGTACTGGCAGGAATACACCATTTAGTTGCCAATAAATATATCAAAAAGCTAATATTTAATAGCAGTATGCTCATGTCAAGGAGTAGAGATTCCCCTTTTCTATGGGAAAGGTACCTCTGAGATAAATAAACAATACATTATATAACAATACATCTAGGTATATTCATAACAAAAGTCTAAATTTAACATTTTAATTATTGATAATATGATATGAACATACACTAAAAAACATGAATATACAGAATACATTTTAATTCCATTACCATATATCATAAGAAAGTATGTAAAATCGCTACAGAGGAGGACTTAATACTCTTTACTTCACCATGAATTGCAAATATATTTCACAAAAATAATTTAAATATCATTAATAATATTGCTAAAAGATATTAAAAAGATATTAAAATGAAATGTGGTAAAAAGTTATATGTCCTTAAAAAATCGTTATAAAACAGGAATAATAAAAGGTTATATTAAAACCGATATCTATGATGTTATTTTTTGAGACTTTTTGTATTAATTATATCAATTGTATTTGGTTATGCCCTTTATCCTTATAGGGCCACTTACTTTGTTTTTTTTTTATTAATTCTATATTTTTATAGTTCTATATGTATAGGGTACCATATTTTATGTCATAATAAATGTAATTCACTATTGTATTTTTCACCTGTATTTTCAATTTTAGTGTTATTTTGATACTTCAGCCTAGTTTGCGCTCCCTCTTCACTTATCATAGTTAACTTCTTTGAGTTTATAGGGATCTCACTTTGGGAGCTTGTATCTTTTTAATGCTGTCGCTGGGTATATGTATTTTTAATAGAGAAGTAGAAGAAACCTCCCCTTTACATGCGCAAAAGGACCCTTTGATTTATTGTATAATGCCAGAGCAAGCTATTATGACATATTGAAGTCAGGTGAATCATTTGCCAGTTAATTGGTAAAGTTTATCAGTAGTAGACATGCTCCCATATTTGCCTTATGGTACACTTATTGAGACCCAACATGAAATATTAATATTTCACATAGAAGAAGATGTTCTCATTAAATGAAATGCATATTTATTTATATATCTGATGTTTATTTTGGTAAAACATATATGTATACCTATATACATATATATATAAATATATATATATATATATATTTGTAGAAAGTCTAGAGGCACTCCAGCTAGATACAGCTTGAACAGCCCTCCTTGCCCTGGGTGCACTTCAAATATAAGAAAGATCAGTGTAGGAAGAAGTCACTCACAGGGTATTTCTTTAGAAGAAATGCAAATAGTATTTTATTTGACGTTTTGGGTATTACCCCATTTTCAAAAATAAGCATAACAATAAACGGTGAACTCACCCCCTTAATATCCCTGCACAGCAAACATTAGTGCAGCGCTCACTCCGCCTCCCGGAAGTTACCTAATGTCACGTGGCGTCGGGTAACTTCCGAGAGGCGGAGTGAACGCCACACTAATGTTTGCTGTGCAGGGATATTAAGGGGGTGAGTTCACTGTTTATTGTTATGCTTATTTTTGAAAATGGGATAATACTCGAAACATCAAATAAAATACTATTTGTATTTATCTAAAGAAAGACCCTGTGAGTGACTTCTTCCTACACTGATCCTATATATATATATATATATATATATATATATATATATATATATATATATATATGCAACATAAAAAGTGCACTCCTATTTATGTTGCCTATCTATAACTTTTTTGCTGCACCCTGGGTTGTTGCTATTGGAGGTCTGGAGTGCAATCTGTTTGGACTATATATATATATATGTATGCTAATTCAGTCTCACTAAGAACTTCTCCAGAGAAAGGTAGAGAATTCACAGCAGCCCAGATTATATGTCTTATAAACACACCTGACAAGATGCTGGCAAACTAAAATGGATCTATGGGGGAATCAGAATAGAAATATCTCTTAGAGAGACAAATAGTAGCACCATATATAAGTGGGTTACACGGTTTTTAATAAAGTGTCACAGCAAGATCAAAACAGACTCGTTTACATAAACTCAGCAAATAAGAAAGGTGTGCACAAGGAGCAGAAGCTTAACCGCAAACCTGCTGATCAGCTAATTTGTTGTAGTCAGTGTGGACTGTCGGGGGGGCGGAGCCTGATGTGTTTCACAACTCTATTGGTCACTTCTTCAGAGGTAGGTGACACCCCCCTACAACTCTCATTTATGCATCACAACTCATGAACTAATGAGCTCCCATCCTCCATCTTTATTGTGGGCGAACAGTTCCCCCATTCGTATTTTTTTATGTGATTTAATTTAAAATTTAATTGACTATTCCAATATTTTAGAAACAATCTAAATCAATAAATAAGTGTATATATAAAAAGGTGCTGTTTCAGATAAAACTTAGTTTAAAATCACAGATAAGAGGATTTGTCCGTTCATTACTTCATATGAACCCTATCCAAAAAATATCTTTACATCTATTGAACAGGTTTCTGACGGTTCAAGTCAGACTAATGGGAAGGGTATAAAAGCACACCTAACAACCAATATCGTAAACCAATCATTATCCCCTACAAACAATGGGTATAATTTTACTTATACTCTTAAAGTGAAGGTCAACTTAAAAGTACAGCCTCATGGCATTGCATAGACTTATAAAAATGAGCAGGAGTTTAGGTTAAGAATATTTTAAAATCTATTTATTTTCTTTCATTTTTACCTTTAAACTGCTCGCCGATAAGCGCAGCACTCCCGCCCGCCATCTTGTACTTGTTTCCCCCCCCCCCGGGGCGTTCAGGCCCTTTACATAAACGTCACGGCCCGGGGGGAAACAAGGATTAGTTGGTTTAAGATCGTCATCTGTCAATAAATACTGTACTGTACTTTTAACTTGAACTTCACTTTAAGCGGTCATGAATACATAAGCACATCTTTAAAAACATAAGCCCAAATTTCAGTGTAAAAGAGCAAAGATATGGTAATAATAATAATAATAATAACAATAAATGCCAAATACCATTTGTAAAAGATAAAGTGACAAAAAGAAATCGGCAGTTAAAATTGTCTATTTAAAAATGAAATAGATTTAAAAGGATATTCCAGCCAAAATTGTAATCCACATGGATGCATTTCGGTATTGAACAGTTGTAATATACATGCATTAGAAAAAATGCTTCTAATAAAAGCTATAGCTGTTTCAAAAGTGTTTTTAAGTATGCACCGTGAACCAGCATTTTAAACACAGCACTTGCCCAGAGAGCCTAAGGTGCTTGTACCATCTGTTAATGACTCGATTTGTTAATTGCTGACATGATACAAGCCCCACTGATTATCTGAACAGCTGCATTATTTAAAATGTTGATGCAGTGACAATATCTAGCTATGCTTCACATGCACGTGCAGAGAAAAATGTTAACACTAAAACAGTCATAACGTTTACTAGAAGCATTTTTGCTAATACATGTATATTGCAAATATGTTTCTATTCAAAGATGTAATAAATCTATGTGCATTTAAATTTTGACTGGAATGTCCCTTTAAATATAAATAGAATTAAAATATGAAACTGCTTCCAATATAAATGTAGAAAAACTATAGATAGAACCCCCTTTTTTAATTAATCAATGAGTTCGGTCCCTCCTAATTTATATATATAGTTAAGATAAAAATCTCCAAATTTATCTATGTACTTAAATATTTAGGAGGATGATGAGAACCCTATAAACCCCTAGAGAAAGGCAGGAAGGTCAATGTCCCTATTTAGACCATATAGACCCAAGCAGTCTAAAGAGTGGATCCAAAAGCTTTCCCTTTTCCTAAGAACCAGTGCTGCCCCCTCTGGGACCTACTTGTACCTGTTCAATGGCCTTAAAATAAAATTGTGCGGGATTACTATTATGATGATCTTTGAAATGTTTATCCAGTGGATTTTTAAATACTCCAGCATCAATGTTTTTAATATGTTCATGGCATCTAGTTTTAGGGTTCGTTTGGTTCTCCCTATGTACCTAAATGGAGTATCGCACTTACATTCTATCATGTAGACTAAAAACTCTGACTTGAAATTAAGTCTCCCCTTTATTTCGTCATCCTTTCCCCTTATATCTCTAGTACCTATGTTTTTATTATACTCTTTTGAACTGTGAGTGTGTTAACAACACAACCCAGTTTTTCCTGTAACATTAAAAAACACAGTCAAGGCTGCAGAATGCACAAAACCATGATTTTTGTCTTTTTTTCTCCTGTTTAATTATGCTTGGGGCTATAGTATTTTTATATTTCCATTTCTTCTGAAAATGACTTCTGTTTTTTTCCCTATTGTGTCTTTCAGACGAGGATCCTTCATTAGTATCCCCCAATGTTTATTCAGAATATTTTTTATATTGGAGTACCCTCCATTAAAAGTGGTAACAAAACTTAATCCCCTTTTGTTCCCTTTCCATACAGTAGGACTGTATTTCATATACGGTGTGTTTTCTCCATTTCTTTGGGATTGTTTTTTCCATAGCTCTGATATTAACTCTGTGAGGCCTATTTAGCAAGCCATCAACTTTCTTGCATTCGACTGCACCAATATGCTCGTCTAACATCGCCTAACATCCTGGCCGCGGACCTGAATTCAATCTCCTTATTTACTAAAAAAGCTGTCAAAAAGCCGTGCACCAGTCAACTAAACAGTCATCGATCTCGCTGTATTCGGCTTTTTCCCAGCTTTATTTATACCCTGTCACTAAACACTGGTACTATACTGAAATGTTTAACCCTAATAAACTTATTAACCCCTATTTCGCCGCTCACCAACAAAGCCGCAACTAACTAAATATTTTAACCCCTATCCCTCCCCTCCCGGAGCCCACCGCAACTCTAATAAAGTTATTAACCCCTATCCCTCCGCTCCTGGAGCCCAATGCAACAAAATAAATGCATTAACCCCTAAACCCCTGGCCTCCCACATCACTACCACTTACTAAACCTATTAACCTCTAAACCGACAGCCCCCCACATCGCCATAAACTAAATTAACCTATTAACCCCTAAACCTAACAACCCGCTAAATGTACATTAAATATTAACTCATCCCTATCTTATAATAAATTTAAACGTACCTTTAGAATTAAAATAAACTATATTAAACTACTAATTAACCTACCCTAACTATTAGACTAAAATTACATTAAACTACAAATTAAATTAATTATATTATATAGTTAAAAACCTAACCCTACTCAAATAATTTAAATCTACTATTAAAAATTACAAAGTTACAAAAAACTAACAACTAAGTTACACAAAATAACAAACACTAAGTTACACAAAAAAAAACACTAAATTACACAAAATAAAAAATAAATGATCAAATATTTAAACTAATTACACCTAATCTAAGAGCCCTATGAAAATAAAAAAGCCCCCCAAAATAAAAAAACCCTAGCCTACAATAAACTACCAATGGCCTTTTGCGGGGCATTGCCCCAAAGAAATCAGCTCTTTTACCTGTAAAAAAAAATACAAATACCCCCAACAGTAAAACCCACCACCCACACAACCAACCCCCCAAATAAAGACCTAATCTAAAAAAAAACTAAGCTTCCCATTGCCCTGAAAAGGGCATTTGGATGGGCATTTCCCTTAAAAGGGCATTTAGCTCTTTTTCAGCCCAAACCGCTAATCTAATATTAAAACCCACCCAATAAACCCTTAACATATCCTAACACTAACCCCCGAAGAGCCCCTTACAGTTTTGAAGACTGGACATCCATCCTCAACAAAGCGGCAGAAGTCCTCAAGGAAGCCGGCAGAAGTCTTCATCCAAGCGGGCCGAAGTCTTCATCCAGACGGCATCTTCTATCTTCAACCATCCAGCGCGGATTGGACCCATCTTCAAGACATCCGTCGCGGAGCATCTTCTTCAATCAACGTCTTCTTCCAAATGAAGTTTCCCTTTAAATGACATCACCCAAGATGGCGTCCCTTAGATTACGATTGGCTAATAGATTTCTATCAGCCAATCGGAATTAAGATTGAAAAAATCCTATTGGCTGTTGCAATCAGCCAATAGGATTGAGTTTTCATCCTATTGGCTGATCCAATAAGCCAATAGGATTGAGCTCGCATTCTATTGGCTGATTGATGCCATCTGGATAAAGACTTCTGCCAGCTTGGATGAAGACTTTGGCCCGCTTGGATGAAGACTTCTGCCGGTTTCGCTGAGGACTTCTGCCTCTTCGTTGAGGATGGATGTCCGGGCTTCAAAACTGTAAGTGGATCTTCGGGGGTTAGTGTTAGGTTTTTTTAAGGGTTTATTGTGAGGGTTTTAATTTTATTTTAGGGGTTTGGGCTAATAAAAGAGCTAAATGCCCTTTTAAGGGCAATGCCAATCCAAATGCCCTTTTCAGGGCAATCGGAAGCTTAGGTTTTTTAGATTAGGTTTTTATTTGGGGGGTTGGTTGTGTGGGTGGTGGGTTTTACTGTTTGGGGGTATTTGTATTTTTTTTACAGGTAAAAGAGCTGAATTCCTTGGGGCAATGCCCTGCAAAAGGCCCTTTTAAGGGCCATTGGTAGTTTATTGTAGGCTAGGGTTTTTTTATTTTTGGGGGCTTTTTTATTTTCATAGGGCTCTTAGATTAGGTGTAATTAGTTTAAATATTTGATCATTTATTTTTTATTTTGTGTAATTTAGTGGTAGATTACAAGTTTTGCAGTAAGAGGGGTGCGGTGCTAACTTGCAGTTATTGTCACCACTCACTTACCTACAGCGCTGGTATTACAGGTTTATAAAAACCCGGCGTTATCAGGCAAGAAGTGAGCGTAGAGCAAAATTGTGCTCCATACCACACTCCAATACCAGCGCTGCTTAAGGCAGCAGTGAGCTGGTTTTACGAGCTTGTGTACGATTTCCCCTTAGACATTAATGGGGAGAGCCGGCTGAAAAAAGCCTAACACCTGCAAAAAAGCAGCGTAAAGCTCCGTAACACAGCCCCATTGTTTTTATGTTTACACCTAACGCCCTAACATGAACCCCCGAGTCTAAACACCCCTAATCTTACACTTATTAACCCTAATCTGCCGTCCCTGACATCGCCAACACCTACATTATACTTATTAACCCCTAATCTGCCGCTCTGGACATCGCCGCCACTATAATAAATATATTAACCCCTAAACCGCTGCACTCCCGCATCGCAAACACTAGTTAAATATTATTAACCCCTAATCTGCTGCCCCTAACATCGCAGCCACCTACCTACATTTATTAACCCCTAATCTGCCGCCCCCAATGTCGCCACCACTATACTAAATGTATTAACCCCTAAACCTAAGTCTAACCCTAACCCTAACACCCCCTAACTTAAATATAATTAAAATAAATCTAAATAAAAAATCCTATCATTACTTAAATAATTCCTATTTAAAACTAAATACCTATAAATAAACCCTAAGGCCTAGATTTAGAGTTCGGCGGTAGCCGTCAAAACCAGCGTTAGAGGCTCCTAACGCTGGTTTTGGCCGCCCGCTGGTATTTGGAGTCAGTGATTAAAGGGTCTAACGCTCACTTTACAGCCGCGACTTTTCCATACCGCAGATCCCCCTACGCCATTTGCGTAGCCTATCTTTTCAATGGGATCTTTCTAACGCTGGTATTTAGAGTCGTTTCTGCAGTGAGCGTTAGAGCTCTAACGACAAGATTCCAGCCGCCTGAAAAAAGCAGGAGTTAAGAGCTTTCTGGCTAACGCCGGTTCATAAAGCTCTTAACTACTGTACCCTAAACTACACTAACACCCATAAACTACCTATGTACCCCTAAACCGAGGTCCCCCCACATCGCCGCCACTGGATTAAAATTTTTAACCCCTAATCTGCCGACCGCCACCTACGTTATACTTATGTACCCCTAATCTGCTGCCCCTAACCCCGCCGACCCCTATATTATATTTATTAACCCCTAACTTGCCCCACACAACGTCGCCGACACCTACCTACACTTATTAACCCCTAATCTGCCGAGCGGACCTGAGCGCTACTATAATAAAGTTATTAACCCCTAATCCGCCTCACTAACCCTATCATAAATAGTATTAACCCCTAATCTGCCCTCCCTAACATCGCCGACACCTACCTTCAATTATTAACCCCTAATCTGCCGACCGGAGCTCACCGCTATTCTAATAAATGTATTAACCCCTAAAGCTAAGTCTAACCCTAACACTAACACCCCCCTAAGTTAAATATAATTTTTATCTAACGAAATAAATTAACTCTTATTAAATAAATGATTCCTATTTAAAGCTAAATACTTACCTGTAAAATAAATCCTAATATAGCTACAATATAAATTACATTTATATTATAGCTATTTTAGGATTAATATTTATTTTACAGGTAACTTTGTATTTATTTTAACCAGGTACAATAGCTATTAAATAGTTAAGAACTATTTAATAGTTACCTAGTTAAAATAATTACAAATTTACCTGTAAAATAAATCCTAACCTAAGATATAATTAAACCTAACACTACCCTATCAATAAAATAATTAAATAAACTACCTACAATTACCTACAATTAACCTAACACTACACTATCAATAAATTAATTAAACACAATTGCTACAAATAAATACAATTAAATAAACTATCTAAAGTACAAAAAATAAAAAAGAACTAAGTTACAGAAAATAAAAAAATATTTACAAACATAAGAAAAATATTACAACAATTTTAAACTAATTACACCTACTCTAAGCCCCCTAATAAAATAACAAAGACCCCCAAAATAAAAAATTCCCTACCCTATTTTAATTTAAAAAGTTACAAGCTCTTTTACCTTACCAGCCCTGAACAGGGCCCTTTGCGGGGCATGCCCCAAGAAGTTCAGCTCTTTTGCCTGTAAAAGAAAACATACAATACCCCCCCCCCAACATTACAACCCACCACCCACATACCCCTAATCTAACCCAAACCCCCCTTAAATAAACCTAACACTAAGCCCCTGATGATCTTCCTACCTTGTCTTCACCATGCCAGGTTCACCGATCCGTCCTGGCTCCAAGATCTTCATCCAACCCAAGCGGGGGCTAGACATCCACTGAAGAAGTCCAGAAGAGGGTCCAAAGTCTTCCTCCTATCCGGCAAGAAGAGGACATCCGGACCGGCAAACATCTTCTCCAAGCGGCATCTTCTATGTTCTTCCATCCGATGACGACCGGCTCCATCTTGAAGACCTCCAGCGCGGATCCATCCTCTTCTTCCGACGACTAGACGACGAATGACGGTTCCTTTAAGGGACGTCATCCAAGATGGCGTCCCTCGAATTCCGATTGGCTGATAGGATTCTATCAGCCAATCGGAATTAAGGTAGGAATTTTCTGATTGGCTGATGGAATCAGCCAATCAGAATCAAGTTCAATCCGATTGGCTGATCCAATCAGCCAATCAGATTGAGCTCGCATTCTATTGGCTGTTCCGATCAGCCAATACAATGCGAGCTCAATCTGATTGGCTGATTGGATCAGCCAATCGGATTGAACTTGATTCTGATTGGCTGATTCCATCAGCCAATCAGAAAATTCCTACCTTAATTCCGATTGGCTGATAGAATCCTATCAGCCAATCAGAATTCGAGGGACGCCATCTTGGATGACGTCCCTTAAAGGAACCGTCATTCGTCGTCTAGTCGTCGGAAGAAGAGGATGGATCCGCGCTGGAGGTCTTCAAGATGGAGCCGGTCGTCATCGGATGGAAGAACATAGAAGATGCCGCTTGGAGAAGATGTTTGCCGGTCCGGATGTCCTCTTCTTGCCGGATAGGAGGAAGACTTTGGAGCACCGGATTATGGATCGCCAACCCCCGCTTGGGTTGGATGAAGATCTTGGAGCCAGGACGGATCGGTGATACCTGGATGGTGAAGACAAGGTAGGAAGATCTTCAGGGGATTAGTGTTAGGTTTATTTAAGGGGGTTTGGGTTAGATTAGGGGTATGTGGGTGGTGGGTTGTAATGTTGGGGGGGGGGTATTGTATGTTTTTTTTTACAGGCAAAAGAGCTGAAATTCTTGGGGCATGCCCCGCAAAGGGCCCTGTTCAGGGCTGGTAAGGTAAAAGAGCTTGTAATTTTTGTATTTTAGAATAGGGTAGGGAATTTTTTATTTTGGGGGTCTTTGTTATTTTATTAGGGGGCTTAGAGTAGGTGTAATTAGTTTAAAATTGTTGTAATATTTTTCTTATGTTTGTAAATATTTTTTTATTTTCTGTAACTTAGTTCTTTTTTATTTTTTGTACTTTAGATAGTTTATTTAATTGTATTTATTTGTAGCAATTGTGTTTAATTAATTTATTGATAGTGTAGTGTTAGGTTAATTGTAGGTAATTGTAGGTAGTTTATTTAATTATTTTATTGATAGGGTAGTGTTAGGTTTAATTATAACTTAGGTTAGGATTTATTTTACAGGTAAATTTGTAATTATTTTAACTAGGTAACTATTAAATAGTTCTTAACTATTTAATAGCTATTGTACCTGGTTAAAATAATTACAAAGTTACCTGTAAAATAAATATTAATCCTAAAATAGCTATAATATAATTGTAATTTATATTGTAGCTATATTAGGATTTATTTTACAGGTAAGTATTTAGCTTTAAATAGGAATCATTTATTTAATAAGAGTTAATTTATTTCGTTAGATAAAAATTATATTTAACTTAGGGGGGTGTTAGTGTTAGGGTTAGACTTAGCTTTAGGGGTTAATACATTTATTAGAATAGCGGTGAGCTCCGGTCGGCAGATTAGGGGTTAATAATTGAAGGTAGGTGTCGGCGATGTTAGGGAGGGCAGATTAGGGGTTAATACTATTTATGATAGGGTTAGTGAGGCGGATTAGGGGTTAATAACTTTATTATAGTAGCGCTCAGGTCCGGTCGGCAGATTAGGGGTTAATAAGTGTAGGTAGGTGTCGGCGACGTTGTGGGGGGCAGATTAGGGGTTAATAAATATAACATAGGGGTCGGCGATGTTAGGGCAGCAGATTAGGGGTACATAGGGATAACGTAGGTGGCGGCGGTTTACGGAGCGGCAGATTAGGGGTTAAAAGTGTAATGCAGGGGTCAGCGATAGCGGGGGCGGCAGATTAGGGGTTAATAAGTGTAAGGTTAGGGGTGTTTAGACTCGGGGTACATGTTAGAGTGTTAGGTGCAGACGTAGGAAGTGTTTCCCCATAGGAAACAATGGGGCTGCGTTAGGAGCTGAACGCTGCTTTTTTGCAGGTGTTAGGTTTTTTTTCAGCTCAAACAGCCCCATTGTTTCCTATGGGAGAATCGTGCACGAGCACGTTTTTGAGGCCGGCCGCGTCCGTAAGCAACTCTGGTATCGAGAGTTGCATTTGCGGTAAAAATGCTCTACGCTCCTTTTTTGGAGCCTAACGCAGCATTTGTTTGAACTCTCGATACCAGAGTTAAATTTATGGTGCGGCCAGAAAAAAGCCCGCGGAGCGTTAACAGCCCTTTTACCGCCGAACTCCAAATCTAGCCGCTAGATAGCTACAACATAACTAATAGTTACATTGTAGCTAGCTTAGGGTTTATTTTTATTTTACAGGCAAGTTTGTATTTATTTTAACAAGGTAGAATAGTTAATAAATAGTTATTAACTATTTGCTAACTACCTAGCTAAAATAAATACAAATTTACCTGTAAAATAAAACCTAACCTGAGTTACAATAACACCTAACACTACAATTAAATAAATTACCTAAATTAAATACAATTAACTAAATTAAAAAAAAACACTAAATTACACAAAATAAAAAAGAAATGATCAGATATTTAAACTAATTACACCTAATCTAATAGTCCTATCAAAATAAAAAAGCCCCCTCCAAAATAAAAAAGTCCCCAAAATAAAAAAGCCTACAATAAACAACCAATAGCCCTTAAAAAGGCCTTTTGCGGGGGGCATTGCCCCAAAGAAATCAGCTCTTTTACCTGCAAAAAAATACAAACACCCCTTCAACAGTAAAACCACCACCCACACAACCAATCCCCCAATTAAAATCCTAACTAAAAAAACCTAAGCCCCCCCATTGCCCTGAAAAGGGCATTTGGATGGGCATTGCCCTTAAAAGGGCATTTAGCTCTTTTTCTATTCCCCAAACTCTAACCTAAAAATAAAATCCACCCAATAAAGTGGTACCATGAACTTTGGAAATTACACAAATAAGTTCACATCTGTCTTTATGTTGAGACCTAAGGGGGATCTTGTATTCATGTAAAATATTAATTTTACCTCTTTCTTACTTAGAGCATATTCCCTGTCTCCACCCCTCTTTGAAAAGGGACATGATCAATGGCTTGAAAAAAGGCCAGTGAAGAATATCCATGTTTTGAGGGCTATTCCTTAGGGCCAATTCATCAGGACTAGACATATTTGTTTTAGTGAGAGTTTGTATCAGAAGCAAAGTCAAGATCTATAAAATAAACTCCTAAATAGAGGATACAGTTATAGATTGTTAACTACCACTAAAAACATTGTTGACAATATCCACATGAATCATTACTTACTTATAAGAAAGATATCAAAGCAAGAAATGCAACAGATATTTCTGGAAAAGTTATTTTCAGTACCCCATATAGTCTTGAATTTAGACAAATTTGTGACATCATACATGAATGTCTATCTAATTTGCATACAGACCCAGTATTAGAAAAAGTAATAGAGGGGGTGTTAAATTTGTGTTCAGAAAAGCCGTGAGCATAAGACATTATGTAGCACCCTCTTATCTGCCTGAAATTAGATTTACATACTTGGTTAAGACCACGGGTAGGTTTCAACAGATGTAGAGCAATACGTTGTAAAACTTGTGACCATGTAATCGAAGGGGATACTTTTATATCTTATAGTACTAGGAAGGAGTGCAAAATAAAATATAGCTTAAATGGC
The DNA here is from genome assembly GCF_027579735.1 of Bombina bombina. NCBI lineage: Eukaryota > Metazoa > Chordata > Amphibia > Anura > Bombinatoridae > Bombina > Bombina bombina. The sequence continues at coordinate 314,774,165 of NC_069499.1, read as the reverse complement.
AACTCTACACATGTAGTGTATCTTATGACATGCACGGGTTGCAATATTCAATATTTGAGAAAAACTAAGAGATGCCTGAGAGACCTGCATTAGAGCATATTAGAGACATAGATGACCCAGATGTTTTCACTTCTGTTGCTACTCGTTTCAAATTTGAACATATGGGAGATTCTTCACTGGCCTTTTTACAAGCCATTGACCATGTCCCTTTTTCAAAGAGGGGTGGAGACAGGGAATATGTTCTAAGTAAGAAAGAGGTAAAAGTAATATTTTACATGAATACAAGATCCCCTTTAGGTCTCAACATAGAAACAGATGTGAACTTATTTATGTAATTTCCCTAGTTCATGGTACCACTATTTATTATATTTTAGATGGAATCATTTTGAATGTTAACATTTGCTCATTTCAGGTATCATGTAAAAAAAGTTCTAGGTCTTATATATAGTGGTAGTTTCTCTATTTGTATTTGTAGATGTTGATAGGTGTTCTTGGTGAGGTACAAGCAAAGTTTATATAGATGAGCATTCTTTATTCAGTTATGACTACACTAAATTAGTTCTTTTTATATTTATTTTAATGTTATATCTGTGCTCTACATTGCCTTTTACCATTTTGTAGCTAAACGTTTAGAATTATATATATATATTACTTAGTCAAGTGTTTATCATGTTTTTGTAACATAATATATTTGTGTCTTGCCATACACAGTCTATGTAAGGGTTAAGGTATAATACTTTGTATTTAAGTTGATCAAGTACAGGTGAATATATTTGAGAATATACCATTAAATAGACTGTAAGCACCCGCCGAAGATACAGTAAAGTCATGCAGAAGAGGCCATTACAACACGGAGGTGGTAAGTAATGCTTTTTCTTTGTTTGTCCTTGCTCAGTGTGCTTAGAGGAATATGGCTACACCTCACTGACAATGAAGGCCGAAATGATCATCTGGGGTTGCTGTGTTCCTTGTTCAAAGAGGAATTGCCTGGTATTTCAGTGCTGGCCTGATTGTAATAGGCGGGATCAGACTGATATACTAAAGGAAAGTTCTACTCTGCGAAAAGCATTACTGGGCTAAACGAAGTTGCACCCAGGTGGTAAATCACCATCGAACAGGTTAACAATTGAGCTGGTTGTTTGTTCCTGTGTGTATATATATATATATATATATATATATACATATATATATATATATATATATATATATGTAATTGCATTGGAGCTCATTGCAGTTAAGTAGATGAAAACATGTAAAATCATATGTATGCAATATTCATATTTTATAAACTGTTTAACTATGCATTTACTGTAAACATTTTACATTCCAATGTTCTGTACATAGCAGAATATGTTCTATATATTTCTAAATAGATATACCTATATATATATATATATATATATATATATATATATATATATATATATATATATATATATATAAATAATATATTGATCTGATGAAAGGAATATTACATTCCTAAAGCGTCATCTAATAAAGTTGATGTTATATATGTAAATATACAGTATATTTATGATTAAAAAGAGCATATTCTTCTATGTGAAGAACATTGGAATGGGAAATATTAATATGTTCATGTCTATTTAGTGCACATGAGAAAATGCAATGGTTTTTGCGTGCGAGTATTGTCTTTTTTTTGCTCCTTTGACTTCTATGGGGGAATAGGTTATCACGCACATGATAGTGTAAGTTTGACATTTTACACTCATCGGCTTAGGACACAAGTGAAAACAGTTTACTTTCAACTTACAATGCGAGTACAACCCGATGCACGCAAAAAGCTTACTACTAGCGCAGTTAACACTCAAGTGGGAGAGTTAAAAAGCCCTACATGCATTCTCTCTATGCACAGGATTGAAGAGTTAACATGTTTTTAAATACCTTGGTAAACAACCACTAAATAACAGGTGATTAGAATGGGTTTGAACTGAAGAACACTATGAAAAGTTGTGCAAAGCAACTCACTTAGCTCTTTTGATTGAAGAAGTGACAAGTGACAAGACTTCAACATGTTTTTTAATAATATACACTTTTTTTTAATTTGAAAGGACTGAATGCAAGGATGTTGGCTTGCAATCACATTGATACTTTATAGTAACATTTTGGTATAATGTGTATCAATATAGAAGAAGATGTAAAAAGTAAACTGTTATTTAGTTTAATATATTTTATGCATCAAAACAACACAACCGGATATTTTCTTCAATCTATGACACAGCTTTCAAATGGGATTTTCATTGACCTATTTATGGATCACAAATCCCAGATTTAATAAATGTACTCTTTAAGCAGGTCTGACAGCAGGTAATCATAGAGATTATTTTAGATATGAATTGCAGATTATCTTCTCAATAGATGATGAGAAACAAATAAGAAATGACAGTGAATTATTGTTACAAAATATCATATTATTAAAAAAAATATTATGCTTAATGTTGAGATTTATATATATATATATATATATATATATATATAGAGTAGAGGGAGATAGAAGATTTGGGATAGATAAACAGACAGACAGAGAGACAGACAGACAGACAGACAGATAGATAGATAGATAGATAGATAGATAGATAGATAGTAAGGCAGATAGATAGTAAGACAAGCAGACAGATAGCTAGATAGATAGATGATAGATAGATTCATAAGACAGACAACAGACAGACAGACAGACAGACAGACAGACAGACAGATAGATAGATAGATAGATACTAGATAGATAGATGAAGTTGCCCAAGGCAACTGGGAACCTTTTTAGCAAATGAATGCCATTTATAATGTCAAGGTATTTGTAAGGTAAATAGATATATATATATATTTTATTCATATATTTCAAGGTTAATAAATATATATATTTAATCAGATATTTGGCTGGTCAGTAGAAAATGGTTCATTTCATTCAGAAGGGCTGACTTCAATCGTGTTTAGTTCTCCCCCAATCAGGATGCAAAAGTTAAAAGGGCATACAAGTGAGAACAATAGAGCATTTGGTTTAATTAAACTTTAACAACAATTTCAGGAAACCATATGTGTGATTGCCTGGGAATGTGAGATAAAATCTATTACCCCTCACTATGTGCCTAAGAGTCTGACTAAGGCGACATATCTTGTGAGAAAGTAACTCTGTGCATTTCAAATGCAAATAAACCATGTTATGTGGGTGGGGCAGTGAAGACCTTAGCCAACAAAGACAAATGCTATGGTGTAAACTTAAAATTACTGGATGTGGGTTGAAGAATTAACATTTACAACCCCTGTGTAACACAGATAAAAATAAATAGATTTTTGCAAAGGGAACAATACTAGTTTCAAGTATGTTTGAAATAATTCAAATAACCCATATATGTATATATATATGTTGAACTGAAACACATTATATTAAAAAAATAATTGTTGTATTGAATACTAACTACAAATAGACATATAAATGCTTAAATAATTTCTAACAATTGTTTCCATTTTTTTTGCAGGCATCAATTCATATATGCAGAAATTGTAAACTGGGAAACATGTGTAAATGCATGTATAACAGATATTAAATACCACTAGTTTCAAAATAATTAGCAGTATTAAATTGCTTTAATATAATAATGTTAAGGGCATACTGTGTTTCATATCAAATTGATCAGAATAAAAAAAATGTGATATAATACAATACATATAAACATATAACTTTATAATGTAAGGAAATTATGACAGTTATTACCCATTTTAAAGAAATATTTTCTGTTAGAAATGTTCAAATGAATCTGTATGTATTATCACGCTGCCCCCCGGTGTTGCAATGTGAGAACTACAGCCAGAAGGCTTTTTGGCTGTTTTAAAAATGAAATCTCAAAGGGCCAATCCGAGACAAGGTTTCCGTGTGGGCGTAACCAAACCAGATCTTTAATGATTATAAAACAGGAATGTTAAATGTAAGAGAGGAGAGTTTTTTGGTGATTGCTTACCCTGGTGACTGATTAACTGGCGAGCATCCTTGGGACACAGTCATTCAAGCAAGGAGCTAAAATACTAACCCTAATCTATGCAAAATAACTTTTCCTTTAAATGAGGAGATCTAAGATATTTGGAAAATATTGAATTACAATTTGGTTCAGACTGGTGATGTATGATTTCTAACTTTAATATTTTAAACAAAGGTTATTGATAATATCATAGTCAAATTGTAGTTAAGCAGATTTAAAGAAGCAGTTTGTATTTCAAATTAGTATTTCATAAGCTTGTGTATCGTTAAAAGTTTATTTTTGTATGCTAAGGAATTCATTTAAAGCATTTGTCCACTGTAAGAATACATGTGCTTTAGTACCCTAATTAGAATTGTATTGCTGGAGATTAGTAGCTGTGATATTTTAGTCTCATTGTGGTAATTTTGAATGAAAGGATATTGTAAATCAGGCTAGCTTTAAAGGTAAACTTTTATGAGCTTGGTAAAAAAGTATAGACTGTCCTATTGTTTAAATTAGCGCTGTTAGAATTGTATTGCTTGGGTATTTAGCTGTTAAAGATCTTAAAATCTCATTGTACTAACAGGGTGAACTTTTACTTTGAATAAGATAGATTTTTATGAATGTTGCTTAGCCTATTTGAACGGTTTTAAACGCATATAATGTCGACTCATATTCTAATTCTCACAAATATTTATGTATCAACATGTTCATAGTTATTTACTAATAATAAAGAATTCAGATATTTATATTAATTTTGTTGTCTTAGTAGAAGTATATTGATTGTGGGTTCAGTATAAAGAAAGATTGCTAAATATATTCCCTGCCATATACTCACACATTGTTTGGAGAATACTGCTAAGATTTTTATAAATATACTGACTATTATTTGGAGGCACTTGCATGAGATATTATAAATAATTATAATATTGATATAGTATATTTGTTCTAAATAGAAATTATTATAGAAGAGAGTAAAAAAATTCATCTTTTGAATTGATTTTCAAAATTCATAAAATATCAAAATTGGTCAAAAATATTAATTTTGTCATAGTTCAAAATTGATATAGATATTTTGAAGATATCAAATTTTTTTTTCTTCCCTCTCTCTTATTGGTCAAAATTGTATTAGCGTTTTATCTTATTAAGTGCAACACTAGGATAACAATGTCTTCAGCAAAAAGTAATGCTAGCGTCTCTGTACAAGATGAAATTGTGCCCTCCCCAAGGTCCTCTGTCAATGAAGTGGTTCAGAAAAAAAATGCTCAAATTAGAAGCAATGAACCACATCATGACTAGACTTGATATTGGGGACGATGTCTCCAGGTATATTAATGAGTGTAAAGATAAGGCCAAAGATTTAGTTAAAGATATGTGGTTTGAAGATGGGGAATTATACCAAATGTTACTGCAACTTAATAAATGCACGGAACTTAAGGGGCGTGATTAATTAATTTTCGAAAGTTGGCCGATCCTAATTTATTTGAGCTGTGAGATGTCTAACCAAATGGCAGGACAGAACAGACAATTAGGGCAGCTAAGAGATGAAAATGATTCATTACGAGAATTTCAAGATACATTTATTCAGGTGAAGACAGAGGTTTTCCATGCTAGCCAAAAGGCTTCTGACTTAGATAAATATAATCAGGAATTAGTGGCTGATTTTAAAGCTTTCGAAGAAGAATATGAAAAGTGCCAAGATGAAAAAAAAAACTTTAAAAGCTGGATATCATGAGGCTGAAAAAGCATACGAGCAGGCAATAAATAAATTACAGAGACAAATTAGCTGTTATAAGGACTGGGACAGAAATGAGTTTCAAGATACCAGGCGGGAGGATAGACAAAGATACCCAAACCATAGCCCTAATTCAGGCCCTGAGGTATATTTTTCCCCTAGGCAATTACGTAACTCTGGGGGACCAGAAAATTATTACGCCTCAGATGAAAGGCACTCTAGCTCAAACAATAAGTCCCCAGTAAGATCCAGTGATGTACCAAATAAAGTGTATGACACACCCACAATATTTAAATTCCTAAAGAATACAGTACACCCATTTTCTAAAGGGGGGGGCACTTCCATAATTGACCACTTAGAGGCCTTTGAAAACACATTATCTATAATGAGTGTTACAAGTGAGCAGTTAAAAATTGAATTTCTACCCTGGGTATTTGAAAGTAAACATTACAAATTCTTTGCTTCACTAAAGGATATGAATATTCATTCCTGGAGTGAAACAAAATGACAATGCAGAAAAGAATTCGGACAACATCGCACTAAAACGGCAGCGAGAATAGCTGTATATGGTTTAAAATGTAGTGCGAATCAAAGTCCAATCGAGTTCCTTTCTGTATTGAAGCATGCGTACAGCATGGCTGAAGACGATCCCATATTTGAAGGTTCAGAGTTTGTGAATATATTTTTTGATGCACTACCCACACCCATCAAAATCATCTTAGCTAGAGATTTTGAGGAGAACTGTTCATTGGAATGGCTGATCAAAGAGAGTACCAAATTATACTCTATTCAGCAGTCCAGTGAACAGGGGGATAAAAGGGAGAAAAAACCCAATCCTAAAATAGTGGCCGAAACTAGGGTGTCATCTGACCCCCTAAATTTGGAGTCTAAAAAGAAAACCTACACAGAAGTGGCCAGAGAAAACGGGCCATCTCCACTGAGGTTTAACTCTACCCCTTCCCCAACACGGGATGAGGCGCAGAGAGACTATAGCCAAAGCAGGGGACATACTCAGGCGAATAATTATGCCCAAAGAGAATACCCACAGAATAATGGGTACCCCCACAAAGGTAGATACAATAGACGGCGAAGGTATTCTCAGGATAACCCCAAGTAAATAATGCTCCCCAAAATAATAATGCAGAACAAATTGAACCCCAGGGGCAACCACGCCAGGATAGAAATAGCAGCTCTAATTCTGAGGGGAACCAATGTTCCAAGAATAATTATTATGAGGCATCAAGAGATAGGCCCAGGAGTAGGGGAAACTTGTACAATCAAGTAGATCAGCCTAGTACCCAGCTAATTCGGTTGAGCGAACAAGTCGCTAATATGAGTCAAAAACTTACGGCTCAGCAACCGAACAATACTTTTTTAGGGGTACAGCCAGTGGTCAGCAGTGGACCACAGGCATAGTCATAAATACTGTGGTATCACCTGAAAGGGAGGGGAGAGATATACAAAGTGTAATAAATATCAATAATACTAATCATGTTCTCTCCCCACAGACCGGAAACGGACGATTTAGCCGTGATGACAGGCAACCTCATCCGGGAAAAATTAATAAATCTCTTCCTTTGCAGCACTCTCTTAACCTTATTTCCACAGATGCAGTACACAAGAATCCAGCCGACCCTGTCATGGAGGAGGCCGGTAGGTATGAAGCTTCCTCTGCACGGGAAAATGTGGCGAATTCAGGTAACACGTGGCAAAGTCCACAGATGTATGATAACGCCAACTTTAGGTGTGAAATGGTAGAAACTGCAGGGAGATATTATGTATTGGCTGAACTAGAGAATTCAGTCTCCAACCCTATCATGGGATTAGTCGATACTTGATCTCAGGCAACTATTTTATCCCACAGGTACTACACACAGCTAAATGAGCTAACACCCCACAAATAGTGATGTCGCGAACAGTTCTCCTGCGAATAGTTCGCAGCGAACATAGCATGTTCGCGTTCGCAGCGGATGGCGAACATATGCAATGTTCGATCCGCCCCCTATTTTTCATCATTGAGTAAACTTTGACCCTGTAGCTCACAGTCACAAGAAACATTCTAGCCAATCAGCAGCAGACACTCCATCCCAGACCCTCCCACCTCCTGGACAGCATCCATTTTAGATTCATTCGGAGCCTGCATTCTTAGTGAGAGGAGAGACAGTGTAGCTGCTGCTGATTTAATAGGGAAATCGATAGCTAGGCTAGTGTATTCAGTGTCCACTACAGTCCTGAAGGACTCATCTGATCTCTGCTGTAAGCACATCACCCCAAAAAGCCCTTTTTAGGGCCAGAACATCAGTCTGCTTTTTTTCCCCTGTGTAATCTAATTGCAGCCTGCACAGCGTATAATGTGCCCACTTGCCCAGTGCCACCACTCATATCTGGTGTAACAGTAGTGTACATTTAAAATAAAAAAAAAACTTTTTTTAATTTGAAATAATAGCAGTCATTTTCCTTCACACGTGTGCGTTTGAGGTCCTGCCAGGGCACAGTGTGACACCAGTGCAAGTCATATCTGCTAAAACAGTAGTGTACATTTAAAAAAAAAAAAAAAACTTTTTTTAATTTGAAAAAATAGCAGTCAGTTTCCTTCACACGTGTGCGTTTCAGGTCCTGCCAGGGCACAGTGTGACACCAGTGCAAGTCATATCTGCTAAAACAGTAGTGTACATTTAAAAAAAACAAAAAACCTTTTTTTACTGTGAAATAATAGCAGTCAGTTTCCTTCACATGTGTGCGTTCCAGGTCCTGCCAGGGCACAGTGTCACACCAGTGCAAGTCATATGTGCTAAAACAGTAGTGTACATACATTTAAAAAAAAAAAACTTTTTTATTGTGAAATAATAGCAGTCAGTTTCCCTCACATGTGTGCGCTCCTGGTCCTGCCAGGGCACAGTGTCACACCAGTGCAAGTCATATCTACTAAAACAGTAGTGTACATACATTTAAAAAAAAAAAAAAACTTTTTTTACTGTGAAATAATAGAAGTCAGTTTCCTTCACACGTGTGCGTTCCAGGTCCTGCCAGGGCACAGTGTCACACTAGTGCAAGTCATATCTGCTAAAACAGTAGTGTACATTTAAAAAAAAAAAAAAACCTTACACTACCTGAACAATACAACATCATACCTGATGTTTTAAAGCACATTATTCCAAACAATTTAGGAATGTTAGGTGATTTATGCCCTTTATGGATTAAAACCAGACTCTGCATCAACTATGTAATTTTCCATGGGAGTTTGCCATGGATTCCCCTCCGTCATACCACAGTCCAGGTGTTAGTCCCCTTGAAACAACTTTTCCATCACTTTTGTGGCCAGAAAGAGTCCCTGTGGGTTTTAAAATTCGCCTACCTATTGAAGTCTACGTCGGTTCACCCGGTTCACCGATTCGCAAACTTTTGCGGAAGTTTGCGTCCGCTGTTCGCGAATGCAAAATTTTAGGTTCGCGACATCACTACCCACAAACCGAAAATAAAAGACTTTGATGGTTCTCTAATAGGAGTTGGGGGTGATTATCTAAAAGTCTACGGTACGGCCTGGTTAAAATTAAAATTGGGGAACAGGGTCATAAGACACCCTGTCATTATAGTGGATCTGCCAACTGATCGTTTAATTATTGGTAGTGATCTCCTGAAGCGATTAAGCACCATAATTGATTGCATAAATAATGTAATTTGATCACAAGTTAAAAGGCCTATCAATTATGAAAAATCTGGTATATCTCGCACAAGACATAGCTGTCACGTGGTGGAAGAGAAACCAGATGCTGTGGAGATTCATTTCAGGAATAACTCTGTACCTGAAATCCCTATTCTACAAATAGATGATCAGACTCCTTTAAGTGGCTCTGATGGTAATACTTTTAAAATTTCACCTGGAAAGAAAGCGAATATTTCCCTAGATGGTGATTTATTAACCATATCACTCCACAAGGGGGATCATAAAATCCCTAACAGGGTGGCCACGCTCAATACCTCACAGGGATTGAGAGAGTTAAAGTGGATCTATGTATCCCTATACAAATGCATAACCTTGGTACAACAAAATATGCCAAGTTGAGTTTAAAACAGGAAGCTAGCTATACAGGGAGTGCAGAATTATTAGGCAAGTTGTATTTTTGAGGATTAATTTTATTATTGAACAACAACCATGTTCTCAATGAACCCAAAAAACTCATTAATATCAAAGCTGAATAGTTTTGGAAGTAGTTTTTAGTTTGTTTTTAGTTATAGCTATTTTAGGGGGATATCTGTGTGTGCAGGTGACTATTACTGTGCATAATTATTAGGCAACTTAACAAAAACCAAATATATACCCATTTCAATTATTTATTTTTACCAGTGAAACCAATATAACATCTCAACATTCACAAATATACATTTCTGACATTCAAAAACAAAACAAAAACAAATCAGTGACCAATATAGCCACCTTTCTTTGCAAGGACACTCAAAAGCCTGCCATCCATGGATTCTGTCAGTGTTTTGATCTGTTCACCATCAACATTGCGTGCAGCAGCAACCACAGCCTCCCAGACACTGTTCAGAGAGGTGTACTGTTTTCCCTCCTTGTAAATCTCACATTTGATGATGGACCACAGGTTCTCAATTGGGTTCAGATCAGGTGAACAAGGAGGCCATGTCATTAGATTTTCTTCTTTTATACCCTTTCTTGCCAGCCACGCTGTGGAGTACTTGGACGCGTGTGATGGAGCATTGTCCTGCATGAAAATCATGTTTTTCTTGAAGGATGCAGACTTCTTCCTGTACCACTGCTTGAAGAAGGTGTCTTCCAGAAACTGGCAGTAGGACTGGGAGTTGAGCTTGACTCCATCCTCAACCCGAAAAGGCCCCACAAGCTCATCTTTGATAATACCAGCCCAAACCAGTACTCCACCTCCACCTTGCTGGCATCTGAGTCGGACTGGAGCTCTCTGCCCTTTACCAATCCAGCCACGGGCCCATCCATCTGGCCCATCAAGACTCACTCTCATTTCATCAGTCCATAAAACCTTAGAATAATCAGTCTTGAGATATTTCTTGGCCCAGTCTTGACGTTTCAGCTTGTGTGTCTTGTTTAGTGGTGGTCTTCTTTCAGCCTTTCTTACCTTGGCCATGTCTCTGAGTATTGCACACCTTGTGCTTTTGGGCACTCCAGTGATGTTGCAGCTCTGAAATATGGCCAAACTGGTGGCAAGTGGCATCTTGGCAGCTGCACACTTGACTTTTCTCAGTTCATGGGCAGTTATTTTGCGCCTTGGTTTTTCCACACGCTTCTTGCGACCCTGTTGACTATTTTGAATGAAACGCTTGATTGTTCGATGATCACGCTTCAGAAGCTTTGCAATTTTAAGAGTGCTGCATCCCTCTGCAAGATATCTCACTATTTTTGACTTTTCTGAGCCTGTCAAGTCCTTCTTTTGATCCATTTTGCCAAAGGAAAGGAAGTTGCCTAATAATTATGCACACCTGATATAGGGTGTTGATGTCATTAGACCACACCCCTTCTCATTACAGAGATGCACATCACCTAATATGCTTAATTGGTAGTAGGCTTTCGAGCCTATACAGCTTGGAGTAAGACAACATGCATAAAGAGGATGATGTGGTCAAAATACTCATTTGCCTAATAATTCTGTACTCCCTGTATAAGCAAAGGCTTATTAGCGCAGATAGCCGAACCTAAAGTGATTAAATATCTTTCTCCCCAAGACCACTGTGTCCACAACCTGGATAACAGGTTTGAAAGCTATAACATCACGGCTAAGTGCCTATTATCTATCTCTATAGGTAATAAGTCAGTGAAGCACCTATTTTTAGTTTTAAATACTCCCCATAATCAAATATACATTGGCAATGATATCTTACATAGGTATGACATCCAAATAGATTTGATTAACTCTTGCCTCTGGAGCAGATTAAAGGGGGACCCTGAAGTATTTCAGGATGAAAATGCAGCCCTGAAATCAAACCAGCAATTGCCATATGCTGTAAATATGCAGGTATCTAACAATGTTATAATTCCTGCTGGGGCTGATAAATTCCTTTTACCCTTACAGGTAAAGAGAGGTCAAAATTAAAAACTTCTGAAACATTAATTTGCCTCTCTCATAGAATACAAAATCTGGGTGTCACAGTCACCTACACTCCTGTGGTGAATATTGAAACCGTTCCAATACATATTATTGTGCATAACATGACCCCACAGGATATAACATTATCCAAGGGAACTACCATAGGATATACACTGGAATCAAGTTATTACACTTTTGGATTCCAGAATAATGTAATTGGGCTGATCCCTGAAGGATACTTGACTGACAAACAATTAATAGAACAATCCTTTGCATCTATACCAGATAGTGATGTCGCAAATAGTTTGCCGGAGAACAGTTCCCGGCGAACATAGCTTGTTCACGTTCGCCGCAGCAGGCGAACATATGCAATGTTCGGTCCACTCCCTATTTGTCATCATTGAGTAAACTTTGACCCTGTATCTCACAGTCTGCAGACACATTACAGCCAATCAGCAGCAGACACTCCCTCCCAGACTCTCCCAGCTCCTGGGCAGCAGCCATTTTATATTCATTCTGATCCTGCATTCTTAGTGAGAGGAGGGATAGTGTAGCTGCTGCTGATTTTATAGGGAAACTGATAGCTAGGCTAGTGTATTCAGTGTCCAATACAGTCCTGAAGGACTCATCTGATCTCTGCTGTAAGGACAGCACCCCAAAAAGCCCTTTTTAGGGCTACATCAGTCTTTTTTTTTTTGTTTTTTTTTTGGAATCTAATAGCAGTTGCCTACCTGGCACTGCCAGCCTGTGTGTCAGGCTCACAGCATATACTGTGCCTACTTGCTCAGTGCCACCACTCATATCTGGTGTAACATTAGTGTACATTTAAAAAAAAAAAAAACTTTTACACCAGTCGGCTAGTGTAATCTAATTTCATTTGCCAGGCCAGCCTGTCACTGCCAGCCTGTGTGTCAGGCTTACAGCATATACTGTGCCTACTTGCTCAGTGCCACCATTCATATCTGGTGTAACATTAGTGTAAATTTTAAAAAAAACCTTTTACATCAGTCTGCTAGTGTAATCTAGTTTCAGTTGCCAGGCCAGCCTGCCACTGCCAGCCTGTGTGTCAGGCTCACAGCATATACTGTGCCTACTTGCTCAGTTCCACCACCAGTCATATCTGGTGTAACAGTAGTGTAAATTAAAAAAAAATAACTTTTTTGACTGTGAAACATCAGTCTGCTAGTGTAATCTAATTGCAGTTGCCTGCCTGCCAGCATGTGTGCCAGACCCATTTGCCCAGTGCCACGCCACTCATATCTGGTGTAACAGTAGTGTAAATTTAAAAAAAAAAAAAACTTTTACATCAGTCTGCTATTGTAATCTAATTTCAGTTGCCAGGCCAGCCTGCCACTGCCAGCCTGTGTGTCAGGCTCACAGCATATACTGGTCCTACTTGCTTAGTGCCACCACTCATATCTGGTGTAACAGACAGTAGTGTAAATTTGAAAACAAAACTTTTACATCAGTCTGCTAGTGTAATCTAATTTCAGTTGCCAGGCCAGCCTGCCACTGCCAGCCTGTGTGTCACGCTCACAGCATATACGGTTCCGTACTTGCTCAGTGCCACCATTCATATCTGGTGTAACAATAGTGTAAATTTAAAAAAAAAAAAACTTTCTCTTGTAAGGTGTATCCAGTCCACGGATCATCCATTACTTGTGGGATATTCTCATTCCCAACAGGAAGTTGGAAGAGGACACCCACAGCAGAGCTGTAATATAGCTCCTCCGCTAACTGTCATAGCCAGTCATTCTCTTGCAACTCTCAACAAGCAAGGACGTTGTAGGAGAGAGTGGTTAAATATAGCTAGTTTATTTTCTTCAATCAAAAGTTTGTTATTTTTAAATAGTACCGGAGTTGTGCTATTTTATCTCAGGCAGTAAATAGAAGAAGAATCTGCCTGAGGTTTCTATGATCTTAGCAGGTTGTAACTAAGATCCATTGCTGTTCTCACATATGTCTGAGGGGATTACACAGATGAGGTAACTTCAGCGAGAGAATGGCGTGCAGTTTATTCTGCTATCAAGTATGTGCAGTTATAGTTTTTTCTAGAGATGGAAAACACTAGAAAATGCTGCTGATACCGGATTAATGTAAGTTAAGCCTGAATACAGTGATTTAATAACGACTGGTATCATGCTTACTCCCAGGGGTAATACCCTTATGATATTGCAATATAAAACGTTTGCTGGCATGTTTAATTGTTTTTACATATGCTTTGGTGATAAAACTTTATTGGGGCCTAGTTTTTTCCACATGGCTGGCTTAAATTTTGACTAGAAACAATTTCCACTGTTGTAGTATAAAAGTTACAGTTGGTGCAGTTAAAATTACAAACTGTGACATCCAGCTTCCCTCAAAGGCCCTCTGAATGCTATAGGACATCTCTAAAGGGCCCAAAGGCTTTCCAAAGTCGTTTATTGGGGAAGGTAGGGCCACAGCTTGCTGTGGCAGTTGGTTGTGACTGTTAAAAAAACGTCTATTTCGTTTTTTTGATCCGTTTTTTGAACTAAGGGGTTAATCATCCATTTGCAAGTGGGTGCAATGCTCTGTTAGCCTATTATACACACTGTAAGAATTTCGTTTGATTTACTGCATTTTTTCACTGTTTTTCAAATTCTGACAAAATTTGTTTCTCTTAAAGGCACAGTACCATTTTTTATATTTGCTTGTTAACTTGATTTAAAGTGTTTTCCAAGCTTGATAGTCTCATTGCTATTCTGTATAAACATGTCTGACATAGAAGAAACTCCTTGTTTATTATGTTTAAAAGCCATGGTGGAACCCCCCTTAGAATGTGTACCAAATGTACTGATTTCATTTTATGCAATAAAGATAATTTTCTGTCTTTAAATAATTTATCACCAGAGGAATCTGACGAGGGGGAAGTTATGCCATCTAACTTTCCCCACGTGTCAAACCCTTTGACTTCCGCTTAAGGGACTCATGCTCAAATGGCGCCAAGTACATCTAGGGCGCCCATAGCGTTTACTTTACAAGACATGGCGGCAGTCATGGATAATACACTGTCAGCGGTATTAGCCAGACTACCTGAACTTAGAGGTAAGCGAGATAGCTCTGGGGTTAGACAAAATGCAGAGCATACTGACGCTTTAAGAACCATGTCTGATACTGCCTCACAATATGCAGAAGCTGAGGAAAGAGAGCTTCAGTCAGTGGGTGATGTTAATGACTCAGGAAAGATCCCTGATTCTAATATTTCTACATTTAAATTTAAGCTTGAACACCTCCGCGTGTTGCTTAGGGAGGTTTTAGCTGCTCTGAATGACTGTGATACCATTGCAGTGCCAGAGAAATTGTGTAGACTGGATAAATACTTTGCAGTGCCGGTGTGTACTGATGTTTTTCCAAATACCTAAAAGGTTTACAGAAATTATTAATAAGTAATGGGATAGACCAGGTGTGCCGTTCTCTTCCCCTCCTATTTTTAGAAAAATGTTTCCAATAGACGCCACCACACGGGACTTTTGGCAGACAGTCCCTAAAGTGGAGGGAGCAGTTTCTACTCTAGTAAAGCGTACTACTATCCCTGTCGAGGACAGTTGTGCTTTTTTTAGATCCAATGGATAAAAAATTAGGTTACCTTAAGAAAATATTTATTCAACAAGGTTTTATCCTACAGCCCCTTGCATGCATTGCCCCTGTCACTGCTGCTGCGGCGTACTGGTTTGAGTCTCTGGAAGAGGCTTTACAGGTAGCGACTCCATTGGATGACATACTTGGCAAACTTAGAGCACTTAAGCTAGCCAATTCTTTTATTCTGATGCCATTGTTTATTTGACTAAACTAACGGCTAAGAATTCTGGTTTTGCTATACAGGCGCGCAGAGTGCTATGGCTTAGATCATGGTCAGCTGACGTGACTTCAAAATCTAAGCTACTTAACATTCCCTTCAAGGGGCAGACCCTATTCGGGCCTGGTTGAAGGAGATTATTGCTGATATCACTGGAGGAAAAGGTCATGCCCTTCCTCAGGACAGGTCCAAATCTAGGGCCAAACAGTCTAATTTTTATGCCTTTCAAAACTTCAAGGCAAGTGCGGCATCAACTTCCTCTAATAATAAACAAGAGGGAACTTTTGCTCAATCCAAGACGGTCTGGAGACCAAACCTGACCTGGAAAAAAGGTAAGCAGGTAAAAAAGCCGGCTGCTGCCTCTAAGACAGCATGAAGGAACGGCCCCCTATCCGGGAACGGATCTAGTAGGGGGCAGACTTTCACTCTTTGCCCAGGCATGGGCAAGAGATGTTCAGGATCCCTGGGCGTTGGAAATTATATCCCAGGGATATCTTCTGGACTTCAAAGCTTCCCCCCCCCCCAAAAGGGAGATTTCACCTTTCACAATTATCTGCACACCAGATAAAGAGAGAGGCATTCTTACACTGTGTATGAGACCTCCTAGTTATGGGAGTGATCCATCCAGTTCCAAAGGAGGAACAGGGACAGGGTTTTTACTCAAATCTGTTTGTGGTTCCCAAAAAAGAGGGAACCTTCAGACCAATTTTGGATCTAAAGATCTTAAACAAATTGCTCAAAGTTCCGTCGTTAAAGATGGAAACTATTCGTACCATCCTACCACTGATCCAGGAGGGTCAATATATGACTACAGTGGATCTAAAGGATGCTTATCTTCACATTCCGATACACAAAGATCATCATCGTTTTCTCGGGTTTGCCTTTCAAGACAGGCATTACCAGTTGTAGCTCTTCCCTTGGGATTAGCTACAGCCCCAAGAATCTTTACAAAGGTTCTAGGGTCGCTTATGGCGGTCCTAAGGCCGCGGGGCATAGCAGTAGCCCCTTATTTAGACGACATCCTGATACAGGCGTCAAACTTCCAAATTGCCAAGTCTCATTCGGACGTAGTACTGGCATTTCTGTGGTCGCATGGGTGGAAAGTGAACGAGGAAAAGAGTTCTCTATCCCCACTCACAAGAGTTTCCTTTCTAGGGACTCTGATAGATTCTGTAGAAATGAAAATTCACCTGACGGAGTCCAGGTTATCAAAGCTTCTAAATTCCTGCTGGGTTCTTCATTCCATTCCGCGCCCTTTGGTGGTTTAGTGTATGGAAGTAATCGGCTTAATGGTAGCGGCAATGGACATAGTGCCGTTTGCACGCTTACATCTCAGACCGCTGCAACTATGCATGCTCAGTCAGTGGAACGGGGATTACACAGATTTGTCCCCTCAACTGAATCTGGACCAAGAGACCAGGGATTCTCTTCTCTGGTGGCTATCTCGGGTCCATCTATCCAAAGGTATGACCTTTCGCAGGCCAGATTAGACAATTGTTACGACAGATGCCAATCCTTCTAGGTTGGGGTGCAGTCTGGAACTCCCTGAAGGCTCAGGGATCGTGGACTCAGGAGGAGTCTCTCCTTCCATTAAATATTCTGGAACTAAGAGCGATATTCAAGGCTCTTCAGGCTTGGCCTCAGTTAGCAACTCTGAGGTACATCAGATTTCAGTCGGACAACATCACGACTGTAGCTTACATCAACCATCAAGGGGGAACAAGAAGTTCCCTAGAGATGTTAGAAGTTTTAAAAAAGAATTCGCTGGGCAGAGATTCACTCTTGCCACCTATCAGCTATCCATATTCCAGGTGTAGAGCACTGGGAGGCGGATTTTCTAAGTCGTCAGACTTTTCATCCGGGAGAGTGGGAACTCCATCCGGAGGTATTTGCACAACTGATTCATCGTTGGGGCAAACCAGAACTGGATCTCATGGCATCTCGCCAGAACGCCAAGCTTCCGTGTTACGGATCCAGGTCCAGGGATCCCAAGGCGACACTGATAGATGCTCTAGCAGCGCCCTGGTCTTTCAACCTGGCTTATGTGTTTCCACCGTTTCCTCTGCTCCCTCGACTGATTTCCAAGATCAAGCAGGAGAGAGCATTGGTGATTCTGATAGCACCTGCATGGCCACGCAGGACCTGGTATGCAGATCTAGTGGACATGTCATCCTTTCCACCATGGTCTCTGCCTC
Source organism: Bombina bombina (assembly GCF_027579735.1). NCBI lineage: Eukaryota > Metazoa > Chordata > Amphibia > Anura > Bombinatoridae > Bombina > Bombina bombina. The sequence continues at coordinate 314,756,373 of NC_069499.1, read as the reverse complement.
TGAAACAGGACCTTTTACTTCAGGGTCCTTTAAACCATCCAAATCTAATTTCTCTGAGGCTGACTGCCTGGAGATTGAACACTTGATTTTATCAAAGCGTGGCTTCTCCGAGTCAGTTATTGATACCTTAAGACAGGCACGAAAGCCTGTCACCAGGAAAATTTACCATAAGGTATGGCGTAGATATCTTTATTGGTGTAAATCCAAGGGTTACTCATGGAGTAAGGTCAGGATTGCTAGGATATTATCTTTTCTCCAAGAAGGTTTGGAAAAAGGATTGTCAGCTAGTTAAGAGTCTGGCAGATGTTCCAGACGTTCAGGCATTTTGTCAGGCTTTAGTTAGAATCAAGCCTATGTTTAAACCTGTTGCTCCACCATGGAGCTTAAACTTGGTTCTTAAGGTTCTTCAAAGAGTTCCGTTTGAACCTCTTCATTCCATAGATATCAAGCTTTTATCTTGGAAAGTTCTTTTTTTGGTAGCTATTTCCTCGGCTCGTAGAGTCTCTGAGCTATCTGCCTTACAATGTGATTCTCCTTATATGATTTTTCATACGGATAAGGTAGTCCTGTTTACCAAACCTGGGTTCTTACCTAAGGTAGTATCTAACAAGAATATCAATCAAGAGATTGTTGTTCCATCCTTGTGTTACACAATCTGGACGTGGTCCGTGCTTTAAAGTTTTACTTACAAGCTACTAAAGATTTTCATCAAACATCTGCTTTGTTTGTTGTCTACTCTGGACAGAGGAGAGGTCAAAAGGCTTCGGCAACCTCTTTTTCTTTTTGACTAAGAAGCTTAATCCGCTTAGCCTATGAGACTGCTGGACAGCAGCCTCCTGAAAGGATTACAGTTCATTCCACTAGAGCTGTGGCTTCCACTTGGGCCTTTAAAAATGAGGCTTCTTTTGATCAGATTTGCAAGGCGACAACTTGGTCTTTGCTGCATACTTTTTCAAAATTTTACAAATTTGATACTTTTGCTTCTTCGGAGGCTATATTTGGGAGAAAGGTTTTACAGGCAGTGGTTCCTTCCATTTAAGTTCCTGCCTTGTCCCTCCCTTCATCCGTGTACTTTAGCTTTGGTATTGGTATCCCACAAGTAATGGATGATCCGTGGACTGGATACACCTTACAAGAGAAAACACAATTTATGCTTACCTGATAAATTTATTTCTCTTGTGGTGTATCCAGTCCACGGCCCGCCCTGTCATTTTAAGGCAGGTAATTTTTAAATATAAACTACAGTAACCACTGCACCCTATGGTTCCTCCTTTCTCTGCTTGTTTTCGGTCGAATGACTGGCTATAACAGTTGTGGGTGTCCTCTTGCAACTTCCTGTTGGGAATGAGAATATCCCACAAGTAATGGATGATCCGTGGACTGGATACACCACAAGAGAAATACATTTATCAGGTAAGCATAAATTGTGTTTTTACATCAGTTTGCTAGTGTAATCTAATAGCAGTTGCCCGCCTGCCACTGCCAGTCTGTGTATCAGGCTCACAGCATATACTGTGCCTACTTGCTCAGTGCCACCACTCATATCTGGTGTAACATTAGTGTAAATTAAAAAAAAAAAAAATTACATCCGTACAGCATATACTGTGCCTACTTGCTCAGTGCCACACCACTCATATCTGGTGTAACAGTAGAAAAACTTAAAAACTTTTACATCAGTCTGCTAGTGTAATCTAATTTCAGTTGCCAGGCCAGACTGCCACTGCCAGCCTGTGTGTCTGGCTCACAGCATATACTGTGCCTACTTGCCCAGTAACACCACCACTCATATTATCTTGTTTAATAGTAGTGTAAGTGTACATTTAAAAATAAAAAAAACTATTTTGACTGTGAAACATCAGTCTGCTTTTTTGTGTCAGGCTCACAGAGTATACTGTGCCCACTGGTCCAGTGCCAACACTCATATTATCTTGTTTTATAGTAGTGTGTCAGGCTCACAGCGTATAATGTGCCCACTTGTCCAGTGCCACCACTCACATTATCTTGTTTAATAGTAGTGTAAGTGTACATTTTAAAAATAAAAAAAATAAAAAAACTATTTTGACTGTGAAACATCAGTCTGCTTTTTTGTGTCAGGCTCACAGCGTATACTGTGCCCACTTGCCGAGTGCCACCACTCATATTATCTTGTTTAATAGTAGTGTCAGTGTATATTTAAAAAAAAAAAAAATTGACTGTGAAACATCAGTCTGTTTTTTTGTGTCAGGCTCACAGCGTATACTGTGCCCACTCACAGTAGCTTGCACGCATAGTAGCACTAATTGAAAAAAAAAATGACAGGCAGAGGCAGGCCAACCCGCAGGGGCCAATTCCCTTTGGCCATAGAATAATGCCCTGTGTTAGGCCACGTACCATGAACACGAAAAGTTCTGATGAAATAGTTGACTTTATAACACAGGACACCCAATCTTCTACAGCTTCCACTCGTAACCTTGACGCACCATCCTCCTCCTCTAGCTTAGCTTCGGGCACCTCTCAACTTACCACTCGCCCGCCTGCTGCCACCACCGACACTAGCACCACAGCCACCTCACTTGATCTGTCAGAGGAGTTATGTACACTTCAGTGTGAAGAAATGAGTGATGAGCAACTATCATTGACAGAGGATGTAGATAACTGTTATATGTCTCAGTCAGGCAGCATTACAGACATGGACGACTCACAAATATTTATGTATCAACATGTTCATAGTTATTTACTAATAATAAAGAATTCAGATATTTATATTAATTTTGTTGTCTTAGTAGAAGTATATTGATTGTGGGTTCAGTCTAAAGAAAGATTGTTAAATATATTCCCTGCCATATACTAACACATTGTTTGGAGAATACTGCTAAGATTTTTATAAATATACTGACAATAACAGAAAAATCAAGATACTGCAGGAACAAATTTATGTTTGATGTAAGTGTGTTTTGGCACATAATTGATATTTCAGAAAGAATCTATGCAACATAACAGGGGCATACTGTTTTTACACAAGTTATTTAAAAAACTTTAAACATTTGTCATTTAAAAAAAAAAATTGATTTAGGTCTTTCACATCTTTTTTCTTATTGAAAAATAAGGTGAGAGTTATAGACCAATATGCTGATTAATACAAGGGACATTCAACACATTTTGCTTTAGTTTAAAAATCGTGCATTGTTCCATGCTCCATACTGAGCCCAAAAAGCTAAATATGTAACCTAGGTTTTTAGACTGCTGCAAATTGCCTAAAACAGCTATTTGATTTGCAGCATTTGCAGGTTACTGAATTTATGTTTAGGGACCATGGGATAAGCACAATTTTACACAAAAACAAGAGGTGTTTATTGTTCTGCTAAACCCCATTTATCATTCTGCAAACAGACAAGGTTCCCCTCTAGGGAACCTGCCCTCGCACATTTGGGGCCAGCAGGGATGCATTCAACACAGCATCCATTGGCTACATTTATCATTGAACAAGTATTTACTTATACTAACACCACTAGGCCACAACCAATTGTGCAAGAAAAGGGTTTGTCAATCATCCTGGGCCAGTCAGTCTTTGGTGATTTATGCCTGAGATGATTTAAGTAACAAGGATCTTTTATAGCAGACAACAGGTCAGGTAAGTTTAAAGGGGTGAAACACACTTTTAGACTGTAATATGAACTGTTTATTTAAGTGGAGGACCACTTTGCCCGGCTTGGATGAAGACGTCTCCCGGTAAGTCGATCTTCAGGGGGTTAGGGTTAGGTTTTTTAAAGGGTGTATTGGGTGGGTTTTATTTTTTTAGATTAGGGTTTGGGCGGCAAAAGATCTAACTGCCCATTTAGGGGAATGCCCATCCAAATGCCCTTTTCAGGGCAATGGGGAGCTTAGGTTTTTTTAGATTTTTTATTTTGGGGGTTGGTTGTGTGGATGGTGGGTGTTACTGTTGGGGGGGTTGTTTGTATTTTTTTTTACAGGTAAAAGAGCTGATTACTTTGGGGCAATGCCCCACAAAAGGCCCTTTTAAGGGCTATTGTTAGTTTAGTTTAGGCCAGTTTTTTTTTATATTAATAGGGATATTAGATTAGGTGTAATTAGTTTAAATTTCTGTAATTTGTTTATTATTTTCTGTAATTTAGTGGGGGGGTTTTGTACTTTAGCTAATTTAATTTAATTTAGGTAATTGTATTTAATGTAGGGCATTTATTTAATTGTAGTGTAGTGTTAGGTGTTAGTGTAACTCAGGTTAGGTTTTATTTTACAGGTAAATTTGTCTTTATTTTAGCTAGGTAGTTATTAAATAGTTAATAACTATTTAATAACTATTCTACCTAGTTAACATAAATACAAACTTGCCTGTAAAATAAGGTAAGTTGTAGCTAGCTTAGGGTTTATTTTATAGGTAAGTATTTAGTTTTAAATAGGAATAATTTAGTTAATGATAGGAATATTTACTTAGATTTATTTAAATTATATTTTAGTTAGGGGGTGTTAGGTTTAGGGGTTAATAACTTTAATATAGTGGCAGCGACGTTGGGGGCGGCAGATTAGGGGTTAATAAATGTAGGTAGGTGGCGGAGATGTTAGGGCCGGCAGATTAGGGGTTAATAATATTTAACTAATGTTTGCGAGGCGGGAGTGCGGCGGTTTAGGGGTTAATATGGTTATTATAGTACAAAATAAGTACATAGACAAAGTCCCAGCACCAAAGGTAACTTCAAAAACTTTTTTCTTAATTCAAATATCTGTGGTTCAGGGCAACCCCTTAGCACTTGCAGGTGAATAAATCTCCAGTGTTGAAAAAGGTGCTATCACATCACAAAAGTGAAGTAGACTGTCACAATATTTCCATATAAGCTGCTAGTTATTTGATGAGGTAAGTCTTACCCGCTCTATCTGGAACGGTCTCTGTATTTTGAGTCCCACTCTTGTGTCGGTCCACAGGAGCCTTTCTTTGGATTCTGATTTATGTATCTACATTAGCAAATGGGCTTCCGTTAGCCCGGCTCCCTCCTCGATCACTCCAATAGTGAATTGGACTGCTACAGCTTTACCTCCTTCTGCGATCAATCGACTGCTGCTTATATCTCTGTGCTTTCAGGGGCATCCCGCTTTTACCCAGGGTCCGATGGTTGGTTTGGTGTTACCTGTGCTCACTTGAGAATCCGCAATTGGTTCAAATACAGGTGTGGTGATCAAACAATCAGAAATGAGGAGCACCAGGCAGGTTTCAAAAATAAAATGTAACTTTTATTGAACTTCTTCAGCTTGCATTTAAAATCTTTACAGACTAGAACAACATATAGATAGATAGCGCAGCATTCTCTTGCTTACGCGTTTTGGCTGTTGGTTATTATAGTGGTGACGACATTGGGGGCGACAGATTAGGGGTTAATAAGTGTAGATAGGTGGCGGCGACATTGGGGGCGGCAGATTAGGGGTTAATAAATATAATGTAGGTGTCGGCGATGTTAAGGGCAGCAGATTAGGGGTTCAGAAGTATAATGTAGGTGGCGGCGGTGTCTGGAGCAGCAGATTAGGGGTTAATAATATAATGCAGGTGTCGGCGATGTCGGGGGCGGCAGATTAGGGTTAATAAGTGTAAGATTAGGGGTGTTTAGACTCGGGGTTCATGTTAGGGTGTTAGGTGTAGACATAAATTTTATTTCCCCCTAGGAATCAATGAGGCTGCGTTAGGGAGCTTTACGCTGCTTTTTTGCAGGTGTTAGACTTTTTTTCAGCCGGCTCTCCCCGTTGATTCCTATGGGGAAATCATACATGAGCATGTTACTCCAGTTCACCGCTGACTTAAGCAGCGCTGGTATTGGAGTGCGGTAATGAGCAAAATTTTGCTCAACGCTCACTTCTTTTCTTTTAACGACGGGTTTCTGAAAACTCGTAATACCAGCGATGCAGGTAAGTGAGCGGTGAGAGAAAAATGCTTGTTAGCACCGCATACCCTCTAATGCAAAACTCGTAATCTAGGTGATTGACTGCTAAATACTATTAATATTAGAGTAAGGAATTTAGTCGATACATGTGAATAATATAAAATTAAATTAAATTACTGGAAACATTTTGCAAAATCTATCCCACACTTCATTGTATTCTTATTTGGAAAAAAGCCTAACCTGTATTTAGGACATATTTGAAAGTCTCTTCTGAGAGATGCAGCTAATCATTGCAGTTTTAACACAGTCCCATATCATTTTATTTGTGCACAAGTGCATTCATTTGCCTCCCTTTCATAAATCAGTTCAGATAACCTATGTGCTTTAAGCATTTACGATGCTCAACAACTTGGTATGTGCATGGACATAAGCGGAAACAGATACAAACTAATAATCATTATAATTTGTGCGGATACAGTGTATTTATACAACTAGCACTGTATTTATACAGTAAAGATTGAAGGGATGATAGTAGTGCAAATATTCTTAGCAATAGTAACAGTACCACTTATAAATGACAATAATAATGATTAGGGTGATGCCACATATCAGGGTAAGTAAATCAGTCAAAAAATAAATTAAATTAATATATGCATGGACACTAACTTACAGACTAGTTGACTGTCTGTTCTTAATACTTCTCTCCCAATATAAAATTCAAAATTTGACTTAGAATTCAAATACAGGGAACTGGTCTCAATACCTAACTTGTTTTTAACATAGAATCCAGCCTATAAATTACCCGTAATCATAATTTGCCTCAAGAGTTAAAGGTTTAAAGGGTTAAACAACCACATAGTCTCCTCTTTAAATATGACTGTAAAGTTACTCTATTTAATTATTAATTATTAGTTGTTAATTATTCCCAAAAGTTAATAACATCATAGGCAGATTTGAAGCCCCTTAGAACACGTGTGTCTAGTGTGAAAATCCAAAAAGCTTCCATTTTTAAAAGTAGTTTGCATATATCTTCCCTATGTTTAGGTACTTTCACCCTCTCTATCACCATCTATCTAAGTGTAAGCTGTTATGTTCTGATTTAAAGTGTTTTGACAATTCAGAACAGGGGTCAGACCTCTTGAGATCTGATAAATGTTGTCTGATCCTTTCTTTCACCTCCCTAGAGGTACATGCTATGTATTGCCTATTTGAACATGTGCACCAAATAAGGTAAATCAATTTGTTTGCTCTGCAGTTCACACATGACGCTACCGTGTAGCTTTTCCCTTTCACATTTTATTCAAAGGAATGCCCTCTTCTAATAAAACTACATGGTATGCATGCACTATATCCACATTTGTACATGCCCTCTGACTCAAGCCATGAGCTTGTTCTTTTTCGTGAGAGTAGTTCACTGGGTGAAACCAAATTCCCTAGAGTGAAACAGCTTCCTATAGGAGAATCTGCATCCTTTCTCTATTACATGTACCAGCCCTTCATCAGCCATAAGCATGGGAAAATGTTTCCGAAATATCTTGCAAATATCATCATAGACCGATGAATACTGTGTGACAAAAGTCACCATTTCTAATCTCATCTGCCCAGGTTTATTCTGATTACTCTTTGGTTTGTCAAGTAACAATTTATTTCTGTCAAGTTTGTTCACTTCAATCTTTGACATGTCGATTACATCACATCTATAGCCCATCTAAAGCAATCTTTGAACAAATTCCTCAGTTTGTCTCTCATAGTCAATACTGTTTGAGCAGTTACATTTGATTCTGATAAACTGTCCTTTTACTATGGAATAGGGGACCCTCCGGGATGATTAATCCTACCATGCAGTAAGGTATTACCCGATATTTGTTTCCGGTACACTGTGGATTCTACCAGATGGCTCGTGGTGTCAGAGATTAGCTTTAGGTCAAGATAATTAATAAATGACCCATGAGTCTCAAAAGTAAAGATCAAATCCCATTAATTATCATTGAGATATTGTACAAATACTTCCATAGTGGATTTTTCACCTTTCCACACAAAAATTAGATCATCTATATATCAGTGATAAAGTTTAATATTTTGAGTGCAGAGATTACTATCACCATAGACATGGGTAAGCTCCGAACAGCCCATTACCAAATTTGCATATGATGGGGCAAATTTTCCCCCCATGGCAGTGCTTTGTAATTGCAAGTAATACCTGTCCTCAAATTTAAAATAATTGTGTGTTAATAAAAATTTCAGAACCTCCAGTATAAATTGGCTAAACTCTCCACTATAGCCTGTACACATATTCAAGAAATGTTTAATTGCTTCAATGCCTATGTGGGATAGAGGAATACAGTTACACTACATCTGTGGGTAGCCACTGATAGTCTTCCTCTGTAAAAGGTGCTGTCTAACCATTCAGAGCCAATTCCGGAAACTATGGTGTCCGAATTATCTCCAAAAGGTAAGTTTTTTTTTTTTTAAGATAGGTATCTTGTAATTTTAATTTAAAGTTAGGGAGTTGTTATTTTTAGGGGTTAATAGTTTAATTTAGTTTTTGGCGATGTGGGGGGCTGGCGGTTTAGGGGTTAATAACTTTATTCAGTGGCGGCAATGTCGGGGAGCGGCGGAATAGGGGTTAATATCTTAATTATAGTGTGGGCAATGTTGGGGTCTGGGGGAATAGGGGTTAATAACTTTAGTATAGTGGTGACAATGTAAGGGAGCGGCGGAATAAGGGTTAATACATTTTACTAGTGGGGCGATGTTGGGAGCGGCAGATTAGGGGTTAATAAGTTTAATTTAGTGTTTGCGATGCTGGAGGGCCTCTGTTTAGGGGTTAATAGGTAGTTTATGGGTGTTAGTGTACTATGGAAATCTCATGCAAAAACGTAATTTTTCTCGTAATCAAGGTGTAGGTTTTTTTCTTTTTACTCAAGTAAAATAATTATTTTGAAAATGCTATTTTTTATACTTTTGTTTTTGATATTGGTGTGAAACTAGTGATAATGGTGTGAATCGAGTTGCTTCCAATTTGTTTTCAATAACTATATTGTGATAGTCTAGAAAAAGCTTGGTTCAATTGTATCTTTAAAATTTATATAATTAGTTGTTTCTACATTACTGATGAATTCATAGGGGAAAAAAATTTATTCAGCTTAGGTATTTCAATTTCTACAGGTGCTTTACATTAAGACTTTCACATTTCTTAGGTTTTTTTAAAGTTCCCATGGTAACAATAGATATAACTTAATTAGTTTTTTGATGGATAATGAAAAAGGGCAAGAAAAATGTAAGGCAGAATGAAAAGTAGAAAAGTAATAGTAAGTCATATCTTTAACATTGTCGGAATAATAAATATCACTCCCGATTAATCAATTGTTCAAAATAATTATTATTGCTTTTTACAATTATGTAAAATGTTGTTAGTGGCCCAAATAGAGGTATTTAATATATTTTTTTTGTGTCAGTTCAATGTTCTTTCTTTAGAGTCATAAATGTTTATGGTACAGAGAACACATAGATTAGAATAGATAGCATGGATCCTCTATTTATAGACATGTAATCATAAAGTATTTACATTTTCAAGATAAAATGTATCTACTTAGGACATTTGGGAATTGAGTGGTCTATTACTGGAAGGGAAAATTAATTTATTTTAAGGGATTGAAGAATTCTAGCAAAATATATCCAGCTAAAATGAGACTTCCTTCAATAGGCTAGTTTCCAAGTGGTGCTCTAACTGTTGCGTGCGAGTGAAAAGGGGTTTAAAGGGGTTTTTGAGCACATAAGAAGTAGCAAGTGTATTACGAGTTTAAAGTAATTCTTTGCATAAGCTCAATTGAATTTAATGCATGAGGGGAGAGCTTCAGAGTGCTGGTTAACTGTTATGCTAGACTAAAAAGCTGCACAAAACACGTCACAAATACACTTATAATTAGTGATGTTGCGAACCTAAAAGTTTGCGAATGGCGGACTCTAACTTCCACAACTGTTCGCGAACGGGCGAACCGAGCGAACCGCCATAGACTTCAATAGGCAGGCGAATTTTAAAACCCACAGGGACTCTTTCTAGCCACAATAGTGATGGAAAAGTTGTTTCAAGGGGACTAACACCTGGACTGTGGCATGCCGGAGGGGGATCCATGGCAAAACTCCCATGGAAAATTACATAGTTGATGCAGAGTCTGGTTTTAAGCCATAAAGGGCATAAATCACCTAACATTCCTAAATTGTTTGGAATAACGTGTTTAAAAAATCAGGTATGATGTTGTATCGATCAGGTAGTGTAAGGGTTACGCCCGCTTCACAGTGACAGACCAAACTCCCCATTTAAAGGGACAGTCTACACCAGAATTTTTATTGTTTTAAAAGATAGATAATCCCTTTATTACCCATTTCCAAGTTTTGCATAACTCAAGCAGACTGATGTTTCACAGTCAAAAAAGTTTTTTTTTTTTAAATTTACACTACTGTTACACCAGATATGAGTGGTGGCACTGGGCAAGTATGCACAGTATACGCTGTGAGCCTGGCACACATGCTGGCAGGCAGGCAACTGCAATTAGATTACACTAGCAGACTGATGTTTCACAGTCAAAAAAGTTTTTTTTTTTAAATTTACACTACTGTTACAACAGATATGAGTGGTGGCACTGGGCAAGTGGGCCTGGCACACACGCTGGCAGGCAGGAAACAGCAATTAGATTACACAAGCAGACTGATGTTTCACAGTCAAAAAGTTTTTTTTTTAAATTTACACTACTGTTACAACAGATATGAGTGGTGGCACTGGGCAAGTGGGCCTGGCGCACACGCTGGCAGGCAGGCAACTGCAATTAGATTACACAAGCAGAATGATGTTTCACAGTCAAAAAAGTTTTGTTTTTTTAAATTATTTACACTACTGTTACACCAGATATGAGTGTTGGCACTGGACAAGTGGGCCTGGCACACACACTGGCAGGCAGGCAGGCAACTGCAATTAGATTACACTAGCAGACTGATGTTTCACAGTCAAAAAAGTTTTTTTTTTTTAATTTACACTACTGTTACACCAGATATGAGTGGTGGCACTGGGCAAGTGGCTTGGCAGACAGGCAACTGTAATTAGATTACACAGGAAAAAAAAAATAGACTGATGTTCTAGCCCTAAAAAGGGCTTTTTGGGGTGCTGTCCTTACAGCAGAGATCAGATGAGTCCTTCAGGACTGTAGTGGACACTGAATACACTAGCCTAACTATCAATTTCCCTATTAAATCAGCAGCAGCTACACTGTCCCTCCTCTCACTAAGAATGCAGCTTCCGAATGAATCTAAAATGGCTGCTGTCCAGGAGCTGGGAGGGTCTGGGAGGGTCTGCTGCTGATTGGCTGGAATGTGTCTGCAGACTGTGAGATACAGGGTCAAAGTTTAATCAATGATGACGAAAAGGGGCGGATTGAACATCGTATATGTTCGCCCGCCATTGCGAACGCGAACAAACTATGTTCATCGGGAACTATTCGCCGGCGAACAATTCGTGACATCACTACTTATAATAACACTGCCTGATAAAAAAATATTTACTAAAAATATTGCACAAAAACATTCTAAGTGCTCAAAGATATGAGGTCTTAGGTGTTAGACAAAAATAGCCTGCAAAAGGCTTTAGCATAGAGAAACATACATATACATGTCAAATGATGTATATGTATGTGTGTGACTGTGAAGCCTATTTATCAAGCCGTCAACCACAAATACGCTGGAATTCCGCAGCGTAATTGTGGCGAGCCTGATTCCCCTTATTTATCAAAGCCTACAGACCGGCAAACGTAGAAATCTGTGACGTAACATACGATCCGCCGGTCTCAGTCCGACACAGATCGATGCTTACGTCATTACAGATGTTCTGAATGCAAATTTGGCACTATCTGACTACTTTTGCTATTTAACAAATATCTAACAGGTACGCTCACCACTATTCCGGCCCAGCGTACCTGGTTTTCAATCCGCCACCCTGAAGGCGGTGGATGCCATAGGAATCAAAGCTTATGTTCGATGCTGCCTGATATCCCATTGATTCCTATGGGAGAATAAAAATAACGTTTACACCTAACACCCTAACATGTACCCCGAGTCTAAACACCCCTAATCTGCCACCCCCTACATCGCCGCCACATACATTATACTTATTAACCCCTAATCTGCCGCCCTGCCAGCGCCGCCACCTACATTATATTTATTAACCCCTATTCTGCTGTCCCGCCACCACCGCCACCTAAATAAAAGTAATTAACCCCTAATCTGCCACTCCCCACACCGCCATTACCTACATAAAGTTATTAACCCCTATCCTGCCACTCCCGGAGCCCACCACAACTAAATAAAGTTATTAACCTCTAAACCCCTAGCCTCCCACATCACTACCACTTACTAAACCTATTAACCCCTAAACCTAACAACCCGCTAACTTAATATTAAATATTAACTCATCCCTATCTTATAATACATTTCAACTTACCTTTAGATTTAAATTAAACTATATTAAACTATTAATTAACCTACCCTAACTATTATACTAAAATGACATTAAACTATATTAAACTACTAATTAATCTACCCTAACTGTTATACTAAAATTACAGTAAACTATATTAAACTACTAATTAACCTACCCTAACTGTTATACTAAAATAACAGTAAACTACAAATTAAATTAACTTTATATCATATTTAAACACCTAACCCTACTCAAATAATTTAAATCTACACTAAAAAATTAATGTTACAAAAAACTAACAACTAAGTTACAAAAAATAACAAACACTAAGTTACAAAAAAAAATAAACACTGTTACACAAAATAAAAAATAAATTATCAAAGATTTAAACTAATTACACCTAAGAGCCCTATGAAAATAAAAAATCTCCTTCCCCATATAACCCCCCAAAGTTACAATAAACTACAAATAGTGCTTAAAAGGGCCTTTTGCAGGTCATTGCCCCAAAGAAATCAGCTCTTTTACCTGTAAATAAAAAATACAAATACCCCATAACAGTAAAACCCACCACCCACACAACCAACCCCCCAAATAAAACCTAACTATAAAAACCTAAGCTCTCCATTGCCCTGAAAAGGGCATTTGGATGGGCATTGCCCTTAAAAGGGCATTTATCGCTATTGCAGCCTAAACCCCTAATCTAAAAATAAAACCCACCCAATAAACCCTTAAAACATCCTAACACTAACCCCTGAAGATCCACTTACAGTTTTGAAGATCTGAAATCCATCCTTAAAGAAGCAGCATAAGTCTTCCAAGAAGCCTGGCAGAAGTCTTCATCCAACGCCGCAGAAGTCTTCACCCAGACGGCATCTTCTATCTTCATCCAGCGGAGCGGCTCCATCTTCAAGACATCCTACATGGAGCATTCTCTTCGTTCAACATCTTCTTCCCGAATGAATGTTCCTTTAAATGACGTCATCCAAGATGGCGTCCCTTAGATTCCGATTGGCTGATAGAATTATATGAGCCAATCGGAATTAAGGTTGAAAAAATCCTATTGGCTGTCCAATCAACCAATAGGATTGAGCTCGCATTCTATTGGCAGATTATTGTAGGCTAGTTTTTTTTTTATTTTGGGGTGGCTTTTTTATTTTCATAGGACTCTTAGATTAGGTGTAATTAGTTTAAATCTTTGATAATTTATTTTTCATTTTGTGTAACTTAGTGTTTATTTTTTTTTTGTAACTTAGTGTTTGTCATTTTTTGTAACTTATTTGTTAGTTTTTTGTAACTTTGTATTTTTTTAGTGTTGATTTAAATTATTTGAGTAGGGTTAGGTGTTTAAATATATAATATAGTTAATTTAATTTGTAGTTTTATGTAATTTTTGTATAACAGTTAGGGTAGATTAATTATTAGTTTAATATAGTTTAATGTAATTTTAGGATAATAGTTAGGGTAGATTAATTATTAGTTTAAAGTGATGGTAAAGTCATCTGTTGTGCAGTACATAATCCTTTTTCTTTTACCTTAACTAGCACATCGATGTGCTTATATAAATAAAAAACAATTTATTCACTCTGTAATAATGATTTTATTTCCCCTCCGTAGAGTTTTTTAAACAGCCTCTCTATAATTTTTTCACCGGTGCAGCTTTGATTGACAACGCTTTTAGCCAATCATCAGCTCACCATGCGCCCTATGTAAAATATGAACCGCACGCTCCCGGCATCTACACTAACTCTTTGCTACTTACTACGCATGCGCACTTCTTACGCTAACTGCGCATTGCTATCTGAGAATACTCAGCTCCTGGTTTTAGCCGATGTAAGTAAACAGTAAATCATTCCTTTCGTAATGATTCACTGTTTGCTTTCATTTCTCTCATCAGCCAGATATTTTTCGATGTCTATATGTTTCAATGTTTGCTTTAATTTCTACCATCAATAATTTCTCTCTTCATATATAAAATAATTGTAAGTATTTTTTGGGCAAAAAATACTTACAATTATTTTATATATGAAGAGAGAAATTATTGATGGTAGAAATTAAAGCAAACATTGAAACATATAGACATCGAAAAATATCTGGCTGATGAGAGAAATGAAAGCAAACAGTGAATCATTACGAAAGGAATGATTTACTGTTTACTTACATCGGCTAAAACCAGGAGCTGAGTATTCTCAGATAGCAATGCGCAGTTAGCGTAAGAAGTGCGCATGCGCAGTAAGTAGCAAAGAGTTAGTGTAGATGCCGGGAGCGTGCGGTTCATATTTTACATAGGGCGCATGGTGAGCTGATGATTGGCTAAAAGCGTTGTCAATCAAAGCTGCACCGGTGAAAAAATTATAGAGAGGCTGTTTAAAAAACTCTACGGAGGGGAAATAAAATCATCATTACAGAGTGAATAAATTGTTTTTTATTTATATAAGCACATCGATGTGCTAGTTAAGGTAAAAGAAAAAGGATAATGTACTGCACAACAGATGACTTTACCATCACTTTAATATAGTTTATATTAATTTTAAAGGTAAGTTTATATTTATTATAAGCTATGGATAAGTTAATATTTAATGTATAGTTAACGGGTTGTTAGGTTTAAGGGTTAATAGGTTAATTTAGTTTTTGGCAATGTGGGGGGCTGGCGGTTTAGGGGTTAATAACTTTAGTTGCGGTGGGCTCCGGGAGGGGCGGGATAGGGGTTAATAACATAATGTAGGTCGCGGCGGTGTAGGGGGTGGCAGATTAGGGGTCAAGAACATAATGTAGGTGGCGGCGGGGTCCGGGAGCAGCGGGATAGGAGTTAATAACTTTATTTAGTTGCAGCAGGGTCCAGGAGTGGAGGGATAGGGGATAAACTGTTTAGTATAGTGGCGGTATTTAGTGACAGTATATAAATAAAGCTAGGAAAAAGCCGAAGAGCAGCAAGATTGATGACTGTTTAGTTAACAACAGTCCGCTACTCATCGCCCCGTACTTGGTGCACAGCTTTTTGACAGCTTTTTTGTTAAATATGTAGAGCGTATTTAGGTCCGCGGCCATGATGTTAGTCGATGTCAGGCGAGCGTATTGGTGCCGTCGAATGCAGCACAGTTGAAGGCTTGATAAGTAGGCCTCTGTGTGTGTACATATGTCTTTATGTATTTATATGTGTATATATGTATTTACAGACATAAATACACATATAAACACATAAAAACATATTAGAAAAAAACTTAAATACATACAAATACATATGTATACATATATAGATTTATCAATGACTGTCCAACATGATACGCTGTAGCATATTATGTCCGACAGACATTGCTGAATGCTGACAGCATATGCTGTTGGCATTTAACATTGCACAAGCAGGTAACAAGAACTGCTTGTGCAATGCTGCCCTCTGCAGATTCACGGCCGCTAGCAGGGGGTGTCAATCAGTTCGATTGTATAGGATCAGCCAAATTGCAGACCGCAGCCTCAGAGGCAGCGGACCAGTTATGGGGCAGCGGTCTTTAGACCGCTGCTTCATAACTGCTGTTTCCGGTGAGCCTGAAGGCTTGCTCAGAAACAAAGGCATCAAGCTTCATTCGGAGCTTGATAATTTGGCTCCATAGACTTGCATTTAAAGGGACAGTCTACACCAGAATTTATTGATTGCTTAACCTCTTAAGGACATATGACGGAATTTTTCCGTCATAAAACAATTGAGCAAACTGAAAGCTGTGTCCTTAAAGGGTTAAAAAGATAGATAATCCCTTTATTATTCCCCAGTTTTGCATAATCAACACTGTTATATTATTACACTTTGTACCTCTGTGATTACCTTGTATCTAAGCCCCTGCAAACTGCCCCCTTATCTCAGTGCTTTTGACAGACATGCAGTTTAGCCAATCAGTTCAGACTCCTAAATAACTCCATGGGAGTGAGCGCAGTGTTATCTATATAACACACATGAACTAGTACTGTCTAACTGTGAAAAACTTTCAAAATGTTCTGAGATAAGAGGCGGTTTCTTTAATATAATTGGCAAGAGTCCATGAGCTAGTGACGTATGAGATATACAATCCTACCAGGAGGGGCAAAGTTTCCCAAACCTCAAAATGCCTATAAATACACCCCTCACCACACCCACAATTCAGTTTTACAAACTTTGCCTCCTAAGGAGGTGGTGAAGTAAGTTTGTGCTAAGATTTCTACGTTGATATGCGCTTCTCAGCATTTTGAAGCCCGATTCCTCTCAGAGTACAGTGAATGTCAGAGTGATGTGAAGGGAGTATCACCTATTGAATGCAATGGTTTTTTTTGTTGCTATTTGCTATATGTGGATGGGTGTCTTTTGGTAAGTATGTTTTCATTAATTAAGACACTCTCAGCTATGGTTTGGCACTTGTGTATTTTATAAAGTTCTAAATATATGTATTGTTCTTATATTTGCCATGATTTAGGTTTTCAGTATATTTCCTTTAGCAGACTGTCAGTTTCAGATCTGGGAAATGCTTTTTTAGGAAAAATGTATTTCTTACCTGGGGTATAGTCTTTTTTTCAATTGAATGTCCTTTAAATTCGCGGGCAGAATTTGGATTGCGAGGGCGCAAAATGCTAGAGTTTATTGCGTCATTCTTGGCGCGTGATTTTTTTGGCGTGAAGTTACGTTCATTGAAGGAATTTTGTCATTTCCGGCGTCTTAGTCGACGCTGAGTCCTTCACAAGGTTGCATCTTCGGTGACGCGAGTGTGTAATTTCCGGACGTTTTTGGCACCAAAAAATATTATTTAGTTTGTGTCATGCGTCATATTTGGCGCCAAATATTTTTATTATTTAAGACCCAATTCCTATATGCCTCTTGCTTTTTTTTCTATGTCAGAGGGTTATTCTGTTTGAATTTTTTCCCATTCCTGAAACTGTCATATAAGGAAACTGATAATTTTGCTTTATATGTTGTTTTTTTCTCTTACATTTGCAAGATGTCTCAATCTGATCCTGTCTCAGAAATCACTGTTGGAACCCTGCTGCCTTATAACAGTTTTACAAAAGCTAAGTGCATTTGTTGTAAACTTGTGGAGGTTATACCTCCAGCTGTGGTTTGTAATAGTTGTCATGATAAACTTTTACATGCAGAGAATGTATCCATCAGTAGTAGTTCATTACCTATTGCTCTTCCCTCAACATCTAATGCACAAGATATACCTGAAAATTTAAAATAATTTATTTCTGATTCTATTCAGAAGGCTTTGTCTGCCATCCCGCCTTCTAATAAACGTAAAAGGTATTTTAAAACTTCTCATAAAGTTAATGAAATTTCAAATGAATGGCAACATACTGAATTATCCTTCTCTGATGAGGATCTATCTGATTCAGAAGATCCTGCTTCAGATATTGATACTGACAAATCTTCTTATTTATTTCAAATGGAGTATATTCGTTCTTTGTTAAAAGAAGTGTTGATTAAATTGGATATGGAGGAAACTAGTCCTCTTGACATTAAAACCAGTAAAAGTTTAAATTCTGTTTATAAACCTCCTGTGGTTATGCCAGAGGTTTTTCCAGTTCCTGACGCTATTTCTGATATGATTTCTAAGGAATGGAATAGGCCTGGTACTTCTTTTATTCCTTCTTCAAGGTTTAAAAAATTGTATCCTTTACCAGCAGTTTCTTTAGAGTTTTGGGAAAAGATTCCCAAAGTTGATGAGGCTACCTCTACTCTTGCTAAACATACTACTATTCCTACAGAAGATAATACTTCTTTTAATGATCCTTTAGATAGGAAACTTGAATCTTATCTAAGGAAAACTTATTTATATTCAGGTCATCTTCTCAGGCCTGCAATTTCTGATGTTGCAGTTGCTTCAACTTTTTGGTTGGAAACTTTAGCGCAACAAGTCTAGGATAATGATTTGTCTAGCATTGTTAACAGGATTCAACATGAAATAATTTAAATTGTAATGCCATTATTGATATAAGCAAAATTGATGTTAAATCTATGTCTTTAGCTATTTTAGCTAGAAGAGCTTTGTGGCTTAAATCTTGGAATGCTGATATGACTTCTAAGTCCAGATTGCTATCTCTTTCTTTCCAAGGTAATAAGTTATTTGGTTCTCAGTTGGATTCAATAATTTCAACTGTCACTGGGGGGGAAGGGAGTGTGTTTCAGACCTGGAGTCATCAGGGGTAATCATGTCAGTTCCGTTTCAGGAACAGGGTCTGGGGTTTTATTCAAATCTATTAATTGTCCCAAAGAAAGAAAATTCATTCAGACCAGTTTTGGATCTAAAAATTTTGAATCGATATGTAAGAGTACCAACTTTCAAAATGGTGACTATAAGGACTATTCTGCCTTTTGTTCAGCAAGGGCATTATATGTCCACAATAGACTTACAGGACGCATATCTTCATTCCGATTCATCCAGATCACTTTCAGTTCCTAAAATTCTCTTTTCTAGACAAGCATTACCAATTAGTTGCTCTTCCTTTTGGCCTAGCGACATCTCCAAGAATCTTTTCAAAGGTCCTTGGTGCCCTACTCTCTGTAATCAGAGAGCGGGGTATTGTGGTGTCTCCTTATTTGGACAATATCTTGGTACTTGCTCAGTCTTTATGTTCTGCAGAATCTCACACAAATCAACTAGTGTTGTTTCTTCCAAGACATGGTTGGAGGATCAATTTACCAAAGAGTTCTTTGATTCCTCAGACAAGGGTAACCTTTTTAGATTTCCAGATAGATTCAGTGTTCATGACTTTGTCTCTAACAGACAAGAGACGTTTGAAATTGGTTGCAGCCTGTTGCAACCTTCAGTCTCAGTCATTACCTTCAGTAACTATGTGCATGGAAGTTTTAGGTCTCATGACTGCAGCATCGGGCGCGATCCCCTTTGCTCGTTTTCATATGAGACCTCTCCAGCTTTGTATGCTGAACCAATGGTGCAGGGATTATACAAGGATATCACAATTAATATCCTTAAATCCAATGTTCGACTTTCTCTGACATGGTATTTATATCACCATCATATAACTCTAGGGGCTTCTTTCGTTTGTTTTCAGATATACAATATCACAACTGTGGCATATGTCAATCATCAGGGTGGGACTCACAATCCTCAAGCTATGAAAGAAGTATCTCGGATACTTGTTTGGGCGGAATCCAGCTCCTGTCTAATTTCTGTGGTTCATATCCCAGGTATAGACAATTGGGAAGCGGATTACCTCAATCGTCAGACTTTACATCTGGGAGAGTGGTCTCCCCACCCGGATATGTTTTCTCAAATAGTTCAGATGTGGGGGTTTCCAGAAATAGATCTGATGGCATCTCATCTAAACAAGAAACTTCCCAGATACCTGTCCAGGTCCAGGGATCTTCAGGCGGAAGCAGAGGATGCATTGACACTGCCTTGGTGTTATCAACCTGCTTATATTTTCCCGCCTCTAGTTCATCTTCCAAGAGTGAACTCCAAAATCATCATGGAGCAATCATTTGTGCTGCTGGTGGCTCCAGCATGGCCTCACAACCTTGACCACTTCCATTAAGGCCAGACCTTCTATCTCAAGGTCCGTTTTTCCATCAGGATCTCAAATCATTAAATTTGAAGGTATGGAAATTGAACGCTTAATGCTTAGTCATAGAGGTTATTCTGACTCTGTGATTAATGCTATGTTGCAGTCTCATAAATCTGTTTCTAGAAAGATTTATTATCGAGTTTGGAAGACTTACATTTCATGGTGTTCTTCTCATAAATTCTCTTGGCATTTTTTTAGAATTCCTAGAATTTTACAATTTCTTCAGGATGGTTTGGATAAAGGTTTGTCTGCAAGTTCCTTGAGAGGACAAATCTCTGCTCTTTCTGTTTTATTTCACAGAAAGATTGCTAATCTTCCTGATACTCATTGTTTTGTGCAGGCTTTTGTTCGTATCAAGCCTGTCATTAAATCAATCTCTCCTCCTTGGAGTCATTTGGTTTTGAAGGCTTTACAGACATTAAAATACTTTCTTGGAAAGTATTGTTTCTTTTGGCCATCTCTTCTGCTAGAAGAGTTTCTGAATTATCCGCTCTCTCTTGTGAATCTCCTTTTCTGATTTTTCATCAGGATAAGGCAGTTTTGCAGACTTCATTTAAATTTTTACCTAAGGTTGGGAATTCTAACAACATTATTAGAGAAATTATTGTTGCTTCCTTGTGTCCTAATCCTAAGAATTCTTTGGAGAGATTTTTACATTCTTTGGATGTAGTGAGAGCTCTGAAATATTATGTTGAAGCTATTAAAGATTTCAGGAAGACTTCTAGTCTATTTGTTATCTTTTCTGGTTTCAGGAAAGGTCAGAAGGCTTCTGCCGTTTCCTTAGCTTCATGGTTAAAACTTTTGATTCATCAAGCCTATTTGGAGTCGGGTCAAGCCCCGCCTCAGAGAATTACAGCTCATTCTACTTAATCAGTCTCCTCTTCCTGGGCTTTTAAGATTGAAGCTTCAGTTCAGTCTTCTTTGCATACATTTATTAAATTTTACCATTTTGATGTATTTGCTTTTTCGGAAGCATTTTTTGGTAGAAAAGTTCTTCAGGCAGCTGTTTCAGTTTGATTCTTCTACTTTTGATTTAATTTTTTCCTTTCATTTATGGGAATAAACTTATATTTTGGGTTGTGGATTTATTTTTTCAGCAGAAATGGCTGTTTTTATTTTTATCCCTCCCTCTCTAGTGACTCTTGCGTGGAGTTCCACACCTTGGGTATTGCTATCCCATACGTCACTAGCTCATGTACTCTTGCCAATTACATAAAAGAAAGCATAATTTATGTAAGAACTTGCCTGATAAAATAATTTATCTCATATTGGCAAGAGTCCATGAGGCCCACCCTTTTTATGGTGGTTATGATTTTTTTTGTATAAAGCACAATTATTTCCAAATTACTTTGTTGATGCCTTTTACTCCTTTCTTTATCACCCCACTACTTGGCTATTCATTAAACTGAATTGTGGGTGTGGTGAGGGGTGTATTTATAGGCATTTTGAGGTTTGGGAAACTTTGCCCCTCCTGGTAGGATTGTATATCCTATTCGTCACTAGCTCATGGACTCTTGCCAATATGAAAAAAATGAATTTATCAGGTAAGTTCTTACATAAATTATGTTTTTCAATTTTTTAGAAATCAGTTTGAACCTACCTAGGTTTAGCTTTCAAAAATACCACCAAGGGAACAAAGCAAATTTAATGATAAAAGTAAATTGGAAAGTTGTTTAAAATTACATGCCCTATCTGAATCATGAAAGTTTAATTTTGACTAGACTGTCCCTTTAAGTGAACTGGAGCACTTTACAGTCAATTAGCTGAAAATATGAAATAACATATTTATGCAATATTCATATTTAATAAAATGTTTAACAATGTATTTAATGTAAATATTTCACATTCCAATGTTCTTCATATAAAGGAATATGTATATACCTATGAATATATATATATATATATATATATATATATATATATAAAGTATCTCACAAAATTGAGTACACCCTTCACATTTTTGTAAATATTTTATTACATCTTTTCATGTGACAACACTAAAGAGATGACACTTTGCTACAATGTAAAGTAGTGAGTGTACAGCCTGTATAACAGTGTAAATTTGCTGCCCCCTCAAAATAACTCAACACACAGCCATTAATGTCTAAACCATTGGCAACAAAAGTGAGTACACCCCAAAGTAGAAATAATCAAGTTGGGCTCAAACTGTCAATATTTTGTGTGACCACCATTATTTTCCAGCACTTGCCACTGGAATCCTCTTCCAGTCCTCCATGACAACATCAGGGAGTGGATGTTAGAGACCTTGTGCTCCCCCACCTTCCTTTTGAGGATGCCCCACAGATGCTCAATAGGGTTTAGGTCTGGAGAGATGCTTGACCAGTACATCACTTTTACCCTTGGCTTCTTTAGCAAGGCAGTGGTTGTCTTGGAGGTGTTTTTGGGGTCTTTATCATGTTGTAATACTGCTCTGTGGCCCAGTCTCCATAGGGAGGGGATCATTCTCTGCTTCAGTATGTTACAGTACATGTTGGCATTCATGACTCCCTCAATGAACTGTAGCTCCCCAGTGCCGGCAGAACTCATGCAGGCCCAGACCATGACACTCCCACCACCATGCTTGACTGTAGGCAAGACACACTTGTATTTGTACTCCTCATCTGGTTGCCGCCACACATGCTTGACAACATCTGAACCAAATAAGTTTATCTTGGTTTAATCAGACCACAGGACATGATTCCAGTAATCCATGTCCTTAGTCTGCTTGTCTTCAGCAAACTGTTTGCGGGCTTTCTTGTGCATCATCTTTAGAAGTGGCTTCCTTCTGGGACGACAGCCATTTAGATTAATTTGATGCAGTGTGCGTGTATGGTCTGAGAACTGACAGGCTGACCCCCACCCCTTCAACCTCTGCAGCACTGCTGGCAGCACTCATACGTCTATTTTCCAAAGACAACCTCTGGATATGAAGCTGAGCATGTGCACTCAACATTTTTGGTTGACCATGGCGAGGCCTGTTCTGAGTGGAACCTGTTCTGTGAAATCGCTGTATGTCATGCATACCGTGCTGCAGCTCAGTTTCAGGGTCTTGGCAATCTTCTTATAGCCTAGGCCATCTTTATGTAGAGTAAAAATTATTTTTCTTAGATCCTCAGAGAGTTCTTTGCCAGGAGGTGCCATGTTGAACTTCCAGTGACCAGTAGGAGAGACTGTAAGAGCGAGAACACCAAATTTAACACACCTGCTCCGCATTCACACCTGAGACCTTGTAACACTAAAGGGTCATATGACACTGGAGAGGGAAAATGGCTAATTGGGCCCAATTTGGACAATTCCACTTAGGGGTGTACTCACTTTTGTTGCCAACGGTTTAGACATTAATGGCTGTGTGTTGAGGTATTTTGAGGGAAAGCAAATTTACACTGTTATACAGGCTGTACACTCACTACTTTACATTGTAGCAACATGTCATTTTTTAGTGTTGTCACATGAAAAGATATAATAAAATATTTACAAAAATGTGAGGGGTGTACTCACTTTTTTGAGATACTGTAGGTATATATAGATATATATTTTACCAAAAAACATCAGATAGTTACAGAAATATGTCTAAATGTGAAGAACATTGGAATGTGAAATATTCATATTTAATGTCGGGTTAGCACACTTGAGAAAATGCGATTGGGTTAGCCCACAAGTAAGGCTGTTTTTGCCCACTTTTCAAGCTCTATCTAAGTCTCCGGGGAATACGTTAACACGGTTGTGATATTCAAAGTTTGGCTTTTTGCGTGCGTCAGGTTAGCTCTTGTGTGAAAACTTTTTACTTTCAAATAATAATATGCGGACTACCCAATACTTGCAAAATGCCTCTGTCAGCAAAGTTAATGCACAAGCATGAGCGCAAACTACCTCTCTATTCGTAATCTTTCCCAATGTAGGGTATAAACATTTTTTCATTAAATTTAAGAAGCACATGAATTTCTAGATCAAAGATGCAGGAATATTATAAAATTAAGCTTAAAATATTGTTTCCTTTTTTAATACAAATGACAACTTTTTGGAGATATCTAACTAAGCTAAAGGCAGATATAGCTCTTTGAGAGGAAACTCATTTAAATAGCGATCTAATTTGTACCCCTTTTGCAAAACTTTTGAAAAGTATTGGTATTCTCAATAATAAAACTAAACAGGACAATATACTAAATCTGAGTAATATATTCAAACAAATTACTAAATTACAAGTTTTGGGGTAAGAGCTGCTCGGTGCTAACTTGCAAGTTATTTCCACCGCTCACCTCCCTACAGCACTGCTATTACAGGTTTTCATAAACCCGGCATTAGCAGGCAATAAGTGAGCGTTGAGCAAAATTGAGCTCCATACCGCACTTCAATACCAGCGCTGCTTTGATCTGGTTTTACGTGCTCGTGCACGATTTCCCTATAGACATCAATGAGTAGAGCCGGCTGAAAAAAAGCCTAACACCTGCAATAAAGGAGCGTAAAGATCTGTAACGCAGCCCCATTGATGGGGAAAGAAAAGTTATGTTTACACCTAACACCCTAACATAAATACTGAGTCTAAACACCCCTAATCTGCCGCCCTGACATTGCCGACACCTACATTACATTTATTAACCCCTAATCTGCCACCCCTAACATCGCCACCACCTACATTACACTTATTAACCCCTAATCTGCTGCGCCCAATGTCGCCGCCACCTACCTACACTTATTAACCCCTAATCTGCCGCCCCTAACATCGCCGCCACCCACATTACATTTATTAACCCCTAATATGCTGCCCCCAATGTCGCAGCCACCTACATTAAAGTTATTAACCCCTAATCTGCCGCCCCCAATATCGCCGCTACCTACATTACAGTTATTAACCCCTAATCTTCTGCCCCCAATGTCGCCACCACCTACATTACAGTTATTAACCCCTAATCTTTCGTCCCCAATGTCGTCGCCACTAAACAAAAGTTATTAACCCCTAACCCTAAGTATATCCCTAAACCTAGCGTATTCCTAACCCTAACACCCCTAACTTTAATATAATGAAAATAAATCTAAATAAAATTTCTATCATTAACTAAATAATTCATAATTAAAACTAAATACTTATCTATAAAATAAACCCTAAACTAGCTACAATATAACTAATAGTTACATTGTAGCTACCTTAGGTTTTATTTTTATTTCACAGGCAAGTTTTTATTTATTTTAACTAGATAGAAGAGTTAGTAAATAGTTATTAACTATTTACTAGCTACCTAGTTAAAATAAATACAAATTTACCTGTAAAATAAAATCTAACCTGTCTTACACCAACAACTAACCTTACACTAAAATTAAATAAATTACATTAATTAAATTAACTAAATTACAAAAAAAGAAACATTAAATTACACAAAATAAAAAAGAAATTAGCAAATATTTAAACTAATTACACCTAATCTAATAGCCCTATAAAAAAATAAAAAGGCTCCCAAAATAAAAAAAAAAACCTAGCCTAAACTAAACTGCCAATATCCCTTAAAAGGGCCTTTTGCGTTGCATTGCCCCAAAGAAATCAGCTTTTTTATCTGTAAAAAAAAAATACAAACAACCCCCCAACAGTAAAACCCACCATTCACACAACCAAACCCCCCAAATAAAAACCTATCTAAAAAACCTAAGCTCCCCATTGCTCTGAAAAGGGCTTTTGGATGGTCATTGCCTTTAAAAGGGCATTTAGCTTTTTTTTAGCTTTTTCAGCCCAACCCCTAATCTAAAAACAAAACCCACCCAATAAACCCTTAAAAAAACCTAACACTTACCCCCAAAGATCCACTTACAGTTTTTGAAGACCGGACATCCATCCTCAACGAAGCAGCCAAAGTCTTCATCCAAGCTGCAAGAAGTCCTCAACGAAGCTGGGAGAAGTCTTCATCCAAGCGGGCCGAAGACTTCATCCAAGCCGGCAGAAGTCTTTATCCAGATGGCATCTTCTATCTTCATCCATCCAGCATGGAGCGGCTCCATCTTCAAGACATCCGGCGCAGAGCATCCTCTTCTTTCACAATATCAGATTTATCCAGCAACAAAACCAGCAGATAGAGCTTCAAGGAGTCACTACCAAACTCCCCAACAATAATGCAAAAATGAGGATGAAGCTCTCCAAAATGCCCAATTATTTAAAGCTTTATTGGAATAAGTGCAGAGTCATACAGCCACTGTAGCGGCTGTATGACTCTGTACTTATTCCAAAAAAGCATTAAATAATTGGGCATTTTGGAGAGCTTCATCCTCATTTTTGCATCCTCTTCTTTCCACAGCGACTGAAGAATGAAGGTTCCTTTAAGGGACGTCATCCAAGATGGCATCCCTTGAATTCCGATTGGCTGATAGAATTCTATCAGCCAATCGGAATTAAAGGGAAAAAATCCTTTTGGCTGATCCAATCAGCCAATAGGATTGAGCTTGCATTCTATTGGCTGTTCCAATCTTGGATGACGTCCCTTAAAGGAACCTTCATTCTTCAGTCGCTGTGGAAAGAAGAGGATGCTCCGCGCCAGATATCTTGATGGATGGATGAAGATAAAAGATGCCGTCTGGATGAAGACTTCTGCCGCTTCATTGAGGATGGATGTCCAGTCTTCAAAAACTGTAAGTGGATCTTCGGGAGTTAGTGTTAGGTTATTTTAAGGGTTTATTGTTTGGTTTTTATTTTTATATTAGGGTTTGGGCTGAAAAAGAGCTAAATGTCCTTTTAAGGGCAATGCCCATCCAAATGCCCTTTTCAGGGCAATGGGAAGCTTAGGTTTT
Source organism: Bombina bombina (assembly GCF_027579735.1). Classification (NCBI taxonomy): domain Eukaryota; kingdom Metazoa; phylum Chordata; class Amphibia; order Anura; family Bombinatoridae; genus Bombina; species Bombina bombina. The sequence continues at coordinate 314,729,730 of NC_069499.1, read as the reverse complement.
TTTAGATAGGTTTTTATTTGGGGGGTTTGGTTGTGTGGGTGGTGGGTTTAACTGTTGGGGGGTTGTTTGTATTTTTTTTTTACAGGTAAAAGAGCTGATTTATTTGGAGCAATGCCCAAAGGCATTATTAAGGGCTATTGACAGTTTAGTTTAGGCTAGGTTTTTTTTTTATTTTGATAGGGCTATTAGATTAGGTATAATTAGTTTAAATATTTGATAATTTCTTTTTTATTTTGTGTAATTTAGTGGGGTTTTTTTTGTAATTTAGTTAATAGTATTTAATTAAAGTAATTTATTTAATTGTAGTGTAAGGTTAGGTGTAACTCAGGTTAGGTTTTATTTCACAGTTAAGTTTGTATTTATTTTAGCTAGGTAGCTAGTAAATAGTTAATAACTATTTACTAACTATTCTACCTAGTTAAAATAAATACAAACTTGCCTGTGGAATAAAAATAAAACCTAAGATAGATCCAATGTAACTATTAGTTATATTGTAGCTATCTTACGGCTAGATTATGAGTTGTGCGTTAAGGTAAAAAATCAGCGTTAAGAGGTCCTAACACTGCTTTTTTTTACACCCGCTACTATTACGAGTCTTGCAGGTATAGGTGTACTGCACACTTCTTTGGCCTTACCGCAAAACGACTTACGTAAACTTCGTAAAGTCTTTTTTCTATGGGACTTCTATAGCGCCGGTATTAGGAGTCTGTTCTGGGAGGCCAAAAAGTGAGCGGTACAACCTACCCCATCAAGAGTCCTTAGTAGTTAAGAGTTTTATGGTACAACGCCGTAACATAAAACTCATAACTAAAGTGTTAAAAAGTACACTAACACCCATAAACTACCTATTAACACCTAAACCGAGGCCTTCCCGCATGGCAAACACTAAAATTTAATTTTTAACCCCTAATCTGCCCCTCCGGACACCGGCGCCACCTACATTATATTTATGAACCCCTAATCTGCTGCCCCCATCATCGCCGACACCTACATTATATTTATTAACCCTAATCTGCTGTCCCCAATGTCGCCGCAACCTACCTACACTTATTAACCCCTAATCTGCCCCCCCAACGCCGCCGCCACTATAATAAACATATTAACCCCTAAACCGCCGCACTCCCACCTCACAAACATTAGTTAAATATTATTAACCCCTAATCTGCCGTCCCTAACATCGCTGCAACCTACCTACATTAACATCGCCGCAACCTACCTACATTTATTAACCCCTAATCTGCCGACCCCAACGTCGCCGCCAATATACTAAATGTATTAACCCCTAAAAGTCTAACCCTAACACCCCCTAATTTAAATATAATTACAATAAATCTAACTAAAAATTACCTAAATAATTCCTATTTAAAACTAAATACTTACCTATAAAATAAACCCTTAGCTAGCTACAATATAACTAATAGATACATTGTAGCTAGTTTAGGGTTTATTTTTATTTTACAGGCATGTTTGTATTTAATTTAACTCGGTAGAATTGTTATTAAATAGTTAACTATTTAATAACTACCTAGCTAAAATAAATACAAAAGTACCTGTAAAATAAAACCTAACCTAAGTTACAATAACACCTAACACTACACTATAATTAAATAAATTAACTAAATTAAATACAATTACCTAAATTAAATTAAATTAGCTAAAGTACAAAAAAACAAACACTAAATTACAGAAAATAATAAACAAATTACAAGATATTTAAACTAATTACACCTAATCTAATAGCCCTATCAAAATAAAACAAAGTCCCCCCAAAATAAAAAAAAAAACCCTAGCCTAAACTAAACTACTAATAGCATTAAAAGGGCCTTTTGTGGGGCATTGCCCCAAAGTAATCAGCTCTTTTACCTGTAAAAAATACAAACAACCCCCCAACAGTAAAAACCCACTACCCACACAACCAAACCCCCATATAAAATACTATCTAAAAAAATCCTAAACTCCCCATTGCCCTGAAAAGGGCATTTGGATGGGCATTGCCCTTAAAAACGCAGTTAGCTCTTTTGCGGTTCAAAGTCCTTAACCTAAAAATAAAACCCACCCAATACACCCTTAAAAAAACCTAACACTAACCCCTGAATATCGACTTACAGTTCTGAAGATCCGACATCCATCCTCAAGGAAGCGGCAGAAGTCTTCATCCAACCGGGCCGAAGTCCTCAACAAAACCGGGAGAAGTCTTTATCCAAGTTGGGTGAAGTGGTCCTCCAGACGGGCAGAAGTCTTCTTCCAGACAGCATCTTCTATTTTCATCCATCAGTAATTAAGGTAGAAAAAATCCTATTGGCTGAAGCAATCAGCCAATAGGATTGAAGTTCAATCCTATTGGCTGATGCAATCAGCCAATAGGACTGAGTTTGCATTCTATTCGCTGATTGGAACAGCCAATAGAATGCAAGCTCAATCCTATTGGCTGGTTGCATAAGCCAGTAGGATTTTTTTCTACATTAAATCCGATTGGCTGATAGAATTCTATCAGCCAATCGGAATCTAAGGGACGCCATCTTGGATGACATCACTTAAAGGTACCTTCATTCGTCGTTAGTCCGTCGGATGAAGAGGATGCTCCGCGTCGGATGTCTTGAAGATGGAGCCGCTCCGCATCGGATGGATGAAGATAGAAGATGCCGTCTGGATGAAGACTTCTGCCCGTCTGGAGGACCACTTCTCCCGGCTTGGATGAAGAGAAGACTTCTCCCGGATTTGTTGGATGAAGACTTCTGCCGCTTCCTTGAGGATGGATGTCGGATCTTCAGAACAGTAAGTCGATCTTCAGGGGGTTAGTGTTAGGGTTTTTTAAGGGTGTATTGGGTGAGTTTTATTTTTAGTTTAGGACTTTGGGCCGCAAAAGAGCTAACTGTCCTTTTAAGGGCAATGCCCATCCAATGCCCTTTTCAGGGCAATGGGGAGCTTAGGTTTTTTTTTAGATAGTATTTTATTTGGGGGGTTGGTTGTGTGGGTGGTGGGTTTTACTGTTGGGGGGTTGTTTGTATTTTTTTTTACAGGTAAAAGAGCTGATTACTTTGGGGCAATGCCCAGCAAAAGGCCTTTTAAGGGCTATTGGTAGTTTAGTTTAGGTAAGGGTTTTTTGTTTTTTTTTGGGGGGGGGTATTTTGATAGGGCTATTAGATTAGGTGTAATTAGTTTAAATATCTTGTAATTTATTTATTAATTTCTGTAATTTAGTGTTTTTTTACTTTAGCTAATATAATTTAAACAAGGTAATTTATTTAATTTAGTTAATTTATTTAATTATAGTGTAGAGTTAGGTGTTATTGTAACTTAGGTTAGGTTTTATGTTACAGGTACTTTTGTATTTATTTTAGCTAGGTAGTTATTAAATAGTTAATAACTATTTAAGAACTATTCTACCTAGTTAAAATAAATACAAACTTGCCTGTAAAATAAAAATAAACCCTAAGCTAGAGACAATGTAACTATTAGTTATATTGTAACTAGCTTAGGGTTTATTTTATAGGTAAGTATTTAGTTTTAAAAAGTAATAATTTAGCTAATTATAGTAATTTTATTTAGATTTATTTAAATTATATTTAAGTTAGGGGTGTTAGGGTTAGAATTAGGTTTAGGGGTTAATATATTTAGTATAGTGGTGGAGACGTTGGGAGCTGCAGATTAGGGGTTAATAAATGTAGGTAGGTGGCGGCGATGTTTGGGACGATAGATTAGGGGTTAATAATATTTAACTAATGTTTGTGAGGCAGGAGAGCGGCGGTTTAGGGTTTAATATGTTTATTATAGTGGCGACGGCGTTGGGGTGGCAGATTAGGGGTTAATAAGTGTAGGAAGGCTGCGGCGACATTGGGGACGGCAGATGAGGGGTTAGAGATGGCAGATGAGGGGTTAATAAATATAATGTAGGTGTCGGCGATGTTGGGGGCAGCAGATTAGGGGTTAATAAATATAATGTAGGTGGCGGCGATGTTGGGGGCGGCAGATTAGGGGTTAATAAGTGTAAGATTAGGGGTGTTTAGACTCAGGGTTCATGTTTTTGGTGTTAGGTGTAGACATAAATTTTATTTCCCCATAGGAATCAATGGGGCTGCGTTACTGAGATTTACGCTGCTTTTTGGCAGGTGTTAGACTTTTTCTTAGCCGGCTCTCTCCATTGATTCCTATGGGAAAATCATGCACAAGCACGTACAACCAGCTCACCTCTGACTTAAGCAGCGCTGGTATTGGAGTGCGGTAAGGAGCATAATTTTGCTCAACGCTCAATTCTTGCCTTTTAACGCCGGGTTTGTAAAAACCCGTAATACCAGTGCTGCAGGTAAGTGAGCAGTGAGTGAAAACTGCTCGTTAGCACCGCACAGCTCAAAACGAAAAACTCTTAATATAGCCGTTAAGGTTTTATTTCACAGGTAAGTATTTAGTTTTAAATAGGAATTATTTAGTTATTAATAGTAGGTTTTATTTAGATTCGCTTTCATTACATTAAAGTTAGGGGGTATTAGGGTAGGACTTAGGGTTAGGTTTAGGGGTTAATAATTTTAGTATAGTGGCAGTGATTTTGGGGGCAGCAGATTAGGGGTTAATAACAGTAATGTAGTTTGCGGCGATGTTAGAGACAACATATTAGGGGTTAATAATATTTAACTAGGGTTTGCGATGCGAGAGTACTGCGGTTTAGGGGTTAATATGTTTATTATAGTGGCGGCGATGTCCAGAGCGGCAGATTAGGGGTTAATAATTTTATTTTAGTGTTTGCAATGCGGTAGGGCCTCGGTTTAGGGGTTAAAAGGTAGTTTATTGGTGTTAGTGTACTTTTTAGCACTTGTACGGCGTTGTAACATAAAAGCCATAACTACTGACTTCCAGTTTACGTTATGGATCTTGAAGGTATAGGTTGTACCACTCACTTTTTGGCCACCCAGGCAGACTCATAATACCGTCGCAAAGGAAGTCCCATTGAAAAAGAACTTTTGGAAAGCTGCGGCAGTTACATTGCGTTACGGCCAAAAAAGTTTGCGATACAGAAATACCTGCAAGACTCGTATTACCAATGTTAGTGAAAAAGAGCCCTAACGCTGCTTTTTCACTCATATCGCAAAACTCGTAATCTAGCCGTTAGTTCGGTGTTACAGGCGTTTGCTCTTGCTGATTCGTCGAATCATCTGTTAATCAGCTTCTTTGTTTATAAGGAGGTACAGGGGGTTCTGACCATTCAGGTGTCCATCGTCCCCTGCCAAATCCTGCCATGGTTTTACTAATGGCTGATGTTAGGGATAGTCAGACAGACACTAAATATTGGAATTTAGTCATACAGGCTTGTCTAAAATCGTGAATCCGCCCTCCTGCTGTCAACTACCTAGATGCTAAGCTTAACAGTGCTTATACAGTGCTTATATAGTGAACAAATGAATAATCAATGACCTCTTATCACTTGAAAAAAAGGCGCCAAACACCACATCCCAACTGGAACATTCAAAAGCGTGTACTGCCGCCAAACTCGAAGTTCACCCTTAACTCACTTCCGGTATACGGTCACCAAAGTATCATAAATCTTATCCAGAAACATAAATATTATCTAATCTCACATGCTATATCCTGCTAGCAGTGATAACCACACCCCATATATACCAACAAACAAAGAAACAAACAGTGCTATCTTGTATCAGGATAGTTAAACCAGATGTAAACAAATTACATCACATCTGCCCTTGTGCGTCCTCACGCCACCGGAAGTTAGATACCTCATCACTTCTGGTATGAGTCAGACATAATCATGTGTGTTTATTTCTCAGAATTATATAACATCAACTTTATCTACATTTCAAAAACTCACAATGTGTACATATTTCCACTCAAAACTCTTAGGCCTAGATTTGGAGTTTGGCGGTAGCCGTGAAAACCAGCGTTAGAGGCTCCTAACGCTGGTTTTAGGCTACCTCCGGTATTTGGAGTCACTCAAAAAAGGGTCTAATGCTCACTTTTCAGCTGCGACTTTTCCATACCGCAGATCCCCTTACGTCAATTGCGTATCCTATCTTTTCAATGGGATTTTTCTAACTCCGGTATTTAGAGTTGTGGCTGAAGTGAGCGTTAGAGATCTAACGACAAAACTCCAGCCGCAGAAAAAAGTCAATAGTTAAGAGCTTTCTGGGCTAACTCCGGTTCATAAAGCTCTTAACTACTGTACTCTAAAGTACACTAACACCCATAAACTACCTATGTACCCCTAAACCGAGGCCCCCCCACATCGCCGCCACTCGATTAAATTTTTTTAACCCCTAATCTGCCGACCGCCACCTACGTTATACTTATGTACCCCTAATCTGCTGCCCCTAACCTGCCCCCCACAACGTCGCAGCCAGCTACCTACAATAATTAACCCCTAATCTTCCGACCGCAAAGAGCCGCCACCTACATTATAGCTATGTACCCCTAATCTGCTGCCCCTAACACCGCCGACCCCTATATTATATTTATTAACCCCTAATCTGCCCCCCACAACGTCGCCTCCACCTGCCTACACTTATTAACCCCTAATCTGCCGAGCGGACCGCACCGCTATCATAATAAAGTTATTAACCCCTAATCCGCCTCACTAACCCTATAATAAATAGTATTAACCCCTAATCTGCCCTCCCTAACATCGCCGACACCTAACTTCAAACATTAACCCCTAATCTGCCGACTGGAGCTCACCGCTATTCTAATAAATGTATTAACCCCTAAAACTAAGTCTAACCCTAACACTAACACCCCCCTAACGAAATAAATTAACTCTTATTAAATAAATTATTCCTATTTAAAGCTAAATACTTACCTGTAAAATAAATCCTAATATAGCTACAATATAAATTATAATTATATTATAGCTATTTTAGGATTAATATTTATTTTACAGGTAACTTTGTATTTATTTTAACCAGGTACAATAGCTATTAAATAGTTAAGAACTATTTAATAGCTAAAATAGTTAAAATAATTACAAAATTACCTGTAAAATAAATCCTAACCTAAGTTACAATTAAACCTAACACTACACTATCAATAAATAAATTAAATAAAATAACTACAATTACCTACAATTAAACCTAACACTACAGTACACTATCAATACATTAATTAAATACAATACCTACAAATAACTACAATTAAATAAACTAACTAAGTTACAAAAAATAAAAAAATATTTACAAACATAAGGAAAATCTTACAACAATTTTAAACTAATTACACCTACTCTAAGCCCCCTAATACAATAACAAAGCCCCCCAAAATAAAAAATGCCCTACCCTATTCTAAATTACTAAAGTTCAAAGCTCTTTTACCTTACCAGCCCTGAACAGGGCCCTTTGCGGGGCATGCCCCAAAGAATTCAGCTCTTTTGCCTGTAAAAAAAACATACAATACCCCCCCCCAACATTACAACCCACCACCCACATACCCCTAATCTAACCCAAACCCCCCTTAAATAAACCTAACACTAAGCCCCTGAAGATCATCCTACCTTGTCTTCACCATACCAGGTTCACCGATCCGTCCTGGCTCCAAAATCTTCATCCAACCCAAGCGGGGGGCTGGCGATCCATCATCCGGCGGCTGAAGAGGTCCAGAAGTGGCTCCAAAGTCTTCATCCTATCCGGGAAGAAGAGTAGATCCGGACCGGCAACCATCATCTTCCAAGCGGCATCTTCTATCTTCATCCGATGAGGACCGGCTCCATCCTGAAGACCTCCACCGCGGACCCATCTTCATCCGGCGACGTCCAACTAAAGAATGACGGAACCTTTAAGGGACGTCATCCAAGATGGCGTCCCTCGAATTCCGATTGGCTGATAGGATTCTATCAGCCAATCGGAATTAAGGTAGGAATATTCTGATTGGCTGATTCCAGAATCAAGATCAATCCGATTGGCTGATCCAATCAGCCAATAAGATTAAGTTCGCATTCTATTGGCTGATTGGCTAATATTTGGTAGCACACCCCTTGGAAAAAATTACTGAAATCAATCGCTTCCTGCAACCATCAATGAGTTGCTTACGCCTCTCTACTAGAATTTTGGGACACTTTTTTTTCACCAGCTGCTCCAGGTCTCTCAGATTAGAAGGGTTCCTTTTACCAACTTCTGTTTTGAGATCTCTCCACAGGTGCTCTATGGGATTGAGATCTAGACTCATTGCTGGTCAGTTCAGTACTCTCCAGCGCTTTGTCTTAAACCATTTTTGGGTGCTTTTTGACGTGTGCTTTGGGTCATTGTCCTGCTGTAAGACACATGACCTTTGACAGAGACCCAACTTTCTGACACTGGGCCCTACATTGCACTACAGAATTCTTTGGTAGTCTTCAGATTTCATAATTTCATACAAACAGTCAAGGCATCCAGTGCCTGAACCTGCAATGCAACACCAAAATATCAGTGAACCTCCACCATGTTTCACTGTAGGGACTGTATTCTTTTCTTTAAAAGCCTCATTTCTTTTTCAGAAAACAGTAGAATGATGGACTTTACCAAAAAGTGCTAATTTTGTTTTGTCTGTCCACAGCACAGTCTCCCAAAAGGATTTTGGCTTCCTTAGGTAAGTTTTGGCAAACTCCAATCTGGCTTTTTTATGTTTTTGTGTGAGCAGTGGGGTCCTCCTGGGTCTCCTACCACAGCGTCCCTTTTCATTCAGATGACAACATATAGTGCAAACTGACACATTTTTACCCTGTGTCCGAAGGTCAGTTTGATTTTATCTGGAAGTTGATTGAGGTTCTTTATCCACCATTCGAACAATCCTTCATTGCAATCTTTGATCAATTTTTCTCTTTCGTCCACATCCAGGGAGATTAGCTACAGTGCCATTGGCTGTAAATTACTTGACAATGTTGTGCACAGTGTTCACAGGAACATTAAGATTTCTGGAGGAGGACTTGTAACCTTGAGATTGTCCATGCTTTTCCACAATGTTTGTTCTCAAATCCTTAGACAATTATTTCTCTACTGCTCTTTCTCTTCTCCATGCTCAGTGTGGCACACAAAGACACACAACAGAAAGGTTGAATCAAATTTTCCCCTTTTTAACTGGTTACCGATGGGATTTCTATATTATCATCACATGTTAATTGATACATGTAAGTTTAAATACTAATTACTGAAGCATCAAAAATTTGGAATGCAGTTATTTCTTACAATTTTTTCGTTTAGTCCATTTTTGGAGTTTTGCGTGGAATAAATAAACATGCCTAAACATTTGTAATTGCAACATTTTGCTGGGCGAAGTGGTGCATTATCTAGCAGAAATGCAGGGTGCCAATATTTTTGGCCATAACTATATACATATTTAGACATTTATATGTATATACCGCTATGTTAGAGCACTATGTCTGCGTTTTTTGTTTCTAACACCTGAGACTACCTATATATATATATACCTTATAACTTTATTGTGCAATATTTTGGTTAAATAATTTTTATTAGACAGTGTTATTATGAGTGTAACTGTAGTTTTTAATGTATTTTTTTTTTTTTAGTAAAACAGTAAATCAGTGCTTTGAGGATGCGTTAAACATTCTAGCATAAATGTCCCTAGCGCTCAAGCGACAGCCAATAGATATATAACAGACACAGAAATTGCTTATGGTACTGGTAGTTACAAATAAATAAAATAAATGGTCCAGAGGGACTTCTAAGTGAGCAGCATAAGATTTTGAAATATCAATTGATCTAAATGATTTAATACTTACTGGGTTTGAACATCATCAGCTGGACTTTTAAACCATTAATTTCTCTTGTAAGGTGTATCAAGTCCACGGATCATCCATTACTTGTGGGATATTCTCATTCCCAACAGGAAGTTGCAAGAGGACACCCACAGCGAGCTGTAATATAGCTCCTCCCCTAACTGTCATACCCAGTCATTCTCTTGCAACTCTCAACAAGCTAGGATGATGTAGGAGAGAGTGGTTAAATATAGTTAGTTTATTTTCTTCAATCAAAAGTTTGTTATTTTTAAATAGTACCAGAGTTGTGCTATTTTATCTCAGGCAGTAAATAGAAGAAGAATCTGCCTGAGGTTTTTATGATCTTAGCAGGTTGTAACTAAGATCCATTGCTATTCTCACATATGTCTGAGGGGATTACACAGATGAGGTAACTTCAGCGAGAGAATGGCGTGCAGTTTATTCTGCTATCAGGTATGTGCAGTTATAATTTTTTCTAGAGATGGAAAACACTAGAAAATGCTGCTGATACCGAATTAATGTGAGTTAAGCCTGAATACAGTGATTTAATAACGACTGGTATCATGCTTACTCCCAGGGGTAATACCCTTATGATATTGCAATATAAACGTTTGCTGGCATGTTTAATCGTTTTTATATATGCATTGGTGATAAAACTTTATTGGGGCCTAGTTTTTCCACATGGCTGGCTTAAATTTTGACTAGAAACAGTTTTACTGAGGCTTTCCACTGTTATAAAAGTTACAGTTGGTGCAGTTAAAATTACAAACTGTGACATCTAGCTTCCCTCAGGAGTCCCCTATATGCTATAGGACATCTCTAAAGGGCTCAAAGGCTTTCCAAAGTTGTTTATTGGGGAAGGTAGGACCACAGCTTGCTGTGGCAGTTGGTTGTGACTGTTAAAAAAAAACAAAACAAAAAACGTCTATTTCGGGGGGGTTTTATCCGTTTTTTTAACTAAGGGGTTAATCATCCATTTGCAAGTGGATGCAATGCTCTGCTAGCCTATTACATACACTGTAAAAATTTCGTTTGATTTACTGCATTTTTGCACTGTTTTTCAAATTCTGACAAAATTTGTTTCTCTTAAAGGCACAGTACCGTTTTTTATATTTGCTTGTTAACTTGATTTAAAGTGTTTTCCAAGCTTGCTAGTCTCATTGCTAGTCTGCATAAACATGTCTGACATAGAAGAAACTCCTTGTTCATTATGTTTAAAAGCCATGGTGGAACCCCCTCTTAGAATGTGTACCAAATGTACTGATTTCATTTTATGCAATAAAGATCATATTCTGTTTTTAAAAAAATTATCACCAGAGGAATCTGACGAGGGGAAAGTTATGCCGACTAACTCTCCCCACGTGTCAGACCCTTTGACTCCTGCCCAAGGGACTCACGCTCAAATGGCGCCAAGTACATCTAGGGCGCCCATAGCAGTCATGGATAATACACTGTCAGCGGTATTAGCCAGACTACCTGAACTTAGAGGTTAGCGAGATAGCTCTGGGGTGAGACAAAATGCAGAGCATACTGATGCTTTAAGAACCATGTCTGATACTGCCTCACAATATGCAGAAGCTGAGGAAGGAGAGCTTCAGTCAGTGGGTGATGTTAATGACTCAGGAAAGATACCTGATTCTAATATTTCTACATTTAAATTTAAGCTTGAACACCTCCGCGTGTTACTTAGGGAGGTTTTAGCTGCTCTGAATGACTGTGATACCATTGCAGTGCCAGAGAAATTTTGTAGACTGGATAAATGCTTTGCAGTGGTTTACAGAAATTATTAATAAGGAATGGGATAGACCAGGTGTGCCGTTCTCTTCCCCTCCTATTTTTAGAAAAATGTTTTCCAATAGACGTCACCACACGGGACTTATGGCAGACAGTCCCTAAGGTGGAGGGAGCAGTTTCTACTCTAGCAAAGCGTACTACTATCCCTGTCGAGGACAGTTGTGCTTTTTTAGAGCCAATGGATAAAAAATTAGAAGGTTACCTTAAGAAAATATTTATTCAACAAGGTTTTATCCTACAGCCCATTGCATGCATTGCCCCTGTCACTGCTGCTGCAGCGTACTGGTTTGAGTCTCTGGAAGAGGCTTTACAGGTAGAGACTCCATTGGATGACATACTTGGCAAACTTAGAGCACTTAAGCTAGCCAATTATTTTATTTCTGATGCCATTGTTCATTTGAATAAACTAACGGCTAAGAATTCTGGTTTTGCTATACAGGCGCGCAGAGCGCTATGGCTTAAATCATGATCAGCTGACGTGACTTTAAAATCTAAGATACTTAACATTCCCTTCAAGGGGCAGACCCTATTCGGGCCTGGTTTGAAGGAGATCATTGCTGATATCACGGGAGGAAAAGGTTGTGCCCTTCCTCAGGACAGGTCCAAATCTAGGGCCAAACAGTCTAATTTTCGTGCCTTTCGAAACTTCAAGGCAGGTGCGGCATCAACTTCCTCTAATAATAAACAAGAGGGAACTTTTGCTCAATCCAAGACGGTCTGGAGACCAAACCAGACCTGGAAAAAAGGTAAGCAGGTCAAAAAGCCTGCTGCGGCCTCTAAGACAGCATGAAGGAACGACCCCCTATCCGGTAACGGATCTAGTAGGGGGCAGACTTTCACTCTTCGCCCAGGCGTGGGCAAGAGATGTTTAGGATCCCTGGGCGTTGAAAATTATATCCCAGGGATATCTTCTGGACTTCAAAGCTTCCCCCCCAAAAGGGAGATTTCACCTTTCACAATAATCTGCAAACCAGATAAAGAGAAAGGCATTCTTACACTGTGTACGAGACCTCCTAGTTATGGGAGTGATCCATCCAGTTCCAAAGGAGGAACAGGAACAGGGTTTTTACTCAAATCTGTTTGTGGTTCCCAAAAAAGAGGGAACCTTCAGACCGATTTTGATTCTAAAGATCTTAAACAAATTCCTCAAAGTTCCGTCATTCAAGATGGAAACTATTCGTACCATCCTACCACTGATCAAGGAGGGTCAATATATGACTACAGTGGATCTAAAGGATGCTTATCTTCACATTCCGATACACAAAGATCATCATCGGTTTCTCAGGTTTGCCTTTCAAGACAGGCATTACCAGTTGTAGCTCTTCCCTTTGGATTAGCTACAGCCCCAAGAATATTTACAAAGGTTCTAGGGTCGCTTTTGGCGGTCCTAAGGCCGCAGGGCATAGCAGTAGCCCCTTATTTAGATGACATCCTGATACAGGCGTCAAACTTCCAAATTGCCAAGTCTCATACGGACGTAGTACTGTCATTTCTGAGGTCGCATGGGTGGAAAGTGAACGAGGAAAAGTGTTCTCTATCCCCACTCACAAGAGTTTCCTTTCTAGGGACTCTGATAGATTCTGTTGAAATGAAAATTTACCTTGACGGAGTCCAGGTTATCAAAGCTTCTAAATTCCTGTCGGGTTCTTCATTCCATTCCGTGCCCTTTGGTGGCTCAGTGTATGGAAGTAATCGGCTTAATGGTAGCGGCAATGGACAACTATGCAGGCTCAGTCAGTAGAGCGGGGATTACACAGATTTGTCCCCTCAACTGAATCTGGACCAAGAGACCAGGGATCCTCTTCCCTGGTGGCTATCTCGGGTCCATCTGTCCAAAGGTATGACCTTCGCAGACCAGATTGGACTATTGTAACAACAAATGCCAGCCTTCTAGGTTGGGGTGCAGTCTGGAACTCCCTGAAGGCTCAGGGATCGTGGACTCAGGAGGAGTCTCTCCTTCCAATAAATATTCTGGAACTAAGAGCGATATTCAAGGCTCTTCAGGTTTGGCCTCAGTTAGCAACTCCGAAGTACATCAGATTTCAGTCGGTCAACATCACGACTGTAGCTTACATCAACCATCGAGGGGGAACAAGAAGTTCCCTAGAGATGTTAGAATTTTCAAAAATAATTCACTGGGCAGAGATTCACTCTTGCCACCTATCAGCTATCCATATCCCAGGTGTAGAGCACTGGGAGGCGGATTTTCTAAATCGTCAGACTTTTCATCCGGGAGAGTGGGAACTCCATCCAGAGGTATTTGCACAACTGATTCTCCGTTGGGGCAAACCAGAACTGGATCTCATGGCGTCTCGCCAGAACGCCAAGCTTCCGTGTTACGGATCCAGGTCCAGGGATCCCAAGGCGACACTGATAGATACTCTAGCAGCGCCCTGGTCTTTCAACCTGGCTTATGTGTTTCCACCATTTCCTCTGCTCCCTCGACTGATTGCCAAGATCAAGCAGGAGAGAGCATCGGTGATTCTGATAGCACCTGCGTGGCCACGCAGGACCTGGTATGCAGATCTAGTGGACATGTCATCCTTTCCACCATGGTCTCTGCCTCTGAGACAGGACCTTCTACTTCAGGGTCCTTTCAACCATCCAAATCTAATTTCTCTGAGGCTGACTGCCTAGAGATTGAATGCTTGATTTTATCAAAGCGTGGCTTCTCCGAGTCAGTTATTGATACCTTAATACAGGCACAAAAGCCTGTCACCAGGAAAATTTACCATAAGGTATGGCGTAGATATCTTTATTGGTGTGAATCCAAGGGTTACTCATGGAGTAAGGTCAGGATTCCTAGGATTTTATCTTTTCTCCAAGAAGGTTTGGAAAAAGGATTGTCAGCTAGTTTCTTAAAGGGACAGATTTTTGCTCTGTCTATTCTTTTGCACTAGCGTCTGGCAGATGTTCCAGACGTTCAGGCATTTTGTCAGGCTTTAGTTTGAATCAAGCCTGTGTTTAAACCTGTTGCTCCACCATGGAGCTTAAACTTGGTTCTTAAGGTTCTTCAAGGAGTTCCGTTTGAACCTCTTCATTCCATAGATATCAAACTTTTATCTTGGAAAGTTCTTTTTTTTTTTTTTTTTTTTTTTTTTGGTAGCTATTTCCTCGGCTCGTAGAGTCTCTGAGCTATCTGCCTTACAATGTGATTCTCCTTATCTGATTTTTCATACGGATAAGGTAGTCCTGCGTACCAAACCTGGGTTCTTACCTAAGGTGGTATCTAACAAGAATATCAATCAAGAGATTGTGGTTCCATCCTTGTGTTACACAATCTGGATGTGGTCTGTGCTTTAAAGTTTTACTTACAAGCTACTAAAGATTTTCATCAAACATCTGCTTTGTTTGTTGTCTACTCTGGACAGAGGAGAGGTCAAAAGGCTTTGGCAACCTCTTTTTCTTTTTGGCTAAGAAGCTTAATCCGCTTAGCCTATGAGACTGCTGGACAGCAGCCTCCTGAAAGGATTACAGCTCATTCCACTAGAGCTGTGGCTTCCACTTGGGCCTTTAAAAATGAGGCTTCTGTTGAACAGATTTGCAAGGCGGCGACTTGGTCTTTGCTGCATACTTTTTCAAAATTTTACAAATTTGATACTTTTGCTTCTTCGGAGGCTATATTTGGGAGAAAGGTTTTACAGGCAGTGGTTCCTTCCATTTAGGTTCCTGCCTTGTCCCTCCCTTCATCCGTGTACTTTAGCTTTGGTATTGGTATCCCACAAGTAATGGATGATCCGTGGACTGGATACACCTTACAAGAGACAACACAATTTATGCTTACCTGATAAATTTATTTCTCTTGTGGAGTATCCAGTCCACGGCCCGCCCTGTCATTTTAAGGCAGGTAATTTTTAAATTTAAACTACAGTAGCCACTACACCCTATGGTTCCTCCTTTCTCGGCTTGTTTTCGGTCGAATGACTGGCTATGAAGTTAGGGGAGGAGCTATATTACAGCTCTGCTGTGGGTGTCCTCTTGCAACTTCCTGTTGGGAATGAGAATATCCCACAAGTAATGGATGATCCGTGGACTGGATACACCACAAGAGAAATACATTTATCAGGTAAGCATAAATTGTGTTTTATTTAATCTTTAAACCTTGAAAAGATTCAGTGGTGTTAGGTTCATATAGGCTCCTAGAGCTATTAATTGACAATTATAAATTAGTTACAACAACCATTATAGCAATCAGGTTACCATCAGTTTTAGGCTTGTCACATCCATTCCCTGATGACTAGTCTGTTCCGGCAGTGATTCAAACCTGTTGCTCTTTCTTTGTTGTTTAATGACTCCATTGTGAGCACTCTTTCTGCTCTCTTACTGAGGCTGCATCACTTGTTAGTGAGCCTGCCTAGACGTTCCTGTCTGAAGAATTCCTGGCTTTGTGACCCTGGGTCTCCACTGTAACCCCACTTGTGTTAGTACCTGCCCTGACCATTTCAAACTGCCTAACCTAGTGTTTGCCTAGTTGTGGCATATCTGCTTTGTATTCTCTATGTTCCTGCAACTTCAGTTTCTTAACCCTAGCATTGGTTTACTCTCCAAGCCATGGGCCTTTTGTGTAAACCAGCTACCCGGTGTTTGTTATATTAGTCCTGAGGTAGTTCATTGTGAGTTCCAATGCCAACAACACTTTAATCAATTTGCTATTCTTTAATCTTAAATTCCAGTCACAGATGCAGCTTTACCACAGTATGCCATATATTCCTAAAGTCCTGTACCAGCTGCAGTTTAACCACAGTCTGTTTTTTCTGTATTTGTGAGTTCCAATAACAAGTGTGGTTTCCCACAGTCTAGGGAGTTCCATTAACAAATGCATTTTTTTTTTTTTTTATTGAGGTAAAATTTTAGGCATACACAATAAACTTAACAGCATTATACAATTTTGTACAATTGCTCTCAAAGGCCTAGATTTGGAGTTCGGCGGTAGCCGTCAAAACCAGCGTTAGAGGCTCCTAACGCTGGTTTTGGGCGCCCGCTGGTATTTGGAGTCAGTGATTAAAGGGTCTAACGCTCACTTTTCAGCCGCGACTTTTCCATGCCGCAGATCCCCCTACGCCATTTGCGTAGCCTATCTTTTCAATGGGATCTTTCTAACGCTGGTATTTAGAGTCGTTTCTGAAGTGAGCGTTAGAGCTCTAACGACAAGATTCCAGCCGCCTGAAAATAGCAGGAGTTAAGAGCTTTCTGGCTAACGCCGGTTCATAAAGCTCTTAACTACTGTACCCTAAAGTATATACAAAATTTTGTTTGAATAAGAAAGTTCACTATAAGTATCCAGTCTGTATGTCCACATATCTGCATATGCTATATGGTCCCCGATGTTGTAGATTACTACCCATGTTCTGTTTTGTTTATAACCTCCAATATTCATTTAAGTGTATTTTCTGTAATAAGAATATCTATAAGTTAAATTTTGCTACAATACAATATTCAACAGATCATTTATATATATAACATACTAAAGTTTATTAGTTGATTATATATTCTCATAGAATGTAAATGTTGTTAATAATATGAGAGTTAAGGATAATTGTATATATTTATATGTAACATATTACTAGACACTTATATGGAGTTAATTAATTGATTAAGATAAAGAGAGATTGTATCTCAGATATGGTGAACAGTCTACCATGGAGAGCAGCTTTCCATATTGCTAGATAGGGTTAAGTATTCAGCTGATTTGGGTTCACATGTAATTCGACACCTATTTAAGCCTCTGTAAAACATACATTAGACATGGTCTATGATTACGGCAAGAGCTAGCCGAAACGCGTTAGACCTTTCTAGGTTTTTACAAACATTTTTTCATGTTTTAATCCGATACAAATAAAGTTCTGTTTTTATTTATCCACAACTGGGACTTTGCTACATTTTTTCTTGATACTTTCTTTGAGAGTAGAGGAACTCTCTTCATTAAGTCCCAGCGTATATCGGCATACAGAGGAGCATTGGCCTATTTCAAGGCACGGATTGGATACAGACCGGTGAGAATGTGAAGGAGGTTCTGACGTCACATCCGATAGGTAAGTCCCGCACACGCTTGCAGTGGAACCGGAGTTGGAGAGAGAGTGATGGTCGTGCTTCACAGCGTGACTACCCTTTCGTCTACACAGAGGTGAGCCTAGCCGAGAGAAGTGGAAGACTTCCACCTTCACGGAAAGGTAAAGAAGGGCTAAGGTGAATGCGAGTGTGCGGGTGAAGTATGTGATAAGACCGCCGTGTCAAGTGTTTTTTACAAATTGCTAGATTGCATTAATCTCACCTGTGCATTGTTATATGTATCCTTATATGTATCCTGGTATACACCATTCCGATGCTTACAAAGTATTTTATCCACTGGGCAGCGTTATACAAACTTTGTCATAATTTTTGAAACTTTTTTCCTCATTTAACGCTCAATGTGGATACTACTTTAAGGCCACATATCAGTGATTATATTGTGTATGTGCACTTTTCCTGATATAGACAAAAAATATATGCTCAGCCGATTATAGATAAAGTTAAAGATAAAAGAAAGATAAATTATCTACGTACATATTCTTTCTATCTAACAGCCTCTTTACTAAACCCATACTGGCTTTAAAATGGAGTTAGCAGCTGACAAACAATACTATTCTTTATGCACTGATGATGATTGGGATTTGGATGATATAGAATTGGAGGATCTATCTAAAGTTTGCATTAAAAATGCTGGACTGGGTGACCTGTTTTCTATGCTTGAGGATTATAAACTAAAAGAACTTAGACTCCGCATGGACAATTGGACATTCACTAAATATATTGCTAAAGGAATGATACCTCGTGGGTTAAGATTACAAAAGTTCCCCACATTCGAGACAGATGACCAGGACTTTATATCAGAGTGGAATGACATTCTAACGGAGTGCTCCATTAGACTGATGGGACTTCTAATTAAACATAAGACTGCTTTAATATCTAAATACAGAGAAGAAATTTGTGTACTACAAAAGGAATTAAGCAAATTTAGACATGATGATAAATATGTAAAGTTTGATACCATACTACAAGAGACAATCGAAGCTACCAAACGCAATATAATGAACACTAAATACATAAAATATCAAAGAGATAGTAAGGATTATGCCAATAAAACAGTTTATGTGTGGCGAAGGAAGTTTAGAAGGGCAATACAGACTAACTTAAAAAACTCCATACAGACACAAGACAAAAGTACAGCTCACATAAAGGAAGATACAACTAATGAGGGCACACTAACACACAAGAAAAATAGACGTTGGAAGAAAAAAGTACGATTTAATACTGATAATAGTAATTTCACTGACGAAGAAGGTTCTGCCTCAGGGACAGACTTTTCAAATTCAGAGGGGAGTTCAGCATCCGATTGGGATAATACACCAATTGAGTCAAGTACTAATCTAGAAGTAACAACAGATATGAATACTCATTTAAATGAAAATATCCAAGCAGGGGGCACAATATTGTATATCAATGAACAGGGAGCAAAACCTAAAGACAAAAGATCCACAGAGGTTTTTCGGGAGGATTCAGGCATACCCAAGGGAGGGGGAACATTAACAACACAAATAAAACAAGATTTGGTAGAGAAGAAAAAACAAGAAAGGTACCCCACAAGAGAAAACAAAAACAAAAACAAAAGCAATCGGAAGTATGTCTAAACACAGTAATTAATATATCTAGTTATAGTCTGAGTAAGACTGAAAGTAAGGTCCTGAGTTATGGACTTAATTTTTGTCCATCTAGGGATTTTGTCCTCTTTCAGACTATTTTAGATACTAATAAATTTGTTAGATCGCTTACACTAAAGAAACATTTTCTTAAAGAAAATAAAGAAAATAATGTTACAAGATCTAATGAGAATGATATTACAATAAGTGACAGGATAAATAATTTAACTTTTCAGGACCTTTGCGCATGCAATGATCTAGAACAGTTAATATCTGAAGGGAATTTACCCTTAATCGAAGAGGAAAGTAAAGATAAGCATGTGGGTTTTAAATGTAAATCCAGATTTTATCCTTTACAGTCCAGAGGTAAACCCCTTGAACTATTTCAGAAGAGAGTTGTGGAGGATCTGACTACTTTACATCAGCAAAAAACAGGGAAAGCGAATAAGATAAACAATTTGACAAAAAAAGAAAGAGAGGCATTGGTAGCCCTAGAGAAAAATGAAAGTATCGTGATAAAACGGGCTGATAAAGGCAGCAGCATAGTGGTCTGTGACAAAACCTGGTATATAGCTGAGGCACACAGACAGTTGGATGATACCAATGTCTATGAAAAAGTTAGTCACAATCCACGAATAGAGTTTCAGAGACGTCTATTTAAGATCTTGAGTGAAGGTAGAAGACATGGGTTTATAGATCAATCCACATTTGAATATTTATATGTTGAACATCCAAGGACTGCTGCGTTTTATCATCTACCAAAGACACATAAAGGACTTGAGAATGTCAAGGGGAGACCCATTGTGTCGGGCAATGGCTCCCTGCTTGAACATTTGTCCGAATGGGTCGATGACATACTGCAGCCATATGTCCTTAAATTAAACAGCTATGTAAAAGATACTACCCACATACTCAATATCTTTAAGAACTTCACTTGGAAGGATAACTATAGTTGGCTCACAGTAGATGCCACATCGTTATATTCCTCAATACCACACTCTGTAGGCTTATTAGCAATAGAGTTTTATTTAGACAAAGATGGTAATTTAAATGCAGACTTTAAAAACTATGTACTTAAAATTATTAGGTTTCTGTTAGAACATAATAGTTTTGTGTTTGGAAATGATCACTATATACAAAAACAAGGGACGGCGATGGGGGCGAAATTTGCGCCCTCATACGCAAATCTCGTGATGGGTTGGTTTGAAGAAACCTACATTTATGGTGATACAAATCCCTACCGTGAACATATAATTCAATATAATAGGTTTATTGATGACCTTATAATAGTTTGGAAGACAGATGAAACATCAGCTGATAAATTTGTTCAACATCTAAATAATAATAAAATGGGATTAAACTTCACCAAAGAATGGAATAAAATAGAGATAAATTTCTTAGACATTACACTATATGGGAATTCTAAATCCAACTCTGTAAACACAGCACTTTACCGTAAACCCATAGCAGGTAATGCACTGCTTTATGCTACCAGTGGACATCCAAAACATGTCTTTAAAGGCATTATTAAAGGACAGATGATGAGAGTTAAACGTAATTGTTCACTTAATAATGATTACATTAAAGAAAGTGAAGAATTAGCACATAGGCTAATAGCCAGAGGTTACTCTAAAACTGAGGTTATAAAAATTAAAAAAGAAGTTGATAGATACAACAGAGAGGATTTACTATCCCCTAAAAGGAAGGACAAAACAGATAATAGACCTACATTCGTCACCAAGTATTCGAATCAATACAATGATATATGCAATATTGTAAAGAAATATCTCCCTATCTTGTATGGGGATGAAATATTGAAAGAAGTAATTGGTGACGGATGTAAATTTGTCTATAAGAAAAATGATACACTTGCTAATTCACTCTCACCTAGCGTGCTAAAGAATACACAGATACAAACCAATGAAAGCTCATGGCTACGATGTAATGGCAGCTATAGATGTGGCAGCACTCGCTGTAAAGCCTGCGACTACCATAATGTTACTAGCACATTCAAATCATATACAACAGGAGAAACCTTTCAGATACATGGTTGTCATAATTGTAGCTCAAATTTTGTGATATACTTGGTAGAATGTAATTTATGCAAGGGTCAGTACGTAGGACTCACTACACGGGATATAAGGACACGTATCAGAGAACATCTGGGAGATATAAGAAACAAAATTCCCTGTTCTGAGCTAAGTCGTCATTTTATTGAGGTCCATAACCAGTCAGTTCATTCATTTAGTTGGAATATAATAGAAGCAATTAAAACTCCACCTAGAGGAGGAGATAGGTCACAAACATTAGGTAGACAGGAAGTCTATTGGATCTTTAGACTAAAAACCCAGATTCCTAACGGTTTTAATTCAGAATTTGATCTAGTAAATTTTTGGGAATAGTTATTTAAATTACAAAACAAAAAGTTTCATGATATGTGTATATTCATCTAGACCTATAATAATTACTGGTATATACAAAATTTTGTTTGAATAAGAAAGTTCACTATAAGTATCCAGTCTGTATGTCCACATATCTGCATATGCTATATGGTCCCCGATGTTGTAGATTACTACCCATGTTCTGTTTTGTTTATAACCTCCAATATTCATTTAAGTGTATTTTCTGTAATAAGAATATCTATAAGTTAAATTTTGCTACAATACAATATTCAACAGATCATTTATATATATAACATACTAAAGTTTATTAGTTGATTATATATTCTCATAGAATGTAAATGTTGTTAATAATATGAGAGTTAAGGATAATTGTATATATTTATATGTAACATATTACTAGACACTTATATGGAGTTAATTAATTGATTAAGATAAAGAGAGATTGTATCTCAGATATGGTGAACAGTCTACCATGGAGAGCAGCTTTCCATATTGCTAGATAGGGTTAAGTATTCAGCTGATTTGGGTTCACATGTAATTCGACACCTATTTAAGCCTCTGTAAAACATACATTAGACATGGTCTATGATTACGGCAAGAGCTAGCCGAAACGCGTTAGACCTTTCTAGGTTTTTACAAACATTTTTTCATGTTTTAATCCGATACAAATAAAGTTCTGTTTTTATTTATCCACAACTGGGACTTTGCTACATTTTTTCTTGACCCTAAAGTACACTAACACCCATAAACTACCTATGTACCCCTAAACCGAGCTCCCCCCACATCACCGCCACTCGATTAAAATTTTTAACCCCTAATCTGCCGACCGCCACCTACGTTATACTTATGTACCCCTAATCTGCTGCCCCTAACCCCGCCGACCCCTATATTATATTTCTCAACCCCTAACTTGCCCCCCACAACGTCGCCGCCAGCTACTTAAAATAATTAACCCCTAATCTTCCGACCGCAAATCGCCGCCACCTACGTTATCCCTATGTACCCCTAATCTGCTGCCCCTAACATCGCCGACCCCTATATTATATTTATTAACCCCTAATCTGCCCCCCACAATGTCGCCGACACCTGCCTACACTTATTAACCCCTAATCTGCCGAGCGGACCTGAGCGCTACTATAATAAAGTTATGAACCCCTAACCCGCCTCACTAACCCTATCATAAATAGTATTAACCCCTAATCTGCCCTCCCTAACATCGCCGACACCTAACTTCAATTATTAACCCCTAATCTGCCGACCGGAGCTCACCGCTATTCTAATAAATGGATTAACCCCTAAAGCTAAGTCTAACCCTAACACTAACACCCCCCTAAGTTAAATATAATTTTTATCTAACGAAATAAATTAACTCTTATTAAATAACTTATTCCTATTTAAAGCTAAATACTTACCTGTAAAATAAATCCTAATATAGCTACAATATAATTTATAATTATATTATAGCTATTTTAGGATTAATATTTATTTTACAGGCAACTTTGTAATTATTTTAACCAGGTACAATAGCTATTAAATAGTTAAGAACTATTTAATAGTTACCTAGTTAAAATAATAACAAATTTACCTGTAAAATAAATCCTAACCTAAGATATAATTAAACCTAACACTAGACTATCAATAAAATAATTAAATAAACTACCTACAATTACCTACAATTAACCTAACACTACACTATCAATAAATTAATTAAACACAATTCCTACAAATAAATACAATTAAATAAACTAGCTAAAGTACAAAAAATAAAAAAGAACTAAGTTACAGAAAATAAAAAAATATTTACAAACATAATAAAAATATTACAACAATTTTAAACTAATTACACCTACTCTAAGCCCCCTAATAAAATAACAAAGCCCCCCAAAATAAAAAATTCCCTACCCTATTCTAAATTAAAAAAGTTACAAGCTCTTTTACCTTACCAGCCCTGAACAGGGCCCTTTGCGGGGCATGCCCCAAGAATTTCAGCTCTTTTGCCTGTAAAAGAATAAATACAATACCCCCCCCCCAACATTACAACCCACCACCCACATACCCCTAATCTAACCCAAACCCCCCTTAAATAAACCTAACACTAAGCCCCTGAAGATCTTCCTACCTTGTCTTCACCATCCAGGTATCACCGATCCGTCCTGGCTCCAAGATCTTCATCCAACCCAAGCGGGGGTTGGCGATCCATAATCCGGTGCTCCAAAGTCTTCCTCCTATCCGGCAAGAAGAGGACATCCGGACCGGCAAACATCTTCTCCAAGCGGCATCTTCGATCTTCTTCCATCCGGAGCGAAGCGGCAGGATCCTGAAGACATCCAGCGCGGAACATCCATCCGGACCGACGACTGAACGACGAATGACTGTTCCTTTAAGGGACGTCATCCAAGATGGCGTCCCTCGAATTCCGATTGGCTGATAGGATTCTATCAGCCAATCGGAATTAAGGTAGGAATTTTCTGATTGGTTGATGGAATCAGCCAATCAGAATCTAGTTCAATCCGATTGGCCGATCCAATCAGCCAATAAGATTGAGCTCACATTCTATTGGCTGATCGGAACAGCCAATAGAATGCGAGCTCAATCTGATTGGCTGATTGGATCAGCCAATCGGATTGAACTTGATTCTGATTGGCTGATTCCATCAGCCAATCAGAAAATTCCTACCTTAATTCCGATTGGCTGATAGAATCCTATCAGCCAATCGGAATTCGAGGGACGCCATCTTGGATGACGTCCCTTAAAGGAACAGTCATTCGTCGTTCAGTCGTCGGTCCGGATGGATGTTCCGTGCTGGATGTCTTCAGGATCCTGCCGCTTCGCTCCGGATGGAAGAAGATCGAAGATGCCGCTTGGAGAAGATGTTTGCCGGTCCGGATGTCCTCTTCTTGCCGGATAGGAGGAAGACTTTGGAGCCTCTTCTGGACCGGATTATGGATCGCCAACCCCCGCTTGGGTTGGATGAAGATCTTGGAGCCAGGACGGATCGGTGATACCTGGATGGTGAAGACAAGGTAGGAAGATCTACAGGGGCTTAGTGTTAGGTTTATTTAAGGGGGGTTTGGGTTAGATTAGGGGTATGTGGGTGGTGGGTTGTAATGTTGGGGGGGGGGGTATTGTATGTTTTTTTTTACAGGCAAAAGAGCTGAAATTCTTGGGGCATGCCCCGCAAAGGGCCCTGTTCAGGGCTGGTAAGGTAAAAGAGCTTGTAACTTTTTTAATTTAGAATAGGGTAGGGAATTTTTTATTTTGGGGGGCTTTGTTATTTTATTAGGGGGCTTAGAGTAGGTGTAATTAGTTTAAAATTGTTGTAATATTTTTCTTATGTTTGTAAATATTTTTTTATTTTCTGTAACTTAGTTCTTTTTTATTTTTTGTACTTTAGCTAGTTTATTTAATTGTATTTATTTGTAGGAATTGTGTTTAATTAATTTATTGATAGTGTAGTGTTAGGTTAATTGTAGGTAATTGTAGGTAGTTTATTTAATTATTTTATTGATAGGGTAGTGTTAGGTTTAATTATAACTTAGGTTAGGATTTATTTTACAGGTAAATTTGTTATTATTTTATCTAGGTAACTATTAAATAGTTCTTAACTATTTAATAGCTATTGTACCTGGTTAAAATAATACAAAGTTGCCTGTAAAATAAATATTAATCCTAAAATAGCTATAATATAATTATAATTTATATTGTAGCTATATTAGGATTTATTTTACAGGTAAGTATTTAGCTTTAAATAGGAATAAGTTATTTAATAAGAGTTAATTTATTTTGTTAGATAAATATTATATTTAACTTAGGGGGGTGTTAGTGTTAGGGTTAGACTTAGCTTTAGGGGTTAATCCATTTATTAGAATAGCGGTGAGCTCCGATCGGAAGATTAGGGGTTAATAATTGAAGTTAGGTGTCGGCGATGTTAGGGAGGGCAGATTAGGGGTTAATACTATTTATGATAGGGTTAGTGAGGCGGATTAGGGGTTAATAACTTTATTATAGTAGCGCTCAGGTCCGCTCGGCAGATTAGGGGTTAATAAGTGTAGGCAGGTATCGGCGACATTGAGGGGGGCAGATTAGGGGTTAATAAATATAATATAGGGGTCGGCGATGTTAGGGCAGCAGATTAGGGGTACATAGGGATAACGTAGGTGGCGGCGGTTTACGGAGCGGCAGATTAGGGGTTTAAAAAAATATGCAGGGGTCAGCGATAGCGGGGGCGGCAGATTAGGGGTTAATAAGTGTAAGGGTAGGGGTGTTTAGACTCGGGGTACATGTTAGGGTGTTAGGTGCAGACGTAGGAAGTGTTTCCCCATAGGAAACAATGGGGCTGCGTTAGGAGCTGAACGCTGCTTTTTTGCAGGTGTTAGGTTTTTTTTCAGCTCAAACAGCCCCATTGTTTTCTATGGGAGAATCGTGCACGAGCACGTTTTTGAGGCCGGCCGCGTCCGTAAGCAACTCTGGTATCGAGAGTTGCATTTGCGGTAAAAATTCTCTACGCTCCTTTTTTGGAGCCTAACGCAGCATTTGTTTGAACTCTCGATACCAGAGTTAATTTTATGGTGCGGCCAGAAAAAAGCCCGCGGAGCGTTAACAGCCCTTTTACCGCTGAACTCCAAATCTAGGCCAAAGAATGCGTATACCAGGGTGCATCTTATTTATCACAGCGTCATAAAAAAACAGAGAAAAAAATATATATAATGAACAATAGCTGTTAGTGCATACTATAAGCCCATAGATAATGAGCAATATCTGCTCAGTAAATTAAAGGTTTGCTGTAGAGGATAAAACAATTTTAGAAAATACTAGCCAGTAAGAAAAACTAAGCCCTCAATTCCATGTAGGAGGCCTCTCTTGGACCCCACATCTGATATAATAATGACATTTACAGAGAGCTACCTGGTTAATAGGAGACCACTTAGGATCTCGTTAGTGGAACCTCAGATTTTTTTTATTATTTAGCTGTGCTGTTGGGATTAGAGTAAACATGATCATTTAAAAGAAATAATAATAACCAAACTATATAGCTTCAAAGGAACAACTTCAGGGGGTGAAAAAAGGTAATATATTTGAGCGGGTAAAGTGAGTTAAAAATTTTTGGTGCCAGCTAGATAAAATGATGGTGATAACATATGCTATGGTATATCCAAAAAATACAAAGTGTTTGGAAGTGGCGCCAGTCAAGGCTCTCTGAATATTAAGAAAAAAGTTTATACTACGATGTGGATATGTAAATAAAGCAAATTGCTACAGCTGTTAGTTTCTGAGAAATAAAATACAATTTATTAATACATTAAATAATAATCAAAATCATTTGGAAAATAAAGGTTCAGTCGCTGTCTACAAAAAATTCAATCAATCAATATCTAAAAACACCGGTGTCTAATCTAAAACTTCACTGACAAGTACGATTTAACCAATTTAATAAAACAATCCTTAAAATTAAGTTATAAGAAGTAAAAAATTGGGCAATGATAATAGCATCACACACTGTTCATGTCTTTACAAATACCGTTGGCCAAGTAAGGATTGGGGACTCAGACTTCAAGACTTGGTGGTCTGAGTATCTAATTCTTCAAATGTGTATTTTTATTTTTTTTTGCAGAGTAAAAAATACTAGAGTCTGATGTATTAAAGTCCGATGTATTCAATGCTGAGGTCAGATTGCAGACAGCAAGTTTCTATCAATCAAGCAAGCAGCAAGTTTCTATCCATCAAGCAAGCAAATAATTCAGTATCAAATACAGTTTTTGAATTTTAGCGGTTGTTTAAGCAGCTGTTCTCAGTTCTCTTTCAATCTGTCGCTTTAGTAAGCCCTCTTACAATCCTCTCCTACCCGGAGTTCCGGTATGGGAGGTGGCAAGCTACGGTCACTCGCCTATGATCCTGCAGTGTTTTCTTAAAATAAAGTTTTATCGCTGTTTATTTTCTTCTAAGTGTGCACACTTACAGTTTTTTGGTCTTCACTCCTACCGTCTGCTCAGCATTGCGTTGCAATATTTCCCCTTGTGCTGGCTTGACGGTCCTGGGAGCCACACAGTATCTGTGTCTTTTCCAAGTGAACTGGGTCCTGGTGTGGTTTCTACGCGTTTCAGCTCTCCAGGGAGCCTTTGTCAAGATAACCTCCACCAGCTGTGTTGCCTTTTTTATACTCTTTTCTTTTATTAACCCTTTCTTAGTATTTAGTGATTTCTTTTTTCTATTCTTATTTTATATATAAAAAGTCCATCTTATGTCATTCTCCTGTTTAATGGTTACAAAACTTAATCACACATTCATTAAAGAATTTTTAACAGAATGTTTCAAAGCATTGTTAAAAAACATCAATTGGTTATACTGTAAAATCAAGCGTTTTTCACCTAGCAATTCACTTTATAAGATATCCAAATCTAAATGTAACCTTATTTAGCAATCTAAATTTGTAGAGGGTTTAAAGTTAATTACATCCAGAGTATGATTGTAGCGTTTTAAAATTCATTAAAAAAGTTATTGAAAAAATAGTGACCATAATCGAACCTGGAACCTAGTGCTTTGGAGGCCAAGTCCTTAACCATTTAGCTATAGGGGATTAATATATTTTTGGCTCGATATAGGGGAATCACATCTCTCATCTCATCCTCACTTAATGAAAAAAATTCCAAATTATATTTAACTGGATTCGAACTCCTGGTTCTATACTGTCTCAGATAGACGCCTTAACCACTATGCTAGTTGAACAGTTGGTATAACAGTCTCGATGATAAATGGTTTTATTTCGGATAGTTTTAGACATTTGTTTCTCCTTGCTCTCTATGGAAGGTGTAATATCTCAAATAGTTAATAGATTAAAAACTCATAGATTAGAATAAAATATTTTTTAGAATAAAATATTTTTAATTTTAGAATAAAGTATTTTTAATATTTTAAAATTTATATCTATATATTATAGTCAAAACTCTGACCAGATTCGAACTCAGGATCTTAGACTTCAGAACCCAAATACTTATCCATTCAGCTACAACTACTCAATCTTTGTTGTCTATACAAAAAAGGACTCTAATCTCTTATCTAGTCCTCACCAGATAGGGAATTATTCTTATTGTTATTATTGCTTAGTTAATACCACTAATGTCTGGTTTTTTATGGACAATTGTCTCGCCTTACTCAATCTTAGCTTATTTGGCTAGGACTAATGGCTTTTGTATCAGAGGGAGGCTAGTAGTGTAGATGTTATTTGAATCTTGTAAACCCTCATATAGTAAAGTGTTACTAAACTATTCTGTGGATTATATGAGGTTGATATCTATAGTACAGTCAGGTAACATATTAATACTTATCAAGAAATGATTCAATTAAATGAAAGAGTTTATATCCATTTCACTATTTAGACCTTTAGGGTGTAGTGTCCCAAAGTTGAAAATAAATTCAGCTTCCTGTTTTAATAGTTTCTTTGTCAGATTCCCTCTCCTTCCATCCAGCGTTACTTTTTTAATTCCCCAAAACTTGAGGGCTCCTGTATTTCCCCTATGGACCTCTTTAAAATGTTTATACAGGACGGTATCCTCTCTCTCATGCTCAATCGCAAGTAGATGTTCACGTATACGGTCTTTAAGTTTTCGTCCTGTCTGTCCAAAGTATCTCAAATTACAGTCACATTGTAGCATGTATATGATGTTAATATCTGTACATCTTATAATGTCGGTTATCTTTATAACCCTTCCATCTTTCTCAGATTTAACCTGTTTAAGTTTAGTGCTGTTCTTACACGCCTTACATTGGTGGCAGGGGAAGAACCCTTCAATTCTTTCTCCTTCTAAGGTTCTATAGCCTCTCTTACACATTTTAATATCTCCTTTAAACTCACTGGGGGCTAGTATTGATTTCAAGTTCTTTGCCTTTCTATAAATGAATCTTGGATTCCTTCCTAGATTCGGCCCTATTAGGGGATCTTTTAATAAACGATGCCAATGTTTTTGGACTATATTTTGAAATAGTTTATGTTGTGCAGAATATGTTGTAATTACTGGTATATCGAGTGTTTCTTTGTACCTTTCTTTTTGGGGTTTTTCTCTTTTAACTAATAGTTTTTCTCGATCTGTATTTTTTACTTCCTTCACCATATCTTGGATTTTATTGGTGTTATAACCTTTCTGCCCAAATCTTTGTATTAGTACTTCTGATTGTTCCTCGAAATCTTTAACATCCGTGCAATTCCTTCTAATTCTCATTAGCTGGCCTTTCGGTATATTATTTTTCCATTTGCTGTGATGGCAACTGGCCGCGTCTATGTAATTATTAGAGTCGACTTTTTTGAAAAAAGTCTTTGTTTTCATTTCATCATTTTTTATCTCTATCTCTATGTCTAAATAGTTAATTTTAAGATTACTAGACTCATAAGTGAATTGTAGGTCGAATCTATTGGTGTTTAAATCATCAATAAATAAATCTAATAGCTCTGTGTCTCCCCTCCAAATAAAAAACAGATCGTCAATGTAGCGTCTATAGAGCACAAGGTTCGCACCCCATGGGGACTGGTCAATGACCTCTCTTTCAAATATCCCCATGAATAGATTCGCATAACTGGGTGCGAACCTTGTGCCCATAGCCGTACCTTTTACCTGTAGAAAATAACCATTCTCAAATTTGAAATAGTTATTTCCCAGAATGTATTTAATACATTTTATCAAAAAAACTCTTTGAATCTCTGTCATATTCGGGTCTTGCTTAAAAAAATGTTCTATAGCCTGAACTCCCAATTTGTGTTCAATATTCGTGTAAAGGGAGCTTACGTCACATGTGACAAGTACAAAGTTCTTTTCCCATTTTATATCTCTTAGGACTCTTAGAAAGTGCGCCGAGTCTGAGATATAGGAGGGGAGTTCTTTCACATAGTCTTGTAAGAAGAAGTCAATATATTGCGACATATTTGATGTAGTTGAATCAATACCCGATATTATCGGGCGTCCAGGTGGTTCTTTGAGATTTTTATGAATCTTTGGCAAGAAGTAGAATATGGGGGTTCTGAAATTCTTGATTAAGAGAAAATTATATTCCTGTTCAGTTACCAAATTTGCTAATTTTGCTTCGTCTAGCATTTCTTTCAATTTACAGTAATAATTATCACCTGGATCGCTCAAGAGTTTTTTATACGTGGATGTATCATTCAACAATCTATAAGCCTCAGTTTTATAATTGGTGCTATTCATAATTACCAGACCCCCTCCTTTGTCCGCCTGCTTTATGACTATATCATCTCTAGACTGTATTTCTTTTAAGATTGCCTTTTCTTTCAAACTTAAGTTCCATTTCAGATTCTTAGTTTGTTTAATATCAATTTCCTCTAATTCTTGCTTCACTAATTTTTCGAAAGACTCTATATAATTTCCTTTTTCTTGCGTTGGAAAAAACTGTGATTTGGGTCTAAAATTCGTATGAATAAATTCTCTTTTTTTAACTGAATAGTTGTTTATAATTGGGTTTTTTATGAAGTGTTTTTTTAGAGTTAATTTTCTTACAAATTGGTTAATATTTATGAAATGTTCAAATTTGTTCATTACTGAAGTTGGGGCGAAGGATAGTCACTTTTTTAAAACATTTTCTTGCGTCCTAGTTAGTTCTAGATTGCTGAGGTTGAAGATACCATTACTCTCTATATTTGTGGGTTTAACCACTGCAATTTGATCATTTATTCCATCATTAGTCATCGAATCTCTCTTTCCTCTCCCTCCTCTTCCCCCTCTCTTCGTCTTTTCCCTTTTGGTGGTTCGTGATTTCTGTTCTGGCCTATTCCTAAAAAGTCAGCGGATGTACTAGCCCTAGGGGGCGATTGATCTGTTGTTTTCAATACATTGAATCTATTATGAACCGGAACCCTCCAATTTTGTTGTGTTTGTTCACCTCTTCTATTTGAATCAAATCTTTCTCTACCCCTGTTGTGCCAGCCTCGCTCATATTGTCTCTCCTCATTAAAATTTCTATAAGGTCTATTATCCTCTCTTCGATAGTCGGATTCTACTCTTCTGTGATAATCAGTTTCTATTCTTCTGTGATCTCTCCTAGATTGATTATAATATTGTTGATCAGAATTTCTATGATAAGTGTAATAATGATTATTGTTAGTGTAACCCTGGGGGTTCCTGTTACTCCTCTGATTCCTATAACCATTTCTCCCCATATATGGCCATTCCCTATCATCCTCTTTTTGTTGTCTATCTATAAACTATAAACTAAAATCTATTCATGGGGATATTTGAAAGAGAGGTCATTAACCAGTCCCCATGGGGTGCGAACCTTGTGCTCTATAGACGCTACATTGACGATCTGTTTTTTATTTGGAGGGGAGACACAGAGCTATTAGATTTGTTTATTGATGATTTAAACACCAATAGATTCGGCCTACAATTCACTTATGAGTCTAGTAATCTTAAAATTAACTATTTAGACATAGAGATAGAGATACAAAATGATGAAATGAAAACAAAGACTTTTTTCAAAAAAGTCGACTCCAATAATTACATAGACGCGGCCAGTTGCCATCACAGCAAATGGAAAAATAATATACCGAAAGGCCAGCTAATGAGAATTAGAAGGAATTGCACGGATGTTAAAGATTTCGAGGAACAATCCGAAGTACTAATACAAAGATTTGGGCAGAAAGGTTATAACACCAATAAAATCCAAGATATGGTGAAGGAAGTAAAAAATACAGATCGAGAAAAACTATTAGTTAAAAGAGAAAAACCCCACAAAGAAAGGTACAAATAAACACTCGATATACCAGTAATTACAACATATTCTGCACAACATAAACTATTTCAAAATATAGTCCAAAAACATTGGCATCTTTTATTAAAAGATCCCCTAATAGGGCCGAATCTAGGAAGGAATCCAAGATTCATTTATAGAAAGGCAAAGAACTTGAAATCAATACTAGCCCCCAGTGAGTTTAAAGGAGATATTAAAATGTGTAAGAGAGGCTATAGAACCTTAGAAGGAGAAAGAATTGAAGGGTTCTTCCCCTGCCACCAATGTAAGGCGTGTAAGAACAGCACTAAACTTAAACAGGTTAAATCTGAGAAAGATGGAAGGGTTATAAAGATAACCGACATTATAAGATGTACAGATATTAACATCATATACATGCTACAATGTGACTGTAATTTGAGATACTTTGGACAGACAGGACGAAAACTTAAAGACCGTATACGTGAACATCTACTTGCGATTGAGCATGAGAGAGAGGATACCGTCCTGTATAAACATTTTAAAGAGGTCCATAGGGGAAATACAGGAGCCCCCAAGTTTTGGGGAACTAAAAAAGTAACGCTGGATGGAAGGAGAGGGAATCTGACAAAGAAACTATTAAAACAGGAAGCTGAATTTATTTTCAACTTTGGGACACTACACCCTAAAGGTCTAAATAGTGAAATGGATATAAACTCTTTCATTTAATTGAATCATTTTTTGATAAGTATTAATATGTTACCTGACTGTACTATAGATATCAACCTCATATAATCCACAGAATAGTTTAGTAACACTTTACTATATGAGGGTTTACAAGATTCAAATAACATCTACACTACTAGCCTCCCTCTGATACAAAAGCCATTAGTCCTAGCCAAATAAGCTAAGATTGAGTAAGGCGAGACAATTGTCCATAAAAAAACAGACATTAGTGGTATTAACTAAGCAATAATAACAATAAGAATAATTTCCTATCTGGTGAGGACTAGATAAGAGATTAGAGTCCTTTTTGTATAGACAACAAAGACTGAGTAGTTGTAGCTGAATGGATAAGTATTTGGGTTCTGAAGTCTAAGATCCTGAGTTCGAATCTGGTCAGAATTTTGACTATAATATATAGATATACATTTTAAAATATTAAAAATACTTTATTCTAAAATTAAAAATATTTTATTCTAAAAAATATTTTATTCTAATCTATGAGTTTTTAATCTATTAACTATTTGAGATATTACACCTTCCATAGAGAGCAAGGAGAAACAAATGTCTAAAACTACCCGAAATAAAACCATTTATTATCGAGACTGTTATACCAACTGTTCAACTAGCATAGTGGTTAAGGCGTCAATCTGAGATAGTATAGAACCAGGAGTTCAAATCCAGTTAAATATAATTTGGAATTTTTTTCATTAAGTGAGGATGAGATGAGAGATGTGATTCCCCTATATCGAGCCAAAAATATATTAATCCCCTATAGCTAAATGGTTAAGGACTTGGGCTCCAAAGCACTAGGTTCCAGGTTCGATTATGGTCACTATTTTTTCAATAACTTTTTTAATGAATTTTAAAACGCTACAATCATACTCTGGATGTAATTAACTTTAAACCCTCTACAAATTTAGATTGCTAAATAAGGTTAAATTTAGATTTGGATATCTTATAAAGTGAATTGCTAGGTGAAAAACGCTTGATTTTACAGTATAACCAATTGATGTTTTTTAACAATGCTTTGAAACATTCTGTTAAAAATTCTTTAATGAATGTGTGATGAAGTTTTGTAACCATTAAACAGGAGAATGACATAAGATGGACTTTTTTATATATAAAATAAGAATAGAAAAAAGAAATCACTAAATACCAAGAAAGGGTTAATAAAAGAAAAGAGTATAAAAAAGGCAACACAGCTGGTGGAGGTTATCTTGACAAAGGCTCCCTGGAGAGCTGAAACGCGTAGAAACCACACCAGGACCCAGTTCACTTGGAAAAGACACAGATACTGTGTGGCTCCCAGGACCGTCAAGCCAGCACAAGGGGAAATATTGCAACGCAACGCTGAGCAGACGGTAGGAGTGAAGACCAAAAAACTGTAAGTGTGCACACTTAGAAGAAAATAAACAGCGATAAAACTTTATTTTAAGAAAACACTGCAGGATCATAGGCGAGTGACCATAGCTTGCCACCTCCCATACCGGAACTCCGGGTAGGAGAGGATTGTAAGAGGGCTTACTAAAGCGGCAGATTGAAAGAGAACTGAGAACAGCTGCTTAAACAAACGCTAAAATTCAAAAACTGTATTTGATACTGAATTATTTGCTTGCTTGATTGATAGAAACTTGCTGCTTGCTTGATTGATAGAAACTTGCTGTCTGCAATCTGACCTCAGCATTGAATACATCGGACTTTAATACATCAGAGTCTAGTATTTTTTACTCTGCAAAAAAAGCAAAAATACACATTTGAAGAATTAGATACTCAGACCACCAAGTCTTGAAGTCTGAGTCCCCAATCCTTACTTGGCCAACGGTATTTGTAAAGACATGAACAGTGTGTGATGCTATTATCATTGCCCAATTTTTTACTTCTTATAACTTAATTTTAAGGATTGTTTTATTAAATTGGTTAAATCGTACTTGTCAGTGAAGTTTTAAATTAGACACCGGTGTTTTTAGATATTGATTGATTGAATTTTTTTGTAGACAGCGACTGAACCTTTATTTTCCAAATGATTTTGATTATTATTTAATGTATTAATAAATTGTATTTTATTTCTCAGAAACTAACAGCTGTAGCAATTTGCTTTATTTACATATCCACATCCTAGTATAAACTTTTTTCTTAATATTCAGAGAGCCTTGACTGGCGCCACTTCCAAATACTTTGTATTTTTTGGATAGCCTAATTCGATTGCATATGTGGTGAAAAATGCAATCAGGAGGTTGGCAAATCTGAAACACACCTATTTCCAGCGTGCACACTCTTTGCTTTTACTTGTCTAATATGCTATGGTATAAGTTTTCTATGCCGACCAGCTTAGAGAAAGGGACAATCTCAGGACATTGTATAGAGCAATCTAGCAAGGGCAAAGGTATACTATGCCTGATTACATGACTTGGGAATCTGTTATAACAAAAGCAGTATTACCAAAACTACTTACTAACATGTGCAGCCTTATCTTAGACTAAATAATATACTGTACTCTCTACCAAATGTACAAGCTGGCTATGTAATTATGTGCAAGATGTACAGCCCCGGCCGCAAGCTACACACCACCGCACAGTAAGTTTATGATAACAGTAGAGCCGCTTTGAGTTCTGTGAGAGAATCACTATCAGAAAATATGTACTATGAGGAGAAATATACCCATGTATGTTAATGTACAATGTTAGAAAGAGAATATCCCTTTTATGCATCTAGAAGTAAGAGAAATTCAGACTGTGGCACACATTTTAAACACTTAGGACGATAACATAGAAACTTGCAAATAAAAACTGTAACTGCATCTAAAATATACAACTTGGAACTGTTAAAACATAGCAAGGGACCGGGCTAATCAACTCCAGTACTAATCCTCATGATACAGTCTTTCATGCCAGTTGGTCGTCGAAACATCCAAAGTCTACGTCTCAAACAGGGAATAGTAAAATGATATTGTCCCTGTTCCTGAGCAGTGTCCAAGCAGAACAACCATACATCTGTGTAACAAAGGGTTTGCAAAACTTGTAAAGTCATTAGGAGTCTTCTTGTTAGTGCCCATGTTCATTCATGACCTTGGGGCAAATGCTCCAAAAAGGCTCTCGTATCTGTATGTTCCTCACGAGGTATAAAGGCTGATTGAGTCACTGCTGCATCTCCCTTATCGTGCCCTGCATCGGCTGTATAGTCGGCAATATTCCGTGCGGTTTTAACATCCCCATTAGCCTCATCACCCAACTCAGGCCCTGCAGAAGTGTGCACTATATCTATTTTAATCAAGGTAGGTCTAAAACGCTGGGGCCCCAGAGCGCTATCTACCAAGTGCGTCACCAAAACAGGGTCGACTGAAATATCTTGCCGGGATGCAATGAAACCTTCGGGCTGAAATGCTGCAGTCAGCTGTTCTTCTAAGGCCACATGGTGATCCGAAAGGAGATTGCACAGCTCTTGCATTATAGCGTTGGCAAACATCATGTCCATTTTATAGTAATCGTCTGGTCAGCACACTGGATAAGAAATCATAGATTGCGCTAGCACCCTCTTGGTACTGTATATTCAGCACTATGTGTCACTTAACGACAAGGCCCAAAGGAGCCTCGCCGGGGGGTAAATGAAAGGCCTCAACCTTAAAATGCACTCAGGGTGCTCAGAGTCATGTCCATCTTAGTAGTCTTAGGTTTGTCTGATGCAGGAGCTGTAATACTTAAAGAATCAGGCTGTGTGAAAGATAAACAAGTTGCCTGTAGTATTATATAAAGCAAATGTGATGAAAAGACGGGAGCAGAGTGTTGTTATGCGACCTGTCATGGCCGCCTCCCGGAAGTTCCCCCTAAGAAATGCATTATAATTAGTCTGCCTTTCAGTGTTCCTGTACCAGTGTTATCTTAACTTCAGTTTATCATGCTGTGTTACAGAGATCAAATGCCAGCTTTACTTAAGCCCAGGCTGCCCTGCTTGTCTTGTAGCCTAATTGCTGCACTAGATGTTTATGTGCCCATAGGAATGAAGTTAATCTTTGCCTGAAACAAATGCATAGGTAAACTGAGATGTCATGTAAAAATAACTTGTGATGAATGATTCATCCGATACCAATAAATGTTCCCATACATGTCTAGTATTACATTTTATTTTTGTTGCTGTAGATAGAAGAGATTTATTTTTAACAATTTATGTAATTCATTTTGATTGAAGTGTATTTTTTTTAAATAATCCAAGACAAGTTGGAGTTGGAAATTAAAGCCATGGGGCCCGATCCGATATGCAGCGTTGACCGCAAAAGCTGGCGACGCCAAATTTTGCGCTGGTTTGGTATCACATATACGGCGTAACCTAGAAGTTACGCTCGTATATTTCTGCCTTCGGCCGTAGTTTTTTGGGCCATAGACAGGTAAACCAAACCAGCGCAGTTTGGTATCCAATATACAGCGTAAGGACTTACGTGGCGAAAATGGAGAAATCTTACTCCATTTTCACCTTGCCACAAATTGCAGGTGTAGTAAGCCTTATGCTGTGTATTGGAGCCCCGTAACTCCCTAAACTACCTGCAAAATAAAATCTAACACCCAACGCATGCGCAATGTCTATCTACCTGTCAACCGCGATCCTCCGCCGCAATCCCTAATAAAGTTATTAACCCCTAAACCGCCGCTCCCGGACCCCGCCGCCAGCTACATTAACTACCCCCTAATGTGAGCCCCTTACACCGCCGCCACCTACATTACTTACCCCCTAATGTGAGCCCCTTACACTGCCGCCAGCTATATTAAATTATTAACCCCTAATCTAATCCCCCTAACCCCCCGCCGCCAGCTATATTAAATTATTAACCCCTAATCTAATCCCCCTACCCCGCCGCCAGCTATATTAAATTATTAACCCCTAATCTAATCCCGCTACCCCGCCTCCAGCTATATTAAATGATTAACCCCTAATCTAATCCCCCTACCCCTCCGCCAGCTATATTAAATTATTAACCCCTAATCTAATTCCCCTACCCCTCTGCCAGCTATATTAAATTATTAACCCCTAATCTAATCCCCCTACCCCGCCGCCAGCTATATTAAATTATTAACCCCTAATCTAATCCCCCTACCCCGCCACCAGCTATATTAAATTAATTAACCCCTAAAATAATAAAATATCCCTAAAACTAAACCTAAGTCTAACCCTACAAATAGCCCTGAAAAGGGCTTTTTGTGTGGCATTACCCCAAAGTAAACAGCTCTATTGCCAGCCCTTAAAAGGGCTTTTTGTGGGGCTTTGCCTCAAAGTAATCAGCTCTTTTACCAGCCCTTTAAAGGGCTTTTGGCGGGGCATTGTCACAAATTAATCAGCTCTTTTGCCTATAATCTAAATCCCCTACACAGCCGCCACCTATAATAAATGTATTACCCCCTAATCTAATCCCCTATACTGCCACAACCTATAATAAATGTATTACTCCCTAATCTAATCCCCCTATACCGCTGCCACCTATAATAAATGTATTACCCCCTAATCTAATCCCCCTACCCCGCCGCCACCTATATTAACTATATTAACCCTAATTATATTAGGGTTAATATAGTTAATATAGTTATTATATTATATATATTAACTATATTAACCCTAATTATATTAGGGTTAATATAGTTAATATAGTTATAATATTATACATATATTAAGTATAATAACCCTACCTAACTCTAACACCCCTAACTAAATTCTTATTAAAATAAATCTAATTAATATTAATATTATTAATTAAAATATTCCTATTTAAATCTAAATACTTACCTATAAAATAAACCCTAAGATAGCTACAATGAAATTAATAATTACATTGTAGCTATTTTAGGGTTTATATTTATTTTACAGGTAACTTGGTATTTATTTTAACTAGGTACAATAGCTATTAAATAGTTAATAACTATTTAATAGCTACCTTGTTAAAATAATTACCAATTTACCTGTAAAATAAATCCTAACCTAAGTTACAAATACACCTACACTATCAATAAATTAAATAAACTACAAATATTTAAACTAAAATACAATTAAATACACTATACTAAATTACAAAAAAAAAAACCACTAAATTACAAAAAATAAAAAAAGATTACAAGAATTTTAAGCTAATTACACCTATTCTAAGCCCCCTAATAAAATAATAAAGCCCCCCAAAATAAAAAAATGCCCTACCCTATTCTAAATTAAAAATTAACCAGCTCTTTTACCAGCCCTTAAAAGGGCTTTTTGCAGGGCATGCCCCAAAGTAAACAGCTCTTTTGCCTGTAAAAAAAAACACAATACCACCCCCCAACATTACACCCCACCATCCACATACCCATACTCTAAACCCACCCAAACCCCCCTTAAAAAAACCTAACACTAAGCCCCAGAAGATCTCCCTACCTTAAGTTGTCTTCACCCAGCCGGGCCGAACTCTTCATCCAATCCGGGCAATGTCTTCATCCATGCGGCAAAGAAGAAGTCTTCCATCCGGGCGATGTATTCATCCAAGTGGCAAAAAAGAAGTCTTCCATCCCGGTGATGTCTTCATCCAAGCGGCAAAGAAGAGGTCCTCCATCGGGGCGAAGTTTTCCTCCAAGCAGCATTTTCAATCTTCTTTCTTCAGACCTCCTACGCGGAACATCCAGCAGGCCCGACGACTGAACGATGAATGAAGTTTCCTTTAAATGACGTCATCCAAGATGGCATCCCTCGAATTCCGATTGACCGATAGGATTCTGAATCTGATTGGCTGATTGAATAAGCAAATCAGATTTTCTTACCTTAATTCCGATTGGCTGATAGAATCCTATCAGCCAATTCGGAATTCGAGGGACGCCATCTTGGATGACGTCATTTAAAGGAAACTTCATTTATAGTTCAGTCGTCGGGCCTGCTGGATGTTCCGCGTAGGAGGTCTGAAGAAAGAAGATTGAAGATGCCGCTTGGAGGAAAACTTCGCCCCGATGGAGGACCTCTTTGCCGCTGGGATGAACACATCGCCTGGATGGAAGACTTCTTCTTTGTCGCTTGGATGAAGACATCACCCGGATGGAAGACTTCTTCTTTGCCGCTTGGATGAAGACATCACCCGGATTGGATGAAGAGTTCGGCCCGGCTGGGTGAAGACGACTCAAGGTAGGGAGATCTTCTGGGGCTTAGTGTTAGGTTTTTTTAAGGGGGGTTTGGGTGGGTTTAGAGTAGGGGTATGTGGGTGGTGGGTTGTAATGTTGGGGGGTGGTATTGTGTTTTTTTTACAGGCAAAAAAGCTGTTTACTTTGGGGCATGCCCTGCAAAAAATCCCTTTTAAGGGCTGGTAAAAGAGCTGGTTAATTTTTAATTTAGAAAAGGGTAGGGCATTTTTTTATTTTGGGGGGCTTTATTATTTTATTAGGGGGCTTAGAATAGGTGTAATTAGCTTAAAATTCTTGTAATCTCTTTTTATTTTTTGTAATTTAGTGTTTGTTTGTTTTTGTAATTTAGTTTAGTGTATTTAATTGTATTTTAGTTTAGATATTTTATTTAATTTATTGATAGTGTAGGTGTATTTGTAACTTAGGTTAGGATTTATTTTACAGGTAAATTGGTAATTATTTTAACAAGGTAGCTATTAAATAATTATTAACTATTTAATAGCTATTGTATCTAGTTAAAATAAATACCAAGTTACCTGTAAAATAAATATAAACCCTAAAATAGCTACAATGTAATTATTAATTACATTGTAGCTATCTTACGCCTAGATTTAGAGTTTTGTCGGTAACGACCCGCGTAGCTAACGCTGGCTTTTTTCTGGCCGCACCTTTTCAATACCTCTGGTATTGAGAGTTCACAGAATGGCTGGGTTAGTTTACAAAAAGGGAGCATACAGGCATATTTACCGCCACTGCAACTCTCGATACCAGAGTTGCTTACGGACGTGGCCAGCTTCAAAAACGTGCTCGTGCACGATTCCCCCATAAAAACAATGGGGATGTTTGAGCTGAAAAAAAACCTAACACCTGCAAAAAAGCCGCGTTCAGCTCCTAACGCAGCCCCATTGTTTGCTATGGGGAAACACTTCCTACGTCTGCACCTAACACCCTAACATGAACCCCGAGTCTAAACACCCCTAACCTTACACTTATTAACCCCTATTCTGCCGCCCCCGCTATCGCTGACCCCTGCATATTATTATTAATCCCTAATCTGCCACTCCGTAAACCGCCGCTACTTACATTATTCCTATGTACCCCTAATCTGCTGTCCCTAACACCGCCGACCCCTATATTATATTTATTAACCCCTAATCTGCCCCCCACAACATCGCCTCCACCTGCCTATACTTATTAACCCCTAATCTGCCGAGCAGACCGCACCGCTATTATAATAAAGTTATTAACCCCTAATACGCCTCACTAACCCTATAATAAATAGTATTAACCCCTAATCTGCCCTCCCTAACATCGCCGACACCTAACTTCAAACATTAACCCCTAATCTACCAACTGGAGCTCACCGCTATTCTAATAAATGTATTAACCCCTAAAGCTAAGTCTAACCCTAACACTAACACCCCCCTAAGTTAAATATAATTTAAATCTAACGAAATTAATTAACTCTTATTAAATAAATTATTCCTATTTAGATCTAAATACTTACCTGTAAAATAAACCCTAATATAGCTACAACATAAATTATAATTATATTATAGCTATTTTAGGATTAATATTTATTTTACAGGCAACTTTGTATTTATTTTAACCAGGTACAATAGCTATTAAATAGTTAAGAACTATTTAATAGCTAAAATAGTTAAAATAATTACAAAATTACCTGTAAAATAAATCCTAACCTAAGTTACAATTAAACCTAACACTACACTATCAATAAATTAATTAAATAAAATACCAACAATTATCTACAATTAAACCTAACACTACACTATCAATAAATTATTTAAATACAATATCTACAATTATCTACAATGAAACCTAACACTACACTATCAATAAATTATTTAAATACAATATCTACAAATAAATATATCTAAAAATAAATATATCTAAAAATAAAAAAGAACTAAGTTACAAAAAATAAAAAAATATTTACAGACATTAGAAAAATATTACAACAATTTTAAACTAATTACACCTACTCTAAGCCCCCTAATAAAATAACAAAGCCCCCCAAAATAAAAAAATGCCCTACCCTATTCTAAATTAAAAAAGTTCAAAGCTCTTTTACCTTACCAGCCCTGAACAGGGCCCTTTGCGGGGCATGCCCCAAAGAATTCAGCTCTTTTGCCTGTAAAAAAAACACATACAATACCCTCCCCCCAACATTACAACCCACCACCCACATACCCCTAATCTAACCCAAACCCCCCTTAAATAAACCTAACACTAAGCCCCTGAAGATCTTCCTACCTTATCTTCACCATACCAGGTTCACCGATCGGTCCTCGGAAGTGTTGATCCAAGCCCAAGCGGAGGGCTGAAGAGTGACGTCCATCCTCGGGCTGAAGTCTGGATCCAAGCGCCGGCTGAAGAAATCCATCATCGGGCTGAAGTCAGAAGTCCATCATCGGGATGAAGTCTTCTATCAAGCCGCATCTTCAGACTTCAGCCCGAGGATGGACGTCACTCTTCAGCCCCCCGCTTGGACTTGGATCAACACTTCCGAGGACCGATCAGTGAACCTGGTATGGTGAAGATAAGGTAGGAAGATCTTCAGGGGCTTAGTGTTAGGTTTATTTAAAGGGGGTTTGGGTTAGATTAGGGGTATGTGGGTGGTGGGTTGTAATGTTGGGGGGGGTATTGTATGTGTTTTTTTTACAGGCAAAAGAGCTGAATTCTTTGGGGCATGCGCCGCAAAGGGCCCGCTTCAGGGCTGGTAAGGTAAAAGAGCTTTGAACTTTTTTAATTTAGAATAGGGTAGGGCATTTTTTTTATTTTGGGGGGCTTTGTTATTTTATTAGGGGGCTTAGAGTAGGTGTAATTAGTTTAAAATTGTTGTAATATTTTTCTAATGTTTGTAAATATTTTTTTATTTTTTGTAACTTAGTTCTTTTTTATTTTTTGTACTTTAGTTAGTTTATTTCATTGTATTTATTTGTAGATATTGTATTTAAATAATTTATTGATAGTGTAGTGTTAGGTTTAATTGTAGATAATTGTTGGTATTTTATTTAATTAATTTATTGATAGTGTAGTGTTAGGTTTAATTGTAACTTAGGTTAGGATTTATTTTACAGGTAATTTTGTAATTATTTTAACTATTTTAGCTATTAAATAGTTCTTAACTATTTAATAGCTATTGTACCTGGTTAAAATAAATACAAAGTAAATATTAATCCTAAAATAGCTATAATATAATTATAATTTATGTTGTAGCTATATTAGGGTTTATTTTACAGGTAAGTATTTAGATTTAAATAGGAATAATTTATTTAATAAGAGTTAATTAATTTCGTTAGATTTAAATTATATTTAACTTAGGGGGGTGTTAGTGTTAGGGTTAGACTTAGCTTTAGGGGTTAATACATTTATTAGAATAGCGGTGAGCTCCAGTCGGCAGATTAGAGGTTAATGCTTGAAGTTAGGTGTCGGCGATGTTAGGGAGGGCAGATTAGGGGTTAATACTATTTATTATAGGGTTAGTGAGGCGGATTAGGGGTTAATAACTTTATTATAATAGCGGTGCGGTCCGCTCGGCAGATTAGGGGTTAATAAGTGTAGGCAGGTTTAGGCAACGTTGTGGGGGGCAGATTAGGGGTTAATAAATATAATATAGGGGTCGGCGTTGTTAGGGGCAGCAGATTAGGGGTACATAGCTATAATGTAGCTGGCGGCGGCATGCGGACGGCAGATTAGGGGTTAATAAGTGTAGGTAGCTGGCGGCGACGTTGTGGGGGCAGATTAGGGGTTAATAAATATAATATAGGGG
Organism: Bombina bombina; assembly: GCF_027579735.1. Classification (NCBI taxonomy): domain Eukaryota; kingdom Metazoa; phylum Chordata; class Amphibia; order Anura; family Bombinatoridae; genus Bombina; species Bombina bombina. The sequence continues at coordinate 314,685,811 of NC_069499.1, read as the reverse complement.
TCGGGGGTGTTAGGGGCAGCAGATTAGGGGTACATAGGGATAACGTAGTTGGCAGCAGTGTACGGAGCGGAAGATTAGGGGTTAAAAAATTTTTATAGAGTGGCGACGATGTGGGGGGGCCTCGGTTTAGGGGTACATAGGTAGTTTATGGGTGTTAGTGTACTTTAGAGCACAGTAGTTAAGAGCTTTATATACCGGCGTTAGCCCAGAAAGCTCTTAACTACTGACTTTTTTCTGCGGCGGGAGTTTTGTCGTTAGATTTCTAACGCTCACTTCAGCCACGACTCTAAATACCGGAGTTAGAAAGATCCCATTGAAAAGATAGGATACGCAATTGACGTAAGGGGATCTGCGGTATGGAAAAGTCGCAGCTGGAAAGTGAGCGTTAGACCCTTTCCTGACTGACTCCAAATACCGGCGGTAGCCTAAAACCAGCGTTAGGAGCCTCTAACGCTGGTTTTGACGGCTACCGCCAAACTCTAAATCTAGGCCTATGGGTTTATTTTATAGGTAAGTATTTAGATTTAAATGGGAATATTTTAATTAATAATATTAATATTAATTAGATTTATTTTAATGAGAATTTAGTTAGGGGTGTTAGAGTTAGATAGGGTTATTATACTTAATATATATATAATATAATAACTATATTAACTATATTAACCCTAATATAATTAGGGTTAATATAGTTAATATATATAATATAATAACTATATTAACTATATTAACACTAATATAATTAGGGTTAATATAGTTAATATAGGTGGCGGCGGTGTAGGGGGATTAGATTAGAGGGTAATACATTTATTATAGGTGGCAGCGGTGTAGGGGGATTAGATTAGGGGGTAATACATTTATTATAGGTGGCGGCGGTATAGGGGGATTAGATTAGGGGGTAATAAATTTATTATAGGTGGCAGCGGTATAGGGGGATTTAGATTATAGGCAAAAGAACTGATTACTTTGTGACAATGCCCCGCAAAAAGCCCTTTTAAGGGCTGGTAAAAGAGCTGATTACTTTGGGGCAAAGCCCCGCAAAAAGCCTTTTTAAGGGCTGGCAATAGAGCTGTTTACTTTGGGGTAATGCCACGCAAAAAGCCCTTTTCAGGGCTATTTGTAGGGTTAGACTTAGGTTTAGTGGTAGGGATAGTTTAGTATTTTAGGGGTTAATTAATTTAATATAGCTGGTGGCGGGGTAGGGGGATTAGATTAGGGGTTAATTAATTTAATATAGGTGGCGGCGGTATGGGGGATTAGATTAGGGGTTAATTAATTTAATATAGCTGATGGCGGTGTAGGGGGATTAAATTAGGGGTTAATAATTTTAATATAGCTGGCAGCGGGGTAGGAGCTCACATTAGGGGGTAGTTAATGCAGCTGGCGGCGGGGTAGGAGCTCACATTAGGGGGTATTTAATGTAGCTGGTGGCGGGGTAGGAGCTCACATTAGGAGGTAGTTAATGTAGCTGGTGGCGGTGTAAGGGGCTCACATTAGGGGGTAGGTAATGTAGCTGGCGGCGGTGTAAGGGGATGCAAAAAAACAAATAGTATCCAGCACATCAACCCAGGAACCAGGGCTCACATTAGGGGGTATTTAATGTAGCTGGTGGCGGGGTAGGAGCTCACATTAGGAGGTAGTTAATGTAGCTGGTGGCGGTGTAAGGGGCTCACATTAGGGGGTAGGTAATGTTGGTGGCGGTGGTCTAAGGGGCTCACATTAGGGGGTAGGTAATGTAGGTGGCGGTGATCTAAGGGGCTCACATTAGGGGGTAGTTAATGTAGGTGGCGGCGGGGTCAGGGAGCGGCGGTTTAGGGGTTAATGCATTTATTATTAGGAGAGTGAGGGGGGATAGCGGATAGAGGGGTATACGTGTTGGGCTATGTTTGGGAGGCGTGTTAGACAGTATGGGAAATTTAATTCTTTAGTCAGGTTTTGTAGGCGCCGGCAGTTTCTAAAGCGCAGATTTCTGGACATTGCTGGTTTATCCGACTTACGGCACTTTAGCATCTGACGGCGCCGTATATGGGATAGCTCAAGTTGCGAGCTGAAACTACGGGGGGCGGGGGTTCCCTCGCTTGCGCCGCAAACTACGATCTATATCGGATAACGCCCATGATATGCAAAATAAATAAGCTAAATTGTTCTTGTTTGATTTATACGCTTAATAATACGCTTTGTCTTACATTTTATATATATATATATATATATATATATTTATATACCACCTTTCTTTGCAAGGACACTCAAAAGCCTGCCATCCATGGATTCTGTCAGTGTTTTGATCTGTTCACCATCAACATTGCTTGCAGCAGCAACCACAGCCTCCCAGACACTGTTCAGAGAGGTGTACTGTTTTCCCTCCTTGTAAATCTCACATTTGATGATGGACCACAGGTTCTCAATGGGGTTCAGATCAGGTGAACAAGGAGGCCATGTCATTAGATTTTCTTCTTTTATACCCTTTCTTGCCAGTACTTGGACGCGTGTGATGGAGCATTGTCCTGCATGAAAATCATGTTTTTCTTGAAGGATGCAGACTTCTTCCTGTACCACTGCTTGAAGAAGGTGTCTTCCAGAAACTGGCAGTAGGACTGGGAGTTGAGCTTGACTCCATCCTCAACCCGAAAAGGCCCCACAAGCTCATCTTTGATGATACCAGCCCAAAAAAGTACTCTACCTCCACCTTGCTGGCGTCTGAGTCGGACTGGAGCTCTCTGCCCTTTACCAATCCAGCCACGGGCCCATCCATCTGGCCCATCAAGACTCACTCTCATTTCATCAGTCCATAAAACCTTAGAAAAATCAGTCTTGAGATATTTCTTGGCCCAGTCTTGACGTTTCAGCTTGTGTGTCTTGTTCAGTGGTGGTCGTCTTTCAGCCTTTCTTACCTTGGCCATGTCTCTGAGTATTGCACACCTTGTGCTTTTGGGCACTCCAGTGATGTTGCAGCTCTGAAATATGGCCAAACTGGTGGCAAGTGGCATCTTGGCAGCTGCACGCTTGACTTTTCTCAGTTCATGGGCAGTTATTTTGCGCCTTGGTTTTTCCACACGCTTCTTGCGACCCTGTTGACTATTTTGAACGCTTGATTGTTCGATGATCACGCTTCAGAAGCTTTGCAATCTTAAGAGTGCTGCATCCCTCTGCAAGATATCTCACTATTTTTGACTTTTCCAAGCCTGTCAAGTCCTTCTTTTGACCCATTTTGCCAAAGGAAAGGAAGTTTCCTAATAATTATGCACACCTGATATAGGGTGTTGATGTCATTAGACCACACCCCTTCTCATTACAGAGATGCACATCACCTAATATGCTTAATTGGTAGTAGGCTTTCGAGCCTATACAGCTTGGAGTAAGACAACATGCATAAAGAGGATGATGTGGTCAAAATACTCATTTGCCTAATAATTCTGCACTCCCTGTATATTCATACAAAAGGAAATTGACTTAAACCTTCATGGAACTTATCTATCAGACTATCATAAAAAACAGATGATTCCTAGAGGCTTTCTGATCCGGAACATACCCACCATTGGGAGATCCCATTCTGAATTCTGTCTGAAAAAATGTTCCTTTGACCTCATGCTCTTGGTTATCCGTGAAGTAGGCCGTCTACTCAAGGGAGAGAAGGGTAGAAATACAATAATTTGAAGAGGAGCACATTGGACAATTGCAAGCAGACACTTCCAATGAGTGGCTAGAGAAACTGACTTCACAGATCAGAACATATAAACAAGAGCTTATAGCTTTTAAAAATTGTAAACTACAGTCTCACAAGACTATGCTGCAAGAGTGTGTACAGGTGGATACTGACCCCCAATGAAAGGAGGAACTTTAGGCCAAGAAGGGACAGATGGTATAGCAAAAAAGGTCTCAACATAGTGAATTCTAGCTCAGGAGAAAGCTCTGACCCTGAAGTAGGCATGACAACTGATATGCTTAGCTCTGAATTCCAGGGTATCACCGCCCGCTCTAGGGGCAACAGAGGAGGCCAATCATGGAGTAACCAACTTACTAATACAGCTGCATTACCTCCAACTGCAGCACACCCAGTACTGCCATTTTTAGGCAGTGCCGAGGCCGCACACGTGGTGGGGGGGGCGGGTCACTGCACACCGCACCTTGATACAAAGAATAGTATATTGTATTCAATATTAGTTCAAGGGAACTTTAATCATCAGAGACATCACTCTTAAACAAGGGACATTCCTTTGTACCATCTACTAGCATGAATGCATGTAACACCTATATAGATGTACAAAGGTTTGGAAGAAACCTGAGACTTAAAGAATTCTTTCAATGTGATACCTCTGAACAATCTTCTTTTAGGGTGAGAAGTACCTTTGATCCAAAGACAAAAAATCCTTCCATCTCTATTATTACTAATTTTTGGACTCAACAGATCTTTGAGAGAAAGAAGACTCCCTGGCATGACAATCTTTCCAAAGAAGAAAGACTGGCCATTGATACCTTAAGCAACGATAAATTGATAGTGATTAGACCTGCAGATAAACGTGGGGCCATTGTGATCATGGACCTCTGTGACTACCAAAAAGAGGCATCACGCCAATTGGATAATGACAAAACCTACAGTATGCTGCCTAGGGATCCAACCTTGTTCAAACAAGAGATTCATCATAAACTTAACACCTGGTTTCAGCTTGAAATGATTACAGACCATTAATTGAATTTTCTCCAGCAAGATCATCCCATCAACCTGGTTTTATATACACTTCTGAAAGTGCACAAAGATGCCCATAGACCACCAGGTAGACCCATTGTGTCATCAAGAGGGTCCCTGCTACAGCCTTGGCACAGTTTGTCGATTTCCATCTTCAACCTTGGGTTAAACAAATTAAGTTGTATACTCAGGACTCATCGTCCTTTATTAAACTGATCACACAATTTACCAACATCAACACCACAGATGTCTTGGTGACTTTAGATGTGTCTAGCTTATACACAGTTATTCCACAAGATTTGGGGATTACCACTGTCAGAAGATGTTTTAGACGTATCCCTTATGTAGGGCCCACTGCAAATGTGCTGATCGAATTACTCACTGATTGCCTCTTCTGTTTGAGAAGACCTACTACTTACAAATTGCGGAAACTGCGATTGGATCCAATGTAGCCCCATCTCTAGCGAACATGCATGTATTCACAAATGACCAGATTAAGCTGTACTGCCAATACATTGACAACTTCTTTCTGGTGTCGGAAGGTGACGAACAATCACTCACAAAATGGGTAAATGACCTAAACAACATTGACAGCATGATCAGATTCTAACATCATGCAAACCGTGAGATGATCGATTTTCTGGATGTAAGGGTATTTAAAGATGGCAACAAATTGGGCAAAACATTATATAGGAAAAGTACAGACAGAAATTCCATACTTCGGGCAGATAGCTGTCATCCACCCTCGTTGATACGCAATATCCCTAAAGCCCAATTTCAGAGAGTGATCAGGATAAATACTGACCAGCAAAAATGCACACAACTTGTTGAAATGACAGAAAGGTTTAAACAAAGAGGGTACAAATCGACACAGAGTGCACTCATGACAATCGAACCGATCAATCAAGATGATTAACAATGACTAACTTTTGTCACATCCTATATGCCAGATAAGAATCGGATTGTCAGGGCCATCCATGATGAATGGAAACTCATTCAATCTGACCCCAATTTACCATTCACCCATTGGGGGACACCTAGGATGCCTTACAAGAAAGGACGCAATCTTAGGGACCTTCTTGTGAAAACTGATATACCGAAGAAGAGTCATCCCAGACATGGCTAAAAAAAGAAGGGCTGCTTCCGTTGCACAAGTTGTGTCATGTGCAACAGTATGCAGACTGGCTCTTTATTCCAACATTCTAGCAATAAAAAGAAATACCAGATCAACACATTCCTGACGTGTACTACCACACATATCATCTTCTTATTACATTTCCCATGTGGCAAGTTTTACACTGGAAAAACCTGTGACGATGCATGCACCAGGATGCACAACCATCGTTCAACTATACTCCAAGCACTTCAAGCTGGAAAGGCTGATCAACTGGTGTCACAGCACTTCCTGGAGGCCAAACATTGTGTGAAGGACCTTAGGTTTCTTATTATCGACCATGCCCCCCCCCCATGGAGAGGAGGTAATAGAGAGAAGATCCTGCTCCAAAGAGAAACACGATGGATCTTTGAGTTGGGTACTTTGTCGCCCAAGGGACTGAACATTAACACGTGGTGGCAATGTTACCTTTAATGGTCATTCTAGTATGAGGAATTATGATCCTATTGACTTGTCTACTCAATACCCCTGTCCTAGGCACATGAAGATTGGTGTGATATGTCCTCCTGAGAGTCCAAATTTTGCCAATGAGAGTCCAAATTCATTTATATATTTTTTATTTTTATTTTTTAATTCATGTGCTCCCTCATGCCCCTTTTTTGTCTTTTTTTTTTGCTCTTTTTTGCTCCCTTTATCGCCTTTTTTTGTTCCTTTTTTTGCTCTTTTTTGCATTTTTTTGACGTTTATAGGCCCATGTTGGTATTCTGTCATGTAACAGTCTGTTCTTTTTGTAGTTTTACCACATTTACATTTTTTTTCACAATTTAGATTTGCTGGTTTGATGACTGTGTCCTCTGGGCCCCTTACTAATGGTAAGCTTGTAGCTTATGATGATCTTGTTCGATACTATGGCTGTTTTTTCTGCCCCTTTCCCCCATTTTATTTCCCCTCTTTTAGTTTCTTTAGTACATGCACGAATATATATCTTGTGTCCGTATATATGTCTTTGGTATTATTTGCTTTTTTGTACAGTTCCTTATGCTGATGGCTTTTTATTTACCAATGCATAATCTTTGTTTGTTCACACAGTGTGTATATACATTTTAGGTAGACAATTCGGTTCGGTTCGATTCTGAAATTTGAAAATGAAAATTTGGAGGTTCGGATCGAACCGAATTTCCGAATTAAAATACTGCCGAATTTACCGAATAAATCCGAATTAGTTCGGATTTATTTGGTAAATTCGGATGGACATGGATTACAATAGTATTGTACAGTATATTAGGTTATATCACTCTGCTATGGGTTACACCTAATATACAGTACATAATACTAGTCTAATACACAGCACACATACCGAAATTCAGAATTTCCGAACCGAACCGAATTGAACCGAATCCAGCCGAATTTTTTCGAATCCGAATGAATCCGAAACGAATCTGAAACGAATTCATTCAAAGTTTTCCGAATTCGAATTGATCCGAAACGAAATTCGAAAACCTCTGAATCGATCCGAACCAAAACAAAACAAATTTTTCGATCATGCACATATCTAATTTTAGGTAGCTGCAATGGTTACAGCTAATACTACGAGTCGGTACCATGCATTGTATTGTTTACTTTTTTCATGCGGCTCAAAGACTACAGGTGACGCGGACAGGATGTTACCACGCTCCCTTCTTCCTTTCTTCTCTGGTGGTTGGTCCATGTGTTTTTGCCAGCCTGTTTCCTTGACTACTGGGTGGGCTTGGAGGGCGTTACTTTTACTTTTTAATCTTGACGGCTGCGATCGGCATGCTTTGTCTGTATGGATGAATTCAGCTGATATGCAGTAATTAGTTATCAATGTATCACTAAGTTGGGCCATATTAAATAGTAACTTATTTTCTGTGGAGTGATGAGGACTTTGTCCCTTGGTTGAGTTGCCTGCCAGTTTCTTTGAGAATCAGTACGTTCTCTTTCTTAGCAAGTGGCTACGTCATGGAAGGGTGTGTGTTTAGCCCACCAATGAGGATATTAGCTTGACGGCTACAGCTCTTGATGTGTTCCATGTACATATTTTTGCTGCTTATTGTTTTGGTTTGGGTGCGATCAGCTTGCTTTGGCTGTATGGATGAATTCAGCTGATCTGCGGTAATTAATTATCATTGTATCACTAAGTTTGGCGATAGTAAATAGTAACTTATTTTCTATTGAGTGATGAGGACTTTGTCCCTTGGTTGATTTGCCTGTCAGCTGTTTTGAGAATCAGTATGTTCTCTTTCTTTGCAAGCGGCTACGTCATGGAAGGGTGTGTTTTAGCCCTCCAATGGGGATATGAGCTTGGTGGCTACATCTCTTGATGTGTTTCATGTTCCTAATACTCTTTCTAATCTATTGTATATATTTTCCTGCTGCTTATTGTTTTGGTTTGGGTGCTCTAGAGGGGCAGTTTTTAAGACACTGAATCTGTTATTTGACACTTCACATTATTTAATATATTGTAAACAATTGATGTTCAGCGCATTAGCTGTGAGGTCACATATGTTTGTTTAGCACATGCGGCCTTCCCATTTGCAGATTTATGGATGAGGGTCTACCAGGCCTTTAAAAGTTTTTTTTGTACACTGTTTGTTTTGTTTACCACGAAAGTCACGCTTTAATAAATCTATATTTGATTCACAGTTGACTGAAGACCAGAGAGTGCTTTATTTGTATTTTGGACTTTTGTATTCTTAAGAGCACCCTGGCAGCTGCTGAACTTTCGGTGAGAGTGCATACACACTGCAATCTGTCTATATATATATTAGGGATGGGCGAATGTGTAAAGTTTTGAATTTCGAATGTAGAACGAATGTTATTACCGAAATTCGAATTATAAATCTGAATGTTGATAAGAATGAATATTCTTAAAAATTCTATAATCAAATGTTATTTACAGTTTTCGAATGTCACTTTAGAAATCAAATGTTTATAATTATATTGAATGTCCACATTCGAAATTTCGAATTTAACATTCTATTTAATAAATACTATTCAGAAGTTCAATAGTTCATGTGGTAGGGTGGGAATCTAGTAAATTGATACATAATATATACAAATATATCATTTCAAATTTTTCTATATAGAATATTGCATAATTCGAATATTACGTTTAAAGAAAGCATTAGAAATACTATTACAAACATATAAATTCGAATTTTTCGAATTTGAATATTGCATAATTCGAATATTACATTTAAAGGAAAAGCATTAGAAAGTCTATTACTAAATTCGAATTTTTCAAAAAGAATATTTTCGAATGTAATAATAAAATTCGAAACCGAACATTCGAAAATCGAATGTTAGAATGTTATGTATACATTCGAAATTCGATTTGAACGAACGAATGTACAGCGCTGCAGAATCTGTTGGCACTCTACAAATACCTGATGATAATAATAATAATAATGTGTTGAAATTCGTGCCGTTTTTCGAATGTTGCGAAACATTCGCCCATCCCTAATATATATACTGTATATAAAATAAGCTATTAAAAACACTATCCTCATTATATATGTAATGTACAAAATAAGCATATGGCAAAGAAGGGGTTAAGGAGCTTGAACATTATGTGGATTTTAAAAAGCTTTTTTTTGAATGTGAAGATGCTATGGCCTACTTTACTTGATTTATAGAATAGAATAAGTTAAATGACAATCTATTTCAGTTTCTAGGGGCAATGAGAGGGAGATGACATGACATTTTTATCATCTATACCATATCCAATTTTTTTCTGCTTAATGAAGGGCTCCAACAGCATCCTTCCTAAAGAGCAGCCCTGATCTTTAACCCTGTTCATATTTAATACAAGGAGCTTGCCAAGAGGATATTGAATTAGTTACATCCTGAACCTAACTCAGGACATGAGCCTTCTGAGGGTCAGTTTGAATCTCATCTATGTGGTGGTAATGTCAAGTCTGTGTGCAAAGTCAGATGATAGAAATCAATTTACTGTTTCTTCAATAGAAATAGAATATGCATTTACTAAAATCCAAGCACTACAGAAAAAGACATAAAGACCTTTTAATAACATATTGGTTTAGGGAAGTGCAAGTTACTTAACTAGATAGCAAATAAGATAGCTGCCCATAAAGTTTATTGATTTGGTAGCTTTGTGTGAAAATTGTACTGGGAACCGATAAAAAAGAACAAGAAAGGGAAAAAACAGCTAGCTTTGCTTAAGAACAACCTTATATAATATGTCTTATGGAAATACATTTCTTTTTTATAGTATGCCTTAAAGAAATTGGTGTAAAATAATATTTATATTTAGTAGGTGCTTTTTGGTTAAACAAGCAATGGTTGCTGAAACATAAAGGCCCAGATATTGGCTTGCATGGTGCAATAACCTATAAGACAGTGTGTGTCTGAAAAAGTGCCCTGTTATCTATTTTTGTATGTAATAGGTTAATTATTGGGTTGATTCCAATCTTGACGAAAATTCTTTTTCATAAAAAAAGCAGAATAAGCCATTATTTTTTTAATCAAAACTATCACAATTTTTCCAAGCCAAACACAGAGATAGGTAATAACTCCCACAATATTCATTCTCCATTTTCCTATAAAGGCAAAGTTAACAGGCTAGTGGTCAACCACCAAAAAAAAACAATGGGCTTTATCGTTTTTTTTTTTTGCAGGTGTTTGCACAAGTTGGAAGTAATGCATGTATTACGAGTTGAAAGTAAACTCATTTGCTCGAGCACAATTCAATTTTATGCACATTGGTTTATCACAACCTCAGAACTCTGGTTAACTGTTACGCTCGAATAATAAAAGTCACAAAAAAACATAAAAAATACATTTCACAGTAAGTTATATTCAGAATAACACACAAAGTAATAAAGTTATAAGGGCTTAAAAATATGAGGTCTCAAGTGTAAGAAAAAAAAGGCAGCAAAGGGCTTTAACATTGCGATACAGACCTTTAGCTATAGATAGATATAGATATATAGGTTTAGGTATGTATTTTACATGAACAGTATTATTATTATTATTATACTTTATTTATGAAGCGCCATCATATTCCGCAGCGCTGTCCATGGATACAGTTCATTTAAATAAAACAATAATATAAGACTTGTAAGAGACAGGACAACATTTGCAAACACATACAGGAGGAATTGAGAGCCTTTTGCGGGGCATGCCCCAAAGAAAACAGCTCTTTTGCCTGTAAAATAAAAATACAACCCCCCCAACATTAAAACCCACCACCACATACCCCTAATCTAACCCAAACCCCCCTTAAATAAACCTAACACCTCCCCCCTGAAGATCATCCTACCTTGAGCTGTCTTCAGCCAGCCGACCACCGGTGGAACCAAAGAGGAGATACGGAGCGGCAGAAGTCATCATCCAAGGGGCGCTGAAGAAGTCTTCCATCCGATGAAGTCAACATCCAGGCGGCGCTGAAGAGGTCTTCCATCCGATAGAAGTCTTCATCCAGGCGGTGTCTTCAATCTTCATCCATCCGGAGCGGAGCGGAGCCATCTTCAGACGAGCCAACGCAGAGCCATCCTCTTCTTCCCGACGACTAAGGACGAATGAAGATTCCTTTAAGGGACATCATCCAAGATGGCATCCCTTCAATTCCGATTGGCTGATAGGATTCTATCAGCCAATCAGAATTAAGGTAGGAAAAATCTGATTGGCTGATTGAATCAGCCAATCAGATTGAAGTTAAACCCGATTGGCTGATCAAATCAGCCAATCAGATTGAGCTCGCATTCTATTGACTGTTCCGATCAGCCAATAGATTGCGAGCTCAATCTGATTGGCTGATTGGATCAGCCAATCGGATTGAACTTCAATCTGATTGGCTGATTCAATCAGCCAATCAGATTTTTCCTACCTTAATTCCGATTGGCTGATAGAATCCTATCAGCCAATCGGAATTGAAGGGACGCCATCTTGGATGACGTCCCTTAAAGGAACCTTCATTCGTCGTTAGTCATCTGGAAGAAGAGGATGGCTCCCCGTCGGCTCGTCTGAAGATGGCTCTGCTCCGCTCCGGATGGATGAAGATTGAAGACGCCACCTGGATGAAGACTTCTATCGGATGGAAGACCTCTTCAGCGCCGCCTGGATGTTGACTACATCGGATGGAAGACTTCTCCAGCGCCCCTTGGATGATGACTTCTGCCGCTCTGGATCTCCTCTTCGGTTCCATTGGTGTTCGGCTGGCTGAAGACAGCTCAAGGTAGGATGATCTTCAGGGGGGTAGTGTTAGGTTTATTTAAGGGGGTTTGGGTTAGATTAGGGGTATGTGGGTGGTGAGTTTTAATGTTGGGGGGATGTATTTTTATTTTACAGGCAAAAGTGCTGTTTTCTTTGGGGCATGCCCCACAAAAGGCCCTTTTAAGGGCTGGTAAGGTAATAGAGCTGGTAACTTTTTAATGTAGAATAGGGTAGGGAATTTTTTTATTTTGGGGGGCTTTGTTATTTTATTAGGGGGCTTAGATTAGGTGTAAGTAGCTTAAATTTGTTGTAATATTTTTAAAATGTTTGTAACTTATTTTTTTTATTTTTTGTAACTTAGCTTTTTTTATTTTTTGTACTTTAGTTAATTTATTTAATTTACTTGTAGTTATTTGTAGGTAATTTATTTAATTAATTTAATGATAGTGTAGTGTTAGGTTTAATTGTAACTTAGGTTAGGATTTATTTTACAGGTAATTTTGTATTTCTTTTAGCTAGGTAGTTATTAAATAGTTAATAACTATTTAATAACTATTCTAACTAGCTAAAATAAATACAAAGTTACCTGTAAAATAAATATAAATCCTAAAATAGCTACAATGTAATTATTAATTATATTGTAGCTATCTTAGGGTTTATTTTACAGGTAAGTATTTAGTTTTAAATAGGAATAATTTATTAAAGTATAGTGTAGTGTTAGGTGTAATTGTAACTTAGGTTAGTTTTTATCTTACAGGTAAATTTCTCTTTATTTTAACTAGGTAGCTATTAAATAGTTAATAACTATTTAATAGCTATTGAACCTAGTAAAAAATAAATTGAAATTTGTCTGTAAAATAAAAATAAATCCTATGATAGCTACAATATAATTATTATTTATATTGTAGCTATTTTAGGGTTTATTTTAAAGGTAAGTATTTATTTTTAAATAGGAATAATTTAGTTAATAAGAGTAATATTATTTAGATTTATTTAATTAATATTTAAGTTAGGGGGGTGTTAGTGTTAAGGTTAAACTTAGGTTTAGGGGTTAATAATTTTATTACAGTGGTGGCGGTGTAGGGGGGGCAGGATAGGGGTAAATAATTTTATTATAGGTGGCGACGGTGTAGGGGGCAGATTAGGGGTTAATAAGTTTAATATAGGTTGCGGCGGGGTCCGGGAGCAGTGGTTTAGGGGTTAAACTATTTATTTAGTTGCGGCGGGGTCCAGGATCGTCAGGATAGGGGTTAATAACTTTATTATAGAGGGCGGCGGTATAGGGGGGGCAGGATAGGGGTTACTAGATGTAATGTAGGTGGAGGCGGTGTCCGGGAGCAGCGGTTTAGGGGTTAATTCATTTATAAGAGTTGCAGCGGGGTCTAGGAGTGGCAGTTTAGGGGTTAATAACTTTATTTAGTTGCGGGGGGCTCCGGGGGCGCCGGTATAGGGGGTAGAACAGTGTAGTTAGGGTGGGTGCTTAGTGACAGGGGTATCAATAAAGCTGTCAAAAAGCCGAAGAGCAGCAAGATCGGATGAGTGATAACTCTCACAGTCCGCTGCTCATTGCCCCGTACTTGGTGCGCGGCTTTTTGACAGCTTTTTTGATAACTTAGGCGAAATTTTGCAGGTCCGCGGTGGCGATGGTAGGCGAGCTTAGGCGGGCGTATTGAACCGGCGAAGGCAGGTAAATATGACGGCTTGATAACTAGCCCCCAATGTAACTATTAGTTATATTGTAGCTAGCTTAGGGTTTATTTTACAGGTAAGTATTTAGTTTTAAATTGGAATAATGTAGTTAATGATAGGAATTTTATTTAGACGTATTTGAATTATATTTAAGTTAGGGGGTGTTAGGGTTAGGGTTAGACTTAGATTTAGGGGTTAATAACTTTAATATAGTGGCGGCGACGTTGGGGGCGGCAGATTAGGGGTTAATAAGTGTAGGTAGGTGGAGGCGACATTGGGGGCGGCAGATTAGGGGTTAATAAATATAATGTAGGTAGCGGCGATGTTGGGGGCAGCAGATTAGGGGTTAATAAGTGTAAGATTAGGGGTGTTTAGACTCAGGGTTCATGTTAGGATGTTAGGTATAGGCATAACTTTTGTTTCCCCATAGGAATCAATGGGGCTGCGTTAAGGAGCTTTACGCTGCTTTTTTGCAGGTGTTAGACTTTTTCTCAGCCGGCTCTCCCCGTTGATTCCTATGGGGAAATCGTGCACGAGCACATACGACCAGCTCACCGCTGAATTAAGCAGCGCTGGTATTGGAGTGCGGTAATGAGCAAAATTTTGCTCAACGCTCACTTCTTGTCTTTTAACGACGGGTTTCTGAAAACTCGTAATACCAGCGATGTAGGTAAGTGAGCGGTGAGGGAAAACTGCTCGTTAGCACCGCATAGCCTCTAACGCTAAACTCGTAATCTAGGTGTTTATTAGGTAGTTTGCGATGTGGGGGTTGGCGGATTAGGGGTTAATATATTTTAATAGTTATTGCGGTGGGGGAGATGGTGGTTGACAGGTAGATATTGCGCATGTGTTAGATGTTGGTTAATACTTTCAGGCAGTTACGGTGCTCAAATTTTCAGCGCAAGGCTTTCTGTGCCTGCCTATGTGTGGCGAGGTGAAAATGGAGTAAGATTTCTCAATTTTTGCCGCATAAGTCCTTGTGCTGAATATGTGATACCAATTTACGACGCGGTTATATGTTAGTTTATGGAAGTAAAATTAGCGGGCGACGGGTGAAATATACGTGCCGCATTTTATGCTGCACCACATATGTGATAGCAATACCCGACTAAAAACTGGCGTTGCCGGCTTTTGCGGGCAACGCCGCATATGTAATCGCGCCCCTAAATTATCTTGTATTTGCCTTTAGTTTAACAGTGAAATAAAAGTATTGTGAATTCTGAACAAACTTCACCTGCATGTAGCAGATAAATCAGACCTGCACATGTAAATTGCTGAGAGAATATCATGAGAAATGTGAGACAGATTTAGAAACACCCTGGGAACTGCACTGTCTCTCCCACTTTCTAAAATTGTCAAGCTCATTTATCATACAACAAATACAACGTGCAATACAACTTGCTAAAGTTTCAAAGCATAATTAAAATTTGTAAAATCACAATCGTAAACACACTGCTGTATACAGAACAGAAATAGAAAGTGCAATGCTTAATAAAACTTAAAGAACAAAATCTGAAATCTAAAGTAGTATAAAATGCAAAGCTAAAAGTGTAAATGGTAGCACAATTCTCATGGCTTGCAATGGTACATTGTGTTGGGCTTGTCTCTCATTCATATCCAGAAATGTAGAGAGTTATAGCACAATGTGCCTTTCTAGAATCTTGTGAGGGAACTTGCAGTTCTGGAGGATCATTTTAGATCATCTCATCTGAGCAGAGAGCTTTAGATCATTGGGCCAATTGTCGATATATAATTTTTGTTTGCACTTAATCTCATATGACTATTGATTAATATTATCTTTATACTGGTGCATAAAGATGACTATATTAATAATCCATTGAATGTATAAGTATCTAATAGGCTTGTGCATTAGTTTAGTTTCAAATGCAAATTTGTTACTAAAACACAGATATTAATTTAATTTTCCCTAAACAAATATCCGAATGAATGCACTAACTAATTTAAAGAAAATGAAGAAACACTGATGAGATTTGTCAATATTCATTAATTTCCTTTAAATGAGCTGTAAAGGGTTAAATACTTACCTCTAGCATGCTGGTGAGCGTTAAAGGAGAAGGTCCTTTATCGAAGGCCCTGGCATCCACCCTTTTAGCACTTCCTGGGGCTCTCTTAAGAAGGGTCAGAATTTTCACTACTCTCCAGAACGCTAGAGGTGCTTATAAGGCTAACTTTTTCATACCTTCAGCAAAGTAACAAAGTAAAAAAATGTAAATGTTCCCTGAATATTCAGTATTTGTTTCATTTTAAACTAAATGAATTCAAAAAGATTTGTATGAACCAAATTTTTCCCTACTGCACATATCTAGTATCTAATGTGGGCTATAAATGAAATCTTTACTACTTGCAGTGGCACATGTTAGACTCAATTAGGATTTAGTTGATTCTAAACTAACTTTTCAGATTATTTGTTTATTTTTTACCAAATACCGATATTCTATATAGATGCATAAGCCTATTCAGTACTCTAAACACCTGATGATGAAAAACTTGCCTGCAAAAACAAGAAGGGCACTTTCAAGTGCCTATCTAGAAATTGTCTTACTTGTTTACAGATATCTATGGAGGCTGAATTCACTAGTCATGTAACCAAACAGAATTTTAAGATTAACCATTATGCAAATTGTAGTACAACATTTGTTATCTACCTTATTGACTGCACCCTCTGTTCTGAACAGTATGTGGGTCAGACCTCCCGTGCCCTCAGATCAAGAATAGGGGAGCACAGAAGGGACATTAAAAATTATAACAAGGATTCGAGTGTAGCAAGGCACTTTAATTGTCTACATTTTACTGATCAGCCTAAATTCACTGTTAAAGTAATAGACATAGCCAAAAAGCCCATTCGGGGAGGAAACATTTATAATATATTGTCCAAGAAAGAACTCTATTGGATCTGGAAACTTAGTACGAGGGCACCGCTTGGTCTAAATAAGGAATGGGACATCAGTTATTTTGTGGAGTAATCTTGGTTATCTTAAGCAGTTCCATTAATGTAGACACTCATAGTTACATTTTCATATATTCACATATTGATATATACAATCATACATATCTGTATATGTTTTCACATTAACTTTTCTTGTTTTTGTATTTATCTATTATTGTGAGAGATTATGAATGACCAGTTATGGCTAACCATGGGAGTTGATAACAAATTGAGCTGAACCACATTCCTAATGATTTACCATGTCTATCATTATTATTATTGTGTAGGGATATTAGATTCTGGAATTCTGAATTCTGAACATATAATTTTATGTCCGGAGTTTTTAACCTCACTGTCAATATAGTAATATGAATACAATATGTGTATTACATCAAAGAATCAATTCCACATCAGTCAAATTTTCACCTATAGGTGTTGTACATGTTACCAGATCTAGGCCTAGATTTGGAGTTCGGCGGTAGCCGTCAAAACCAGCGTTAGAGGCTCCTAACGCTGGTTTTGGCCGCCCGCTGGTATTTGGAGTCAGTGATTAAAGGGTCTAACGCTCACTTTTCAGCCGCGACTTTTCCATACCGCAGATCCCCCTACGCCATTTGCGTAGCCTATCTTTTCAATGGGATCTTTCTAACGCCGGTATTTAGAGTCGTTTCTGAAGTGAGCGTTAGAGCTCTAACGACAAGATTCCAGCCGCCTGAAAAAAGCAGGAGTTAAGAGCTTTCTGGCTAACGCCGGTTCATAAAGCTCTTAACTACTGTACCCTAAAGTACACTAACACCCATAAACTACCTATGTACCCCTAAACCGAGTCCCCCCCACATCGCCGACACTCGATTAAAATTTTTAACCCCTAATCTGCCGACCGCCACCTACGCTTTATTTATGTACCCCTAATCTGCTGCCCCTAACCCCGCCGACCCCTGTATTATATTTATTAACCCCTAACCTGTCCCCCACAACATCACCGCCAGCTACTTAAAATAATTAACCCCTAATCTTCCGACCGCAAAGCGCCGCCACCTACGTTATCCCTATGTACCCCTAATCTGCTACCCCTAACACCGCCGACCCCTATATTATATTTATTAACCCCTAATCTGCCCCCCACAACGTCGCCTCCACCTGCCTACACTTATTAACTCCTAATCTGCCGAGCGGACCTGAGCGCTACTATAATAAAGTTATTAACCCCTAATCCGCCTCACTAACCCTATCATAAATAGTATTAACCCCTAATCTGCCCTCCCTAACATCGCCGACACCTACCTTCAATTATTAACCCCTAATCTTCCGATCGGAGCTCACCGCTATTCTAATAAATGGATTAACCCCTAAAGCTAAGTCTAACCCTAACACTAACACCCCCCTAAATTAAATATAATTTACATCTAACGAAATAAATTAACTCTTATTAAATAAATGATTCCTATTTAAAGCTAAATACTTACCTGTAAAATAAATCCTAATATAGCTACAATATAAATTATAATTATATTATAGCTATTTTAGGATTAATATTTATTTTACAGGCAACTTTGTAATTATTTTAACCAGGTACAATAGCTATTAAATAGTTAAGAACTATTTAATAGTTACCTAGTTAAAATAATAACAAATTTACCTGTAAAATAAATCCTAACCTAAGATATAATTAAACCTAACACTACCCTATCAATAAAATAATTAAATAAACTACCTACAATTACCTACAATTAACCTAACACTACACTATCAATAAATTAATTAAACACAATTCCTACAAATAAATACAATTAAATAAACTAACTAAAGTACAAAAAATAAAAAAGAACTAAGTTACAGAAAATAAAAAAATATTTACAAACATAAGAAAAATATTACAACAATTTTAAACTAATTACACCTACTCTAAGCCCCCTAATAAAATAACAAAGCCCCCCAAAATAAAAAATTCCCTACCCTATTCTAAATTAAAAAAGTTA
The DNA here is from genome assembly GCF_027579735.1 of Bombina bombina. Classification (NCBI taxonomy): domain Eukaryota; kingdom Metazoa; phylum Chordata; class Amphibia; order Anura; family Bombinatoridae; genus Bombina; species Bombina bombina. Next base: position 314,667,206 of record NC_069499.1, on the reverse strand, counting down.
CAAGCTCTTTTACCTTACCAGCCCTGAACAGGGCCCTTTGCGGGGCATGCCCCAAGAAGTTCAGCTCTTTTGCCTGTAAAAAAAAACATACAATACCCCCCCCCAACATTACAACCCACCACCCACATACCCCTAATCTAACCCAAACCCCCCTTAAATAAACCTAACACTAATCCCCTGAAGATCTTCCTACCTTGTCTTCACCATCCAGGTATCACCGATCCGTCCTGGCTCCAAGATCTTCATCCAACCCAAGCGGGGGTTGGCGATCCATAATCCGGTGCTGAAGAGGTCCAGAAGAGGCTCCAAAGTCTTCCTCCTATCCGGCAAGAAGAGGACATCCGGACCGGCAAACATCTTCTCCAAGCGGCATCTTCGATCTTCTTCCATCCGGAGCGAAGCGGCAGGATCCTGAAGACCTCCAGCGCGGAACATCCATCCGGACCGACGACTGAACGACGAATGACTGTTCCTTTAAGGGACGTCATCCAAGATGGCGTCCCTCGAATTCCGATTGGCTGATAGGATTCTATCAGCCAATCGGAATTAAGGTAGGAATTTTCTGATTGGCTGATGGAATCAGCCAATCAGAATCTAGTTCAATCCGATTGGCCGATCCAATCAGCCAATCAGATTGAGCTCGCATTCTATTGGCTGATCGGAACAGCCAATAGAATGCAAGCTCAATCTGATTGGCTGATTGGATCAGCCAATCGGATTGAACTTGATTCTGATTGGCTGATTCCATCAGCCAATCAGAAAATTCCTACCTTAATTCCGATTGGCTTAATTCCTATCAGCCAATCGGAATTCGAGGGACGCCATCTTGGATGACGTCCCTTAAAGGAACAGTCATTCGTCGTTCAGTCGTCGGTCCGGATGGATGTTCCGCGCTGGAGGTCTTCAGGATCCTGCCGCTTCGCTCCGGATGGAAGAAGATCGAAGATGCCGCTTGGAGAAGATGTTTGCCGGTCCGGATGTCCTCTTCTTGCCGGATAGGAGGAAGACTTTGGAGCCTCTTCTGGACCTCTTCAGCACCGGATTATGGATCGCCAACCCCCGCTTGGGTTGGATGAAGATCTTGGAGCCAGGACGGATCGGTGATACCTGGATGGTGAAGACAAGGTAGGAAGATCTTCAGGGGATTAGTGTTAGGTTTATTTAAGGGGGGTTTGGGTTAGATTAGGGGTATGTGGGTGGTGGGTTGTAATGTTGGGGGGGGGGTATGGTATGTTTTTTTTTACAGGCAAAAGAGCTGAACTTCTTGGGGCATGCCCCGCAAAGGGCCCTGTTCAGGGCTGGTAAGGTAAAAGAGCTTGTAACTTTTTTAATTTAGAATAGGGTAGGGAATTTTTTATTTTGGGGGGCTTTGTTATTTTATTAGGGGGCTTAGAGTAGGTGTAATTAGTTTAAAATTGTTGTAATATTTTTCTTATGTTTGTAAATATTTTTTTATTTTCTGTAACTTAGTTCTTTTTTATTTTTTGTACTTTAGCTAGTTTATTTAATTGTATTTATTTGTAGGAATTGTGTTTAATTAATTTATTGATAGTGTAGTGTTAGGTTAATTGAAGGTAATTGTAGGTAGTTTATTTAATTATTTTATTGATAGTCTAGTGTTAGGTTTAATTATATCTTAGGTTAGGATTTATTTTACAGGTAAATTTGTTATTATTTTAACTAGGTAACTATTAAATAGTTCTTAACTATTTAATAGCTATTGTACCTGGTTAAAATAATTACAAAGTTGCCTGTAAAATAAATATTAATCCTAAAATAGCTATAATATAATTATAATTTATAGTGTAGCTATATTAGGATTTATTTTACAGGTAAGTATTTAGCTTTAAATAGGAATCATTTATTTAATAAGAGTTAATTTATTTTGTTAGATTTAAATTATATTTAACTTAGGGGGGTGTTAGTGTTAGTGTTAGACTTAGCTTTAGGGGTTAATCCATTTATTAGAATAGCGGTGAGCTCCGATCGGAAGATTAGGGGTTAATAATTGAAGGTAGGTGTCGGCGATGTTAGGGAGGGCAGATTAGGGGTTAATACTATTTATGATAGGGTTAGTGAGGCGGATTAGGGGTTAATAACTTTATTATAGTAGCGCTCAGGTCCGCTCGGCAGATTAGGGGTTAATAAGTGTAGGCAGGTGTCGGCGACGTTGAGGGGGGCAGATTAGGGGTTAATAAATATAATATAGGGGTCGGCGATGTTAGGGCAGCAGATTAGGGGTACATAGGTATAACGTAGGTTGCGGCGGTTTACGGAGCGGCAGATTAGGGGTTAAAAAAAATATGCAGGGGTCAGCGATAGCGGGGTCGGCAGATTAGGGGTTAATAAGTGTAAGGTTAGGGGTGTTTAGACTCGGGGTACATGTTAGAGTGTTAGGTGCAGACGTAGGAAGTGTTTCCCCATAGGAAACAATGGGGCTGCGTTAGGAGCTGATCGCTGCTTTTTTGCAGGTGTTAGGTTTTTTTTCAGCTCAAACAGCCCCATTGTTTCCTATGGGAGAATCGTGCACGAGCACGTTTTTGAGGCCGGCCGCGTCCGTAAGCAACTCTGGTATCGAGAGTTGCATTTGCGGTAAAAATGCTCTACGCTCCTTTTTTGGAGCCTAACGCAGCATTTGATTAAATTCTCGATACCAGAGTTAATTTTATGGTGCGGCCAGAAAAAAGCCCGCGGAGCGTTAACAGCCCTTTTACCGCCGAACTCCAAATCTAGGCCCTAGTGTTCTATTGTTTTTCTTTTTTTTCTTGCCTTGTGTATATAGATATATTTTTCTTATATACATTTTTTTGTTCTTCTATTAATATTGATGATATTTATGTAATTATTACATGTGTTTTTTTTTCAAAAGATATATGTAATAACTTTTTTTTTCCATCAATTAATATCTTTTGTGTTTTCACTGAAATTTCATTTTTTCATTTTTTTGAGACTAATTCAGAATTTGTGTAACATGATCAATTGATGTGTTTATTTCTATATAGAGAAACAAATCTTTTTTCTGTATTATTTTTCTGTATTGTTTTTATTTATTTCTCTATATGCATTTTTGTTTTTGTATTGTATTGTATTTTTTATATAATGAGTACCTTTTTTGTGTTTTGCCATGTTACACCATTTCTTCTCACACCTTTGCAGTATACCTTTAAAACATCCATTTTCAGAGGTGTACTATGGCTTTGAAGCTGTGATTGGCCATTTCCCCTTTAAAGGTGTGCTGCACAGGTGGTGAGCTATCCTATGATTAAGTGCTGCATAGCACGAAACATGTAAGGATTTGCTCCCCCTCCACTTGTGTAGCTTGTACTGTGCTGTGCTTGTCTACTTGTTTTAAACGGCTTGTAATAAACTTTTGGATTTTATGGACAATGGATTAAGAGTGCTGCTTCCTTCTACTCTTAACTTTTCAGATTATTTGTTTATTTTTTACCAAATACCGATATTCTATATAGATGCATAAGCCTATTCAGTACTCTAAACACCTGATGATGAAAAACTTGCCTGCAAAAACTCACCTGCAAAATCTTTTTTGGCATGATATTACAATGCAGATGTCTTACCTTCATATACCTTAGTTCAAAAAGCTAGATAAGCAGTTCTCAATTTAAATGTTTTTGAGGGACCTCACAATATGTCCGAAACATTTTAAATAATCTCAGAGCAGACAGCTTTAGATCATTAGGCCTTAAAAGGATAGTAAAGTCGTATTTGATCGGGTTGATTTCTGTCTGCAGCCTCAGAGCAGACAGACAAGTTATGGAGCAGCAGTCTTTTGACCGCTGCTTCATAACTTCTGTTTCTGGCGAGCCTGAAGGCTCGTCGGAAACAAGGGGCATCAAGCTCCATTTGGAGCTTGATAAATATGCCCCTGTATGTATGTATGTATATATATACTGTATATATATATATATAAACAGGACTTGAAAAATCCCGTTGTCCAGTAGTCCGGGACTATTATTTTTTGGTGGCAACTTAGAGATTTTGGGCAGCTAGAACTTCTGCAGCTTTAAAATCTTTTATTTTTAAAACAAGGAGCTTTCAATTTGTGCGCATAAACTACACCTCAGACTGATCACTGATCATCGTTTATGAATAAGAGGAGGGCGGGCAGAGACCGCTCACCTACAGTGTGTATGTTGTGCGTATCTTGGTTACCTCCACCTGGCTCTGCCTACCCTCCTCTTATTCATAAGTGTTGCGTGCGGTCAGTCTGAGGTGTAGTTTCCACTCACCTACAGCGTGTGTGTTGTGCTTAGCTTTTTAACCAGCACCCGCTTCTGCCCGCCCTCCTCTTATTCATAAGTGCTGCTCACGGTCAGTCTGAGGTGTAGTTTCCACTCACCTACAGCGTGTGTGTTGTGCTTAGCTTTTTAACCAGCATCCGCTTCTGCCCGCCCTCCTCTTATTCATAAGTGCTGCGCACGGTCAGTCTGAGGTGTAGTTTCCGCTCACCTACAGCGTGTGTGTTGGGCTTAGCTTTTTAACCAGCACCCGCTTCTGCCCGCCCTCCTCTTATTCATAAGTGCTGCGCACGGTCAGTCTGAGGTGTAGTTTCCGCTCACCTACAGTGTGTGTGTTGTGCTTAGCTTTGTAACTGGCACCCGCCTCTGCCCGCACTGAGGTGAGGACATAGTAAGTGATGACAGTGGAGGGCAGCCGGTATTGTCCTGAGAGGTCAGTGTCTGGTTTCCCTTTCAGGGAGCACAGCGTCATCAAAGCAGAGAGCTTTCCAATTAAGGAGCCAGAGAACATTTATCCCTTAGACTTTAAGCAGGTTAGGTAATGTTTTATCTCTTAACTATTATTCAGTTAAAATTGTTTCATTGGGACTGTACATGAAATACAATGAATTGGCTTTATGTATAATAACCTGGGCCACGAGGAACCACCTGACCTAGATTGACCAGACTGTGTGATATATTTATATGTACATCCAAATGGGAGTAAATGGGTTAATTAATGAATGAGAAAACACACAAAAAAAAATAGTATAGCATCTGAAGAAGTGACCTTAGTGTAAAGTATGTAACCAAACTACTCTAATGCCTGAATATAAAAGGGTTATTCTTTAGTAAGCTATGCTTATTTGCAGCTGTTTATTCTCTGTGCATTCTGCAATCAGTAAATCAGCTCTATTTATGAAAGCACTATTTGTGTGTGGTACAACACATGAGTGCTGATATCAGAGAGGTCATGTATGTTTATAGCACTGTACAGCAACCATAGCAAGGGCAGACATCAATTAAAATTGTATGATAATTCTCATTCATTTCCTCATTATATACTGTCTTGGAAGCTTTCCATAAAATATGTTCTATTAAAGGGACATTAAACACTAACGCCTAGATTACGAGTCTTGTGTTAGCCTTAAAAAGCAGCGTTGAGAGGTCCCAGCGCTGCTTTTTAACGCCCGCTGGTATTACGAGTCCTGCAGGTACAGGTGTACCGCTCACTTTTCTTCATCGACTCGAGGCTACCGCAAATCCCCTTACGTTAATTACGTTTCCTATCTTTTTAATGGGACTTGCATAAAGCTGGTATTATGAGTCTTGGAAGAAGTGAGCGGTACAGCCTCTACCTCCAAGACTCCTACTGCATTTAAAAGTCAGTAGTTAAGAGTTTTATGGGCTAATGCCGGAACATACAGCTCTTAACTAAAGTGCTACAAAGTACACTAACACCCATAACCTACCTATTAACCCCTAAACCGAGGCCCCCCCACATCGCAAACACTAAAATAATTTTTTAACCCTTAATCTGCCGAACTGACATCGCCGCCACCTACATTATACCCATGAACCCCTAATCTGCTGCCCCTAACATCGCCGACACCTACATTATATTTATTAACCCCTAATCTGCCCCCCCCCCCAATGTCGCCGCCACCTACCTACAATTATTAACCCCTAATCTGCTGCCCGGACATCGCCGCCACTTTAATAAATGTATTAACCTAAACCACTGCACTACCGCCTCACAAACACTAGTTACATTTTATTAACCCCTAATCTGCCCCCCCACGTCGCCGACACCTACCTACAATTATTAACCCCTAATCTTCCGACCCCAACGTCGCCGCTACTATAATAAAGTTATTAACCCCTAAACCTAAGTCTAACCCTAACCCCCTAACTTAAATAAATTAAGCCTATTTAAAACTAAATACTTACCTATAAAATAAACCTTAAGCTAGCTACAATATAACCAATAGTTGCATTGTATCTAGCTTAGGGTTTATTTTTATTTTACAGGCAACTTTGTATTTGTTTTAACTAGGTACAATAGTTATTAAATAGTTATTAACTATTTAATAACTACCTAGCTAAAATAAGTACAAAATTACCTGTAAAATAAATCTTAACCTAAGTTACAATTACACCTAACACTACACTATCATTAAACTAATTACCTAAACTACCTACAATTAATTACAATTAAATTAAATAAACTAAATTAAGAAAAAAACAAACACTAAATTACAGAAAATTAAAAAAGAATTACAAGAATTTTAAACTAATTACACCTAATCTAATCCCCCTAATAAAATAAAAAAGCCCCCAAAATAATAAAATTTCCCTACCCTATACTAAATTACAAATAGCCCTTAAAAGGGCCTTTTGCGGGGCATTGCCCCAAAGTAATCAGCTCTTTCACCTGAAAAAAAAATACAATACCCCCCCAACATTACAACCCACCACCCACACACCCCTACTCTAAAACTCACCCAATCCCCCCTTAAAAAAACCTAACACTACCCCCCTGAAGATCACCCTACCTTGAGCTGTCTTCACCCAGCCAGGCACAAGTGGTCCTCCAGAGGGTCCGAAGTCTTCATCCGATCGGGGCAGAAGAGGTCCTCTAGACGGCAGAAGGCTTCATCCAAGCAGCATCTTCTATCTTCATCCTTCTGGAGTGGAGTGGGTCCATCTTCAATCCAGCCGACGTGGAGCCATCCTCTTCAAATGACCAAACACAGAAGGCGTCCCAGGGGGCTTGTTGTCACCTTTCGGGGACCCTGGGTGTTGTACATGGTTGGGTGTAGGAAGAGACCTTCAATGACATCAGTGAGGACAAGGAACGGGACATGGCTAGCTTGGTATCCAACCTTGTGCAAATGGGGAGTTTGCGGTTGTGCAAATGGACTGTTTGCGGTTGTTTGCGGTGCGTTAAAGGGACAGTCTAGGCCAAAATAAACTTTCATGATTCAGCGTGTAATTTTAAACAATTTTCCAATTTACTTTTATCACCAATTTTGCTTTGTTCTCTTGGTATTCTTAGTTGAAAGCTTAACCTAGGAGGTTCATATGCTAATTTCTTAGACCTTGAAGCCCACCTCTTTCAGATTGCATTTTAACAGTTTTTCACCACTAGAGGGTGTTAGTCCACGTATTTCATATAGATAACACTGTGCTCGTGCACGAGAAGTTATCTGGGAGCAGGCACTAATTGGCTAGACTGCAAGTCTGTCAAAAGAACTGAAAAAAGGGGCAGTTTGCAGAGGCTTAGATACAAGATAATCACAGAGGTTAAAAGTATATTATTATAAATGTGTTAGTTATGCAAAACTGTGAAATGTGTAATAAAGGGATTATCTATCTTATAAAACAATAAAAATTCTGGTGTAGACTGTCCCTTTAAATGGGGAGTTTGGTCTGTCACTGTGAAGCGGGAGTAACCCTTACACTACCTGATGGATACAACATCATACCTGATGTTTTAAAGCACGTTATTCCAAACAATTTAGCAATGTTAGGTGATTTATGCCCTTTATGGCTTAAAACCAGACTCTGCATCAACTATGTAATTTTCCATGGGAGTTTTGCCATGGATCCCCCTCCGGCATGCCACAGTCCAGGTGTTAGTCCCCTTGAAACAACTTTTCCATCACTATTGTGGCCAGAAAGAGTCCCTGTGGGTTTTAAAATTCGCCTGCCTATTGAAGTCAATGGCGGTTCGCCCGGTTCGCCCGTTCGCGAACAGTTGCGGAAGTTCGTGTCCGCCGTTTGCGAACGCAAATTTTTCATTTTAAAACAATGCAAAACAATGCAAAAATCATCATCCTTTTCATTAAACAAATATTAATGTTTCAAAACTACAGGTAAAAAGCTACAATACTTACACCGATGCGCTCTGGAGAGCGTGCTAACCCGATTCCCTTGTTGTCAGGTCCATAGCTCCACTTGCAGGAGGCTGTTAGCGTGACCAGGGACCTGGCAAGAAGAGGGTCGGGGTAGCATGCTCTCAAGATCACATTAAGGTAAGTATGAAGTTATTTAAAGGGAACTAATAAAAACTGTTGTCTGTATTTTTTCATTTTCCTAACATTTTCCTAACATTTTGCTGGTGCATTGATTTGGATATTCGTTTTTGTAAATGAATGCACATCTCTAATATATATATGCTGTTGTATGTATGTATGTATGTATGTATATATATATATATATATATATATATATATACACACAAATAATATAAGAATATAAATATAAATAATATATACTATATATATAAAAGCAAGTGTGCGCACTCTCACCAAAAGTGCTGCAACCTCTTTTACCCCAAAACGTCACTAGAATACAGTAAATTTCCTTTTTTCACAGTTGACTGAAGTCCAGCGAGTCTTTTATATTTTTTAATCTTATATATATATTATTACAGACATGACTTTGTAATAATAAGGTATTGTGTAATGTTAATATTGTGTTAATGTATGTAAAAATCTATTCTTATGTTTTAAAACATTAAAATTATAGCTCAGTGTAAAGTTTTATATAATAAAAACTTGTGCTGATGCATTAAGCATAGACCTTTTCATATTTCATGCTTCTGAACCAGTGGCCAATTCATTGTGGCTTGGGGTAGAAGTGATTTACCCTTCTTTTATACTGTACCTCTTAGCTCAGCAAATAAAACTAATAATACTTTCAGTTTTATTTTTTTCCTCCTCTATTTTACTGTTGGTAAATTATTTAGAATAGAACCATGATTATCTGTTCTACTTAAGCCTGACATTTAGCAATAATTCTGTTTTTTTTTTCTTTTTAAATGGAGCATGGTGGGTATGATGGTTTCTCCTTTAGCACAACTTTCCATATAATTTAGAGAATGTGCAAATGTATTAAAAGTAACCTCTGAACCATTGCATTTCAGTGAGCTGTGCTAAACCTTAAAATAACTAAATAAAGAGATATACGTATGTGTCACAGCTGTTAACATTTCAGTATAATAATGTTTATTCTACTGAACTTCTATTCTTTATACAAGCAATACATTTGTATAATGGTACACAGAATGAAGACAGTCATACGGGCAGGGTACTATAAGGATGCACTTGTCTTTTTCTTTTCTTTCATGTTATGTCAGGACAGTCAGTAATACAGAATTTATTATCTATCGGTTGAGGGTAAAGTGTACAGTTAAGACAGACATTTTATTTTAGGGCCTGGTTTTCGAAAATCACTAGCATTAATTTCAAATGTATCGAATAGCAACTGGAACATATACGCTCCAAAAATTCTGTAAGAAAAAAATGATCATACTAAACAGTGAGCTATTGTAAAACAGTGCTACACACACACACACAACACACAGTTCCAAGCAGGGTCCTCCTTTTATTCTCTTTTAGGGGCACTGCCCCTAGACAATATATCAGGTAGGTCAATTAGATTTTTTCTTCCGGCTTAAAATGGACATTCCAGCCGAAATTGGAATCCACATGAATAGAAGAATGTTTGCAATATATACAGTATGTATCAGGAAAAATGCTTTGAATATAAGCAATATTTGGTTCAAAAGTCGTATGCAACATATACCAGCATTTTAAACACAGCACTTGCGTAGATTACCTAAGGTACTTCCACCATCTGGTAATGATTCAGTTTGCTAATTTACTGACATGATATAAGACCCACTGGTGCTATGAGTAGCTGCTGTACTTAAAATACTGGTTCACTGAGAATAGCTAGCTATGCTTCATATGCACATGCAGAGAAATATGTTAACACTAAAAGAGTGATAGCTTTTACTAGAAGCATTTTTACCAATACATGTATATTGCAAATATGTTTCTATTCAAATATGTAGTTTATCTATGTGCATTTAAATTTTGACAGAGATATCTACACTTTACTATTACTGTGGTTTTGGGGTCTATGCCTCCTGCTGCTAAGTGTGAGTATTCTCTCAAGGATGGGGCAGGTATTGAGATTTTGAGCTCCTTTTTTCTCTTATTATGGAAAAATGACGATGGGAAATGTTTAAGGATTCAGATGTTGATGTTTTTGACATCTCCCCTAAAGGAGATGTTCTGTCAGATGGTCAAGATTCCTTAGTGGAACAGAAGGCAGAGAGTACTTTGTTTCTTTAGAAAATTACCACTTTTTACTGCAAGTAATATAGTAAAGGGCTCAATGTCAGTAATAACACTGGAGAGTCCTCATTAAATGTATAAATCCTAAGAAGAAAATATTTTTAATATATACAGGATTGTTAAGTTTAAAGTCACGTTTTAAAATGCAATCAGCCTCGGGATGCATAAGCATGCAGGGCACTCAACATTCCTGTGTGTATATGTACAGGACCACACAGAACTCTGGCGCTCACTCTCACCTCAATTTGACTAAGCAGCCTGTTGAAGCGCAGCATACTCCGGGAATCAACTGGTTAAATCAACACACCCGCTGGCCCTTCAATCCACTGTAAAGAAATACTTCCGGCATCAAGGTCAATCACATGATCAGTAAACACACCATCAAACCGGATCTTGGATGATGACATCTTTGGGATGCAACCATAGAGTAAGGAGCCTCTGAGCTCCACAGAATCCAAAATAAAGAAAAATTCAAGCATCCAATTTAAAACATCTTTCTTCTTTATTTAAACGTCATTAAAAACAGGCAGCATACTGCATTAGGTTAAGAAAACACAATCTTACGCTATGCAGGCAGTAATCATAGATCTAAATCCCTCACATCTGAGAGCATGTTTTATACAACAATTAACCATTACACTGCCAGAATATTTTTATATATAAGAAATGTCATACTGATTCTATAAGTCACAATCTATACTGTATACTATATAGTACAAAGTTATTACTTAAAATATAATATAGGTAGGCTGTTAGTAGGCAGATTCACTCTCCAAATTTTAACAGTATAAAGGTATAAAAAGTTAGTTCATACAAACAAATAAATTAATAAATATATATACATATCACTCCCAATAGATGATGATATTAATTGTGAGTTAAAAAAATCAGCTACCAAAGTTTTTAATTTTTGAATCCAGTATATTTTCTGATGTTCTAGAATTGCTAACATACTACCCCTTCTGCTCTGTGTGCATATATCGCATTCCATATAAATATATAAACTTTCTGATTTATGTATCTCAATAAAGTGTTTCAATAATGCATCATTTGAAATGTAAACTAAATGCTCTCTGATCCAAGTTCTAACATCCCTGGTAGTTAATCCTACATAATGTTTAAAATGCAGAGAGGACTCAATCAAATATATAGGGCTCCATTTATCATTGTTTGGAGAAATCCGACTTTCAGTTCTCCAAGAAGTTCTCCGCAGCTCGCCCTCTGTGAGGCGCACTTGTGCGCCAATATTTATCAAAAAACTGGTCGTATTATACCGCTGTTTTCCAAAGTCGAGATGCGGCGTGTTAATGATAAATCTCGACTATATTTACCATTCCATCATCGTAAAAAAGCGCATATTTTTGGTATTTTCCTTTTTTATTACTGGATTCTAATAGCCATTCTTTTTAATAATGTTATATAATTGGTTAACACATTTATATTTGTAATATGAATTGAGCAAATTTCTATATTATTATTCTTTTTGTGTTTTTTTTACAAACCACAACCTTTTACTACTATTCCACGTTATTTTTAACAGATGGCTTACATATTACAAAGTCATTTTTTTTGGTTTATCTACTTTACACACCGCATGCAGATGTTTTTTTACTATTCAATGTTATTTTTAACACATGTCTTAAGTCATGTGTTTTGGTTTCTCTACATTATACACCCCATACAGACCTTTTAGGCCTCCATTTATCATGATAAATGGAGCCCTTACTATTATTCCACGTTATTTTAACACATGTCTTACATATTACAAAGTCCTTATTTTTTGGTTTATCTACTTTAGACACCCCATACAGACCTTTTACTATTATTCAACGTTATTTTAACACATGTCTTACAAAGTCTTGTTTTTTTGTTTTTTTGTTTAGCTATTTTAGACACCCCATGCAGACCTTTAACTATTATTCCTTTTGATTTTCAACACGTCTTTTATCTTTACCAACTAATTTGTTTTTCTCTACCTACTTTACACAACCCACTAGACATTTCACTACTATTCTTTTCAAATTAACGTCTTACATTGACCTAATCTTACCCTTTCATTGATAAGATGTTTCAATATATTACACATTAACGACAATTGTTTATATTTGTTAAATAATATATGCATTTATTTTGTATATAAAATAAAATTAAAAAAAATGTTGCTAACACATTCATACATTTTTTAATAACACATAAATTAAAAAGTTACATTTTTTCATATTTCAGCCTCATTTTCCTGACTGCTGAGTAACTGCTTATCAGTCCAGTTTCAGCTTTAAGCAGGACTTCAAGGAGCTCTTTTTTGCTTATTAAAATTTTTTCATCATCCGGAACTAAAAAATAAAAAATATATATATTTATATTAAACATATATTTTTATTCTTTTGAATAGCATTTATAGACATGATAGTAAAAAAAAATATCTGTCAATGGAATTACCAACAGCAATAACATATATTTATTCATAAATGCTATAACACTTACCCCAGTTATAATATTGAGGTGACTGAGAGTCTTCATCGTGCACCTCTAAGTTTCTTATATTTTGTTGTTTCTTCAAAAAAACAAAATTTTGATTACAATGTATTGATAATGTAACTTTAAAATATATCTATCTTACACTATATTTTTCTCTCTATCTATGTTATCTTTCAATTAATTTTATTTCTATATTTATATCTGTCTTTTTTGATCTATATACATATATCTATCTGTCGATATATATATATATATATATTAAAATATATATATATATTGATATATATATAAAAACTATGTGTGTTTGTGTTTATATATATATATATATATATATATAGATATAGATATATATATATATATATATATATATATATATATATATATATATAAATATATATATATATATATATATATATATACACATTAAACTATATTTGTGTATTAAAAAAATACATATACACATATTAATAAAATTGATATATATGTGTATATATATATATGCATACATATCTATTGTTTTATATATATATATATATATATATATATATATATAAAAATATAATGTTTGTAGAATATATATATCACCACTAAAAAATAAAAAAATAAAAAATCACCTGATGTTCCTGGATGAACCTCATCTTCTTCATGGACCTCCTCGTCCTCTTGTTCCAAATGTTCTTCATCTTGCCAACTATGCATAGTATCCTCAATTTCTGACTCTGTAGGCTCTACATGTCCTAAAATTATTATTAAAAATAAATTTATATTTATATAAAATATATATGTTAAAGAAATGTCAAAGAATTTTTTTTTAAATTACCTGCAATGTTATCCATATCTTCTTCTCCTTGCTCATCCATTGGATTATTATTTGGAGTGCTATTATCTATAGCATTATAAAAAAAGTTAAAAGATAAAACATAATTTATGTAAGAACTTACCTGATAAATTAATTTCTTTCATATTAGCAAGAGTCCATGAGCTAGTGACGTATGGGATATACATTCCTACCAGGAGGGGCAAAGTTTCCCAAACCTTAAAATGCCTATAAATACACCCCTCACCACACCCACAATTCAGTTTAATGAATAGCCAAGAAGTGGGGTGATAAGAAAAAAGTGCGAAAGCATATAAAATAAGGAATTGGAATAATTGTGCTTTATACAAAAAAATCATAACCACCACAAAAAAGGGCGGGCCTCATGGACTCTTGCTAATATGAAAGAAATTAATTTATCAGGTAAGTTCTTACATAAATTATGTTTTCTTTTATGTAATTAGCAAGAGTCCATGAGCTAGTGACGTATGGGATAATGACTACCCAAGATGTGGATCTTTCCACACAAGAGTCACTAGAGAGGGAGGGATAAAATAAAGACAGCCAATTCCTGCTGAAAATAATCCACACCCAAAATAAAGTTTAATGAAAAACATAAGCAGAAGATTCAAACTGAAACCGCTGCCTGAAGTACTTTTCTACCAAAAACTGCTTCAGAAGAAGAAAATACATCAAAATGGTAGAATTTGGTAAAAGTATGCAAAGAGGACCAAGTTGCCGCTTTGCAAATCTGATCAACCGAAGCTTCATTCCTAAACGCCCAGGAAGTAGAAACTGACCTAGTAGAATGAGCTGTAATCCTCTGAGGCGGAGTTTTACCCGACTCAACATAGGCAAGATGAATTAAAGATTTCAACCAAGATGCCAAAGAAATGGCAGAAGTTTTCTGGCCTTTCTAGAACCGGAAAAGATAACAAATAAACTAGAAGTCTTTCGGAAAGACTTAGTAGCTTCAACATAATATTTCAAAGCTCTAACAATATCCAAAGAATGCAACGATTTCTCCTTAGAATTCTTAGGATTAGGACATAATGAAGGAACCACAATGTCTCTACTAATGTTGTTGGAATTCACAACTTAGGTAAAAATTCAAAAGAAGTTCGCAACACCGCCTTATCCTGATGAAAAATCAGAAAAGGAGACTCACAAGAAAGAGCAGATAATTCAGAAACTCTTCTGGCAGAAGAGATGGCCAAAAGGAACAAAACTTTCCAAGAAAGTAATTTAATGTCCAATGAATGCATAGGTTCAAATGGAGGAGCTTGAAGAGCCCCCAGAACCAAATTCAAACTCCAAGGAGGAGAAATTGACTTAATGACAGGCTTTATACGAACCAAAGCTTGTACAAAACAATGAATATCAGGAAGAATAGCAATCTTTCTGTGAAAAAGAACAGAAAGAGCAGAGATTTGTCCTTTCAAGGAACTTGCGGACAAACCCTTATCTAAACCATCCTGAAGAAACTGTAATATTCTCGGTATTCTAAAAGAATGCCAAGAAAAATGATGAGAAAGACACCAAGAAATATAAGTCTTCCAGACTCTATAATATATCTCTCTGGATACAGATTTACGAGCCTGAAACATAGTATTAATCACAGAGTCAGAGAAACCTCTTTGACCAAGAATCAAGCGTTCAATCTCCATACCTTTAAATTTAAGGATTTCAGATCCTGATGGAAAAAAGGACCTTGAGACAGAAGGTCTGGTCTTAACGGAAGAGTCCACGGTTGGCAAGAGGCCATCCGGACAAGATCCGCATACCAAAACCTGTGAGGCCATGCCGGAGCTACCAGCAGAACAAACGAGCATTCCTTCAGAATCTAGGAGATTACTCTTGGAAGAAGAACTAGAGGCGGAAAGATATAGGCAGGATGATACTTCCAAGGAAGTGATAATGCATCCACTGCCTCCGCCTGAGGATCCCGGGATCTGGACAGATACCTGGGAAGTTTCTTGTTTAGATGAGAAGCCATCAGATCTATTTCTGGAAGTTCCCACATTTGAATAATCTGAAGAAATACCTCTGGGTGAAGAGACCATTCGCCCGGATGCAACGTTTGGCGACTGAGATAATCCGCTTTCCAATTGTCCATACCTGGGATATGAACCGCAGAGATTAGACAGGAGCTGGATTCCGCCCAAACCAAAATTCGAGATACTTCTTTCATAGCCAGAGGACTGTGAGTCCCTCCATGATGATTGATGTATGCCACAGTTGTGACATTGTCTATCTGAAAACAAATGAACAACTCTCTCTTCAGAAGAGGCCAAGACTGAAGAGCTCTGAAAATTGCACGGGGTTCCAAAATATTGATCGGAAATCTCACCTCCTGAGATTCCCAAACCCCTTGTGCCGTCAGATACCCCCACACAGCTCCCCAACCTGTAAGACTTGCATCTGTTGAGATTATAGTCCAGGTCGGAAGAACAAGAAGCCCCCTGAACTAAACGATGGTGATCTGTCCACCATGTCAGAGAGTGTCGTAAAATCGGTTTAAAGATATTAATTGAGATATCTTTGAGTAATCCCTGCACCATTGGTTCAGCATACAGAGCTGAAGAGGTTGCATGTGAAAACGAGCAAAGGAGATCGCATCTGATGCGGCAGTCCTAAGACCCAACATTTCCATGCATAAGGCTACCAAAGGGAATGATTGTGACTGAAGGTTTTGACAAGCTGATATCAATGTTAAACTTCTCTTGTCTGACAAGGACAGAGTCATAGACACTGAATCTATCTAGAAACCTAAAAAGGTTACCCTTGTCTGAAGAATCAATGAATTGATTGGTAAATTGATCCTCCAACCATGAACTTGAAGAAACAACACAAGTCGATTCGTATGAGATTCTTCGAAAATGAGAAGACTGAGCAAGTACCAAGATATCGTCCAAATAAGGAAATACCAAAACCCTGTTCTCTGATTACAGAAAGAAGGGCACCGAGAACCTTTGAAAAAAATTCTTGGAACTGAGGCTAGGCCAAACGGTAGAGCCAAAAAACTGGTAATGCTTGTCTAAAAAGAGAATCTCAGACACTAAAAGTGATCTGGATGAATCGGAATATGCAGATACACATCCTGTAAATCGATTGTAGACATATAATGCCCTTGCTAAACAAAAGGCAGGATAGTCCTACAGTAACCATCTTGAATGTTGGTATCCTAACATAACGATTCAATAATGATAGATCCGGAACTGGTCTGAAGGAATTGACCTTCTTTGGTACAATGAAGAGATAAAATAAAACCCCAGCCCCTGTTCCAGAACTGGAACTGGCATAAATACTCCAGCCAACTCTAGATCTGAAACACATTTCAGAAATGCTGAGCCTTTGCTGTGTTAACTGGGACACAGGAAAGAAAAAAATCTCTTAGCAGGAGGCCTTAACTTGAAGCCAATTCTGTACCTTTCTGAAACAATGTTCTGAAACCAGAGATTGAGAACGGAATTGATCCAAATTTCTTTGAAGAAAACGTAATCTGCCCCATACCAGCTGAGCTGGAATAAGGGCCGCACCTTCATAGGTACTTAGGAGCTGGCTATAGGTTTCTATAAGGCTTGGATATATTCCAAACTGGAAATAGTTTCCAAACTGATACCGCTCCTGAGGATGAAGGATCAGGCTTTTGTTCCTTGTTGTGAGGAAAGGAACGAAAATGATTATTTACCCTGGAAAGAAAGGGAAAGCAAAGTTGACTTAGAAGACATATCAGCATTCCAAGTTTAATCCATAAAGCTTTTCTAGCTAAAATAGCTAGAGACATATACCTGACATCAACTCTAATGATATCAAAAGATGGTATCACCAATAAAATTATTAGCATGTTATAGAATAATAATAATGCTATAAAATTATGATCTGTTACTTGTTGCGCTAAAGCTTCTAACCAAAAAGTTGAAGCTGCAGCAACATCCGCTAAAAATATAGCAGGTCTAAGAAGATTACCTGAACATAAGTAAGCTTTTCTTAGAAAGGATTCAATTTTCCTATCTAAAGGATCCTTAAATGAAGTACTATCTGCCGTAGGAATAGTAGTACATTAGCAGGAGTAGAGACAGCCCCATAACCTTAGGGATTTTTGTCCCAAAAAACTCTAATCTGTCAGATGGCACAGGATATAATTGCTTAAACGTCTAGAAGGAGTAAATAAATTACCCAAATTATTCCATTCCCTGGAAATTACTTCAGAAATAGCATCAGGGAGATAACACTTCTGGAATAACTACAGGAGATTTAAAAACCTTATTTAAACGTTTACATTTAGTATCAAGAGGACCAGAATCCTCTATTTCTAATGCAAATAATACTTCTTTAAGTAAAGAACGAATAAATTCCATCTTGAACAAATACAAAGATTTATCAGCATCAACCTCTGAGACAGAAACCTCTGAACCAGAAGAACCATTATCAGTATCAGAATGATGATGTTCATTTAAAAATTCATCTGAAAAAAGAGAAGTTTTAAAAGACTTTTATGTATACTAGAAGGAGAAATAACAGACATAGCCTTCTTAATGGATTTAAAAAATAAAATCTCTTATGTTATCAGGAACACTCTGAAAATTAGATGTTGACGGAACAGCAACAGGTAATGTAACAGTACTAAAGGAAATTTTATCTGCATTAATAAGTTTGACATGACATGCAATACAAACAACAGCTGGAGAAACAGATACCAAAAGTTTATAGCAGATACACTTAGCTTGGTAGCTCCAGCACTGGGCAGTGATTTTCCTGAAGTATCTTCTGACTCAGTTGCAACGTGGAACATCTTGCAATATGTAAAAGAAAAAAACAACATATAAAGCAAAATTGATCAAATTCCTTAAATGACAGTTTCAGGAATGGGAAAAAAATGCCAGTGAACAAGCTTCTAGCAACCAGAAGCAATAAATAATGTGACTTAAATAATGTGGAGACAAAAGTGACGCCCATATTTTTTAGCGCCAAAAAAGACGCCCACATTATTTGGCGCCTAAATGCTTTTGGCGCCAAAAATGATGCCACATCCGGAACGCCGACATTTTTGACGCAAAAAACGTCAAAAAATGACGCAACTTCCGGCGACACGTATGACGCCGGAAACAGAAAAAATTTTTTGCGCCAAAAAAGTCCGCGCCAAGAATGACGCAATAAAATGAAGCATTTTCTGCCCCCGCGAGCCTAACAGCCCACAGGGAAAAAGTCAAATTTTTTAAGGTAAGAAAAAATGATTGAAACAAATGCATTTATCCCAAATATGAAACTGACTGTCTGAAAAATAAGGAATGTTGAACATTCTGAGTCAAGGCAAATAAATGTTTGAATACATATATTTAGAACTTTATAAACAAAGTGCCCAACCATAGCTTAGAGTGTCACAGAAAATAAGATTTACTTACCCCAGGACACTCATCTACATGTTTGTAGAAAGCCAAACCAGTACTGAAACGAGAATCAGCAGAGGTAATGGTATATATAAGAGTATATCGTCGATCTGAAAAGGGAGGTAAGAGATGAATCTCTACGACCGATAACAGAGAACCTATGAAATAGACCCCGTAGAAGGAGATCACTGCATTCAAATAGGCAATACTCTCCTCACATCCCTCTGACATTCACTGCACGCTGAGAGGAAAACCGGGCTCCAACTTGCTGCGGAGCGCATATCAACGTAGAATCTAGCACAAACTTACTTCACCACCTCCATCGGAGGCAAAGTTTGTAAAACTGAATTGTGGGTGTGGTGAGGGGTGTATTTATAGGCATTTTAAGGTTTGGGAAACTTTGCCCC
The DNA here is from genome assembly GCF_027579735.1 of Bombina bombina. Classification (NCBI taxonomy): domain Eukaryota; kingdom Metazoa; phylum Chordata; class Amphibia; order Anura; family Bombinatoridae; genus Bombina; species Bombina bombina. The sequence goes on along the minus strand of NC_069499.1, from coordinate 314,647,727 downwards.
TCCTGGTAGGAATGTATATCCCATACGTCACTAGCTCATGGACTCTTGCTAATTACATGAAAGAAATTTAGTTTAATACCTGGCTTAGAATTTTTTTTTTTTTCTCGAAATTACAGTTACATTTTTTATACCTGTGTCTTGAGTCCTATCTTTATCCATAAAAACTGTGGGCAATGGGTCTGATTCCCCTTCAGAACTAGAATTGGTATCAATGGGAAGAAGGTACCTTGGAGCTCTTCTTCTTTTGACTATTAAATAATATAAAATACAAAATTTTTGAAAATATATTCTTAAAAATCCAAACACACAAAAACTTTGTCTGAAAATCCAATAAAAACTTGATTCATTCACACTTTATCTGCAGTCAATGGTAATCTTTTAATCCTATTATTGTTTAACTTGTTTATCTTATTGAAACTATTCCAATTAAAAACTATACATTTTTAAAACTTAAGATTATATAATTAAACTATATTTATATCTATATTGCTTACATTTTTTAAGATAACTATCAAAGTGCACATTTTAGATTGCCTCCGGTACAAGTCGTTATATCTTTTCAGACATTGTTTCCTCGTTCGTTTTTGCCCAGAGACTCTCCTTACTCTTCGCACCATTTCACAGAGAATTCGGTTTCTTGTGTCCTGGTCCAAAGTGAAAATCCCTTTCCTTTTTTTTGGAAAATATTTATCCATAGTATAAGAAATAATCAATAATTCTCCAATAGAGAACTTCTTGGATCGTGGCATTTTCTAAATATTATTCAATCTCTACTCACTGACGGGACTAATTTAGTTTTTTTAAATGCGCAATTTTGTAAGCTAATACCTATTTTTACAAATAGCACTCAATTGGATAGATATTTTGGCAAATATTATCAAAATTCCTATTTTCGTATACAACATGATGTTTTTTTTTATCCATTATAATAACAATGAAACATTGTATAGAACTGCGCCACAACAGCACTATTTTTTTGGCAACATTAACAAATGTTACATGTATCCGTTGATAAGGTGAAATAAAAGTAAAGATACATATAACAATGTAATGATATTTAAATTTAATATTGTTATTCATAACCAAATTATCTTTATTTACATGTAAAATTGTTATTAAAAACAAAAATGGAAATCCAGGTATTCCATATGAAAAATAAACTGCGACATAGTGATCTTTCCAGAACATCATACAGTATACGCCCCTTTTCATCAACTACATTTAGATACTTTTTTGGAAACCGTTATAAAAGAAAACTTTATTTAGTTTGTATCAAAACTTAAGTTATTTTGTGCGCTCCTTTGTATCTCATTTTTACAATGGCATCTGCCCAAGCTGGAAAGACCAAAAGCGGGAGAAGTATCATGTTCACTCATCGGCAAAATTGTATTTTGGTCGAATCTGTTATCGAACACTACGATGAAATCATTGGGTACCAAGCCAGAACTGTAAATCCACAGAGAAAGAGAACAATTTGGACACAAATCAGTAGATCTGTTTCAGCTGAAGGAAGTTTTCCTAAGGATGTGCGGGCTTGTCGGAAGAGAGTAACTGATATTAGAAAAAACATAAAGAAAAAGGTTTGCAGGGAAAAGCAATCTGCCAAAGGAACCGGTGGAGGCCCTGGATATAGGGCCGAATTAACAGACTTTGAACAGATGCTTTATGCAAGGATGGGTGATGCCGTTGTGGTTGGCCTGGATGTCCCAGCAGACACTATGGATTTTAGAGGTAAGTTAAATGTAAACGACACCCAAATTTTGTTGTTCATGATTTAAAAAAAGAGAATGAAAAATTATATATCTTTATGATTGAAATCTATTATGTAATTATTTCGATTCAATAGATATTCCTTTATGGAAAGTATATGTAGATATGCTCAATATCTCTTAAATTTTGTAGATTTCTGCTATTGGATCTTAAAATTGTGATTAGTTTACATTTTTATTTAGAAAATAAGGATTATGGAGAAAATGGAGGCATGAACTATAATAAAAGTAATCTAGTCAGTTTTATAACTATCTATTGCCTATCTAAATCTATCTAAATATTTGAAATTGTGTTTTTATCTATAATTATTCAAATTTAATACAAGTATATTTATATTATTTAGAGCAAGAAGATGAGGGACGTCAGGAAGAGGAGATTGATGCACAAGAGGATCAACCTTTGGAAAATGAATTCACCTCACAAGACCAAGAACCCTCCACATCCACAGTACAAAGAGAAGAAGGGGAGAGTAAGTGATTTGTAAAAAACAACCAATAGTTGTTATATATTTTAATACACAATTAACAACCAGATGAGCACTGATGATAACTTGTGGGCTAATGTATATTTTGATTGTATAAATCGATGCTGTTGATATTCTAATATTATTTTTATGTTGTTGTAGGTGTTCGTGCATTACTACAATCCATGCAGGACAATTCTATATTATTATTCGAGGGTAGATTGTCTTCTAATTGTCATGTTAATTTTTTGTTTTTTTATGAATGTAACCTATTAATAACATATTTTCCATGTCATACAGAAGACCAGGTTGAAATCAATTTGGAACCTCTGGTTGAGGATTCTGTATGTCCAGAAGATGAGGATGAGACTCTAGAAACTCCTCAGAATATCATGGTCAATGACTCTGAGGAAGATGAAAGACCAGAACAATTGATAAACCCAGAAGATGTCACAGGCAGGGGAAATGATATACAAAACCTCACAGACATGGCATTGGGGTTCAGGAATGAGCAAAGTGCATTTTTTAAAGAACTGATCAGATTAAAAGAAGAAAGAAATGCAATTTTAAAAGCTGATTCAGAATTTAAGAGGGATTATTCCAAAAAGAAATTAGAAATTTTGAATCGAAGATTTCCTACTCAATAATTAATTATTAATATTTCTTGTTTTTGCACTTTAATGTTCAAATTGTTTTCATGTTGAAAAGTTAAACACTAGAATTTGGTTACAGTTTAAGTTATTTTTTAAAAAATGTTACATGCTTCCAAAGTGTTCAAGTATTTGTTATTACAATAAAAATGTTATTTAAAATACAAAAAACAATTAAGGCTGTTTGTTTGTTCAAAAAAAATTTTATTAAAAGAATAAAAACTAAATTGTTTTATTAACAAATAAACACAACTTTTTTTTTCATCTGTCTGATTATATAACAGTAGTGAGGATTATTATTGTCCAATTTTCAAACAACTCCTGTGTTATCCGTGGTTTCTGTAATACAATGTTGAAAGATAATTAGAAATTCAGAAATATAATACTAATTATTTGCCCCCCCCCAAAAAAAAAAAAAAAATATCATACATGAAAAATATCTCTCAATAATTTCCATACGGTTTTGAACACCGGCCCTAGTAGTGTGCCTGTTTAATATGTATTGGGGGACATAGATGTCATCTGGTTGATCCTCAAGACACAAATCATCTTGGTTACCTTGAGATATTGCAATATTATGTAACATGCAGCATACTAAAATAATGTCATTGCACTTCTCTGGTGCTCTCCATAGCACTTCTTGTACTACGGTGTGACTCGTTGAATTTGATCTCTGCACGTGTATGGGGCGATGGTACTGGTGTCAGAAGCCAAGGCCTACACGGATAACCACTGTCACCTACAAATAAAAAATTAAAAGAATTATTACATTGGAATAACAATCTATATGCACTTTTAGCAATACAGAAATTAATGAAATAAATAATAACATAAATGAAAAGATCATAAAATTAATTTTCACAAAAAAAAGGTCTAAAGTGTATATACATCTAACTACAAATCTATGTCCTTCAAAGTTGAAAACCAAAATTAAACATAAAAACAATAACACCAAAAAATATAAAGTTAAACTCACCCAATAGCCAACCATGGGGCATGTCTCCACGTTCAAATGATGTAAATAATGCTGATTGTTTGAGGATATGGTAATCGTGGCAGGAACCTGGAAATCCTGAACGCACAGCCCACATTTTTAGGTTGGCATCACAAACAGCCTGAACATTCAGTGAATGGAAGCTTTTTCTATTCCTGTATTGCTCCTCCCTTAAAGCTGGTGGTCTTAAAGCTATGTGGGTGCAATCAATTGCACCAAGAACATTAGGCATACCAGCTACTTGATAAAAAGATGCTTTAACTGTGTGCCATTCTTGCACATTCCTGGGTACAAAAATAAACTTCTTCAGATGTTTCAAAACTGCTTTTAAAACAATTCTTAGATGCCTGCAAAATGAAGGCTGGCTAATGCCCACCACAGCACTAGAGACTGCCTGAAATGAACCAGTTGACAAGAAATGCAAAACTGCTAATAATTTTAAAAGTCCAGGTATCGCCCTTGTTCTTCTTGTCCTAGGGTCTATGTCATTTTGGATCAGAGAGTAATGATTTATAATACTCTCCCTATTTATACGAAATCTTTGCTTTATCTCCTTATCAGACAATGCCTGTAGTCCACACCGGGGTAAAAAAACTCTAGGCACTCTTTGGCATCTCCGTATGGGCATATTACCATCAGCAAGACGATTTTCACGGCCCCTTGCCAAAGAAATAGCAGCCAACAGCAGAAAATATTCCATCTTCTCTCTCACAAAAAATGAAGTAAATGAAATGTTCTTCTCAGTGGATATGGAGAACTTTGGAGGGCGTAATTGTAGGAGAATATTAGGTTCTCCCATGGCGCAAAATAGTGATAAATATGAAATTTGGCGATCTGTTAGTCGATTTGATGAAAATACGACCGAAAAAGCGCTGTTTTAAGCTTCAATCGGCGCACATGTGCGCCTTGGCGAGATAGAATAGAGTGGTCGGATTTTTCGGTCGAAAATCATTTTTTTTGGTCGTATTTTGTTTTAATACATAGGAGAGAATTTACGCCAGCGTATTTATAGGCGTAAATGTAGGAGAATTGCAATGATAAATGGAGCCTATAACATAGAACAGACGATACAATCCTGAGTAACAAAGTCTTCCCCTGTGACCTGGGATGAAAAGCTGCTAGCCTGTCTCAAAACTTCACATGTCCTGCAGCATGATTTACCACTTCTAATGGTACCTGATACACTGAGCCATGAGCTTTGTTCACTGGATTTTGGCAGCATACTTAGTGAAAGTATATTACCCAAAGTCAGACCTCATGTTTTAACCCCTTAATGACCGGACCATTTTTCAATTTTCTTACCCTTAATGACAATGGCTATTTTTACATTTCTGCAGTGTTTGCGTTTAGCTGTAATTTTCCTCTTACTCGTTTACTGTACCCACACATATTATATACCGTTTTTCTCGTCATTAAATGGACTTTCTACAGATACCATTATTTTCATCATATCTTATAATTTACTAAAAAAAAATGATAAAATATGAGTAAAAAATGGAAAAAAACACACTTTTTCTAACTTTGACCCCCAAAATCTGTTACACATCTACAATCACCAAAAACACCCATGCTAAATAGTTTATAAATTTTGTCCTGAGTTTAGAAATATCCAATGTTTGCACGTTCTTTGCTTTTTTTTGCAATTTATGGGGCAATAAATACAAGTAGCACTTTACTATTTCCAAACCACTTTTTTTCAAAAATTAGCGCTAGTTACTTTGGAACCCTGATATTTGTCAGGAATATATGAATATCCCTTGACATGTATATATTTTGTTTTAGAAGACATCCCAAAGTATTGATCTAGGCCCATTTTGGTATATTTCATGCCAACATTTCACCGCCAAATGCAATAAAAAAAAAAAGTTCACTTTTTCACAAATTTTGTCACAAACTTTAGGTTTCCCACTGAAATTATTTACAAACAGCTTCTGCAATTATGGCACAAATGGTTGTAAATGCTTCTCTGGGATCCCCTTTTTCAGAAATAACAGACTTATATGGCTTTGTGGTTGCGTTTTGGTAATTAGAAGGCCGCTAAATGCTGCTGCGCACCACACATGTTTTATGCCCAGGAGTGAAGGGGTTAATTAGGGAGCTTGTAGGGAGCTTGTAGTGTTAATTTTAGCTTTAGTGTAGTAGACAACCCCAAGTATTGATCTAGGCCCATTTTGGTATATTTTATGCCACCATTTCACCGCCAAATGCGAGCAAATAAAAAAAAACTTTACATTTTTCACAATTTTAGGTTTCTCACTGAAATTATTTAGAAACAGCTTGTGCTATTATGGCAGAAATTGTTGAAAAAGCTTCTCTGGGATCCCCTTTGTTCAGAAATAGCAGACTTATATGGCTTTGGCGTTGCTTTTTGGTAATTAGAAGGCCGCTAAATGCTGCTGCGCACCACACGTGAATTATGCCCAGCAGTGAAGGGGTTAAATTAGGTAGCTTGTAAGGAGCTTGCAGGGTTAATTTTAGAGATCAGCCTCCCACCTGACACATTCCACCCCCTGATCCCTCCCAAACAGCTCTCTTCCCTCCCCCACCCCACAATTGTTCCCGCCATCTTAAGTACTGGCAGAAAGTCTGCCAGTACTAAATAAAAGAGTTTTGTTTTTTTTTTTAAATAAAAATAATAAAATATTTTAGTTGTGATGAACCCCTGCCTTAGCACCAACCTCCCTGATCCCCCCCCTCCAGCTCTCTAACCCTCTCCCCTACCTAATTACTGCCATCTTGGGTACTGGCAGCTGTCTGCCAGTACCCAGTTTGGCCCCACAAACCAAAGTATTTTAATTTTATTTTTAACTTTTATTTTTATTTTTAATTATTTCTGTAGTGTAGCAGCCCCCCCCCACAATACCCCCACCCCCTCCCCCTCCCAGATCCTTTTATATGTAAAAAAAAAATGTTTAACTTTTTTTCCCCCTTCCTTCCTTCATTGGTGTCAGTGTGGCTAATGTGCGCACGTGCATGCGCGCCCCCGTGCACGCGCGCGCATCGTGCACGCGCGCGCACGCTCCCTCCTCCCACCCAGACAACGGCACCATCGGCACCATCGCTTCCAGTGCAGAGAGGGCCACAGAGTGGCTCTCTCTGCATCGGAGGCTTGTAAAGGGATATTGCAGGATGCCTCCATATCGAGGCATCACTGCAATACCCTCAGAGCTGCTGGAAGTGGTTGTGATCACTTCCAGCACTCTGTTAGACAACTGACGTACCAGTTACGTCTATTGTCATTAACAGTTAGTTTTTGCATGACGTACCTGGTAAGTCAGTTGTCATTAAGGGGTTAAAACATCATCTCCATACAGAATATATAAATACAAAGTTGCAAATTTTGAACAATTGGTTAGTGTATTTAGTTAGAAATCTCAACTATTTTGGTTCATGTCTTGTACTCTTTTTTCTTAAGAGATCTTTTCTATCCAAAGAGATCACTTCATTAGATGCTATCAACACCATATTTGGAATAACCCCTATCTTTGAAGTATTTCTTTAAAGCTTCTCCCTATTTCATAAACAGGGGAGTTTCTCTCTGCAGTGGCAGGGTACAGTGATGGGGGCTAAATTTCCCCCCTCCTTTGCCAACCTCTTTATGGTTTGGTGGGAGCTTACCCATGTCAATGTGGATGGAAACTCCCACAGAGACAAAATATGCTTCTACAGGAGATTTATCAATGACCTCTTTGTATTTTGAATGGAGATGGAATTTTGGCAACTCAATTTGCTACATATTTGAATGTCAATGGCAGGGGTTTGGAATTTACCCATATTTGTAATAACACTGAGATAATGTTTTTGGATCTTCTCCTTATATCAGATGTGAGTACAATGAGAGTAGACAGACATTTGTATAGTAAATATATTTCTGTCAAAAGTCTTATGCACACACCAAGTAGCCATCCTTATCATTTATTTAAAGGGATAGTAAAGTTTTTTTTTTTTTAAATTATTATTTATTTATATCCAGCAGTGTATACAGATATGCAAATTTGATACCATTGTGCCACACAGGGCAAAATATTTTACAGCCTACAGAAAGATGGAAAACAAATTTAGATATATATTGACAAAATATAACTTATTCTGATATAATTCCGTCTGAGTTCTACTGAGACATCAGTAACTATAACTCATACAATAATTGTATGCAGTGATGGGGATTTTATATTTTAAAGTAAACAAAATTAAAAAACAACTAACAGAAACAGAGTAAAACTGAAATATTCTCCTATTAAGATAGAGATCATCCTATAGTACAAGAACAACAAGAAAAAATAATAATATATTAGGGTTCGGCCACCTCCTGTTCCTCAGTCTTCCTCCCAGACAGTCAACTAAAGGAACAACTTGGGGGAAAATTTTCTCTTAAGACCAAGGATTGGAAAAAAAAAATCAGATTTATTTAATTGTAGCATGAGCATATAGTGAGTCATTATTAGGTAGGATAGAATCATTTTGAGCTATTTGGAGAAAAAAAATGAGATCTGCCTATCTTGGAGTGTCATGAAATTAAATTGCTCAAATATAATTTGGGAGTGTATCATTTTAATGAACACAGGGAGGGTAGGGGCATCTCTGCATTTCCACTCCTTTAAAATTATGTTACGTTCTATCATAATAATAGTGTTGACTAAATTGCGCTCTTGTATGTTTGAATCTGTATGGAGAAAAAAAGATATGTTTTGGGTAGATTGTAATTGTAGACTCCATTATTAGGTTTAACCAGTAAATAATTTTTTTCCAGAATTGGTAAATTTTTGGGCAATATCACAGACAGTGTAAAATGTCCGCCTGAGGAAACTTACATCTGGAACATGTTACGTTCTCATCCTTTTTCCATTTAGAGAGTCTTTGAGGGGCAATATAAACATTATTTATTAACTTAATATGCAATTATTTACATGTATTGGAGATTAATGCTTCTCTAATCCATCTAATACTATATTTTATATCAATGGTGTTGAGATATGGAAAATGTTTTACCCAACTGAGCTGAATTGTATCTAGAAAATTTTGACCTGTTTAGTTAGGCAAATTTTATATAATTCTTCAAGTTTCCCTAAGACAGATGCCATTTGAAACAGTTCTATATTGCCTTGGATAAAATGCCTAAGTTGCAGATATGTATAAAAAGGATTTATTTGAGATGTTCTATTCTTGAGAGCTAGCAAGGTTTTTATCTGATTTGTGCTATCCAAAATTTGGGTTAACCAGACCAGTCCTTTTTTTGCCCATGTTCTAAAAACTTGTGAAGTTAGTCCTGGTAAGAAATTTGGGTTACCTACAATTGGGAGAAAGTGAGTTATTAAATCAGGCGATAATTATATTACGCAAAGTAATTATATTTTGGACATTTAAAGGAAATTATACTTATTAACCCCTAATCTGCCCCCCTACACCGCCGCCATCTACATTATACTTATTAACCCCTAATCTGCCCCTACACTGCCGCCACTATATTAAATGTATTAACCCCTAATCTGCCCCCCTACACTGCCGCCACTATATTAAATTTATTAACCCCTAATCTGCCCCCCTACACCACTGCCACCTACATTATACTTATTAACCCCCTAATCTGCCCCCCTACACCGCTGCCATCTACATTATACTTATTAACCCCTAATCTGCCCCCCCCTACATGCCACCACTATATTAAATTTATTAACACCCTAATCTGCCCCCCCTACACCGCCACCACCTACATTATACTTATTAACCCCTAATCTGCCCCCCCCACACCACCACCACCTACATTCTACTTTTTACCCCTAATCTGCCCCCCTACACCGCCGCCACCTACATTATACTAATTAACCAATAATCTGCCCCCCTACACCGCCGCAACCTACATTATACTTATTAACCCCTAATCTGCCCCCCTACAATGCCGCCACCTACATTATACTTATTAACCCCTAATCTACCACCCCCTACACCTTCGCCACTATATTAAATTTATTAACCCCTAAACCTAAGTCTAACCCTAAACCTAACACCCTCTAACTTAAATATAATTTAAATAAATCTAAATAAATATTCCTAGCATTAAATAAATTATTCCTATTTAAAACTAAATACTTACCTATAAAATAAACCCTAAGATAGCTACAATATAACTAATGGTTACATTGTAGCTATCTTAGGGTTTATTTTTATTTTACAGGCAACTTTGTATTTATTTTAACTAGGTACAATAGTTATTAAATAGTTATTAACTAGTTAATAACTTCCTAGTTAAAATAAATACAAAAGTACCTGTAAAATAAAACCTAACCTAAGTTACAATTACACCTAACACTACACTATAATTAAATAAATTCCCTAAACTAAAATACAATTAAATGCAATTAAATAAAATTATCTAAAGTACAAAAAAAACACTAAATTACAGAAAACAATAAACAAATTACAAGATTTTTAAACTAATTACACCTAATCTAATCCCCCTAACAAAATAAAAAGCCCCCCAAAATAAAAAGCCCTACCCTAAACTAAATTAAAAATAGCCCTTAAAAGGGCCTTTTGCGGGGCATTGCCCCAAAGTAATCAGCTCTCTTACCTGTAAAAAAAAAATACAAACCCCCCCAACATTAAAACCCACCACCCACACAACCAACCCTACTTTAAAACCCACCCAATACCCCCTTAAAAAAACCTAACACTAACCCCTTGAAGATCACCTTACCGGGAGACGTCTTCACCCAACCGGGACGAAGTCGGGAGAAGTCTTCATCCAAGCCGGGCAGAAGAGGTCCTCCAGACAATCAGAAGTCTTCATACAGACGGCATCTTCTATCTTCATCCATCCGGCGCAGAGCGGGTCCATCTTCAAGACATCCAACGCGGAGCATCCTCTTCTGACGACGTCTTCTTGTTGAATGAAGGTACCTTTAAGTGACGTCATCCAAGATGGCATCCCTTTAATTCTATCAGCCAATCGGAATTAAGGTAGAAAAAATCCTATTGGCTGATGCAATCAGCCAATAGAATGCGAGCTCAATCCTATTGGATGATTAGTTATTTTAGTTATATTAGTTATATTGTAGCTATCTTAGGGTTTATTTTATAGGTAAGTATTTAGTTTTAAATAGGAATAATTTATTTAATGCTAGGAATATTTATTTAGATTTATTTAAATTATATTTAAGTTAGAGGGTGTTAGGGTTAGACTTAGGTTTGGGGGTTAATAAATTTAATATAGTGGGGGCGGTGTAGGGGGGGGGCATATTAGGGGTTAATAAGTATAATGTAGGTGGCGGTGGTGTAGGGGCAGCAGATTAGGGGTTAATATGTATAATGTTAGTGGCGGCGGTGTAGGGGGGTGGCAGATTAGGGGGTTAATAAGTATAATGTAGTTGGAGGCGGTGTGGGGGGGCAGCAGATTAGGGGTTAATAAGTATAATGTAGGTGGCGGCAGTGTAGGGGGTGGCATATTAGGGGTTAATAATATAATGTAGGTGGCGGCGGTGTAGGGGGGCAGATTAGGGGTTAATAAGTATAATGTAGGTGGCGGTGGGCTCCGGGAGCGGCGGGGTTTAAGGTTTAAACACTTTATTTAGTTGTGGCTGGGTCCGGGAGTCGCGGTTTAGGGGGGTAAACAGTATAGTATAGTTTGGGTGTTTAGTGACAGGGTACCAATAAAGCTGTGAAAAAGCCGAAAAGCAGCGAGATCGATGACTGTAAGTTAACAACAGCCCCGTACTTGGTGCACGGCTTTTTGACAGCTTTTTTGATAACTTTGGAGAGCGTATTCAGGTCCACAGCAGTGATGTTAGGTGAACTTAGGCGAGCGTATTGGTGCCGTTGAATGCAGCACAGTTGACAGCTTAATAAGTAGATGCCTATGTCTTTATTTGTATACATATATATTTATGTGTTTGTATGTGTATATATGTCTTTCAATAAATATATACACATATAAATACATTAATATATGTACACATATATAGACATATCTATATACATACAAATACATCTTTAGCAATGTACAGGGAGTGCAGAATTATTAGGCAAATTAGTATTTTGACCACATCATCCTCTTTATGCATGTTGTCTTACTCCAAGCTGTATAGGCTCGAAAGCCTACTACCAATTAAGCATATTAGGTGATGTGCATCTCTGTAATGAGAAGGGGTGTGGTCTAATGACATCAACACCCTATATCAGGTATGCATAATTATTAGGCAACTTCCTTTCCTTTGGCAAAATGGGTCAAAAGAAGGACTTGACAGGCTCAGAAAAGTAAAAAATAGTGAGATATCTTGCAGAGGGATGGCAGCACTCTTAAAATTGCAAAGCTTCTGAAGCGTGATCATCGAACAATCAAGCGTTTCATTCAAAATAGTCAACAGGGTCGCAAGAAGCGTGTGGAAAAACCAAGGCGCAAAATAACTGCCCATGAACTGAGAAAAGTCAAGTGTGCAGCTGCCAAGATGCCACTTGCCACCAGTTTGGCCATATTTCAGAGCTGCAACATCACTGGAGTTCCCAAAAGCACAAGGTGTGCAATACTCAGAGACATGGCCAAGGTAAGAAAGGCTGAAAGGACGACCACCACTGAACAAGACACACAAGCTGAAACGTCAAGACTGGGCCAAGAAATATCTCAAGACTGATTTTTCTAAGGTTTTATGGACTGATGAAATGAGAGTGAGTCTTGATGGGCCAGATGGATGGGCCCGTGGCTGGATTGGTAAAGGGCAGAGAGCTCCAGTCCGACTCAGACGCCAGCAAGGTGGAGGTGGAGTACTGGTTTGGGCTGGTATCATCAAAGATGAGCTTGTGGGGCCTTTTCGGGTTGAGGATGGAGTCAAGCTCAACTCCCAGTCCTACTGCCAGTTTCTGGAAGACACCTTCTTCAAGCAGTGGTACAGGAAGAAATCTGCATCCTTCAAGAAAAACATGATTTTCATGCAGGGACAATGCTCCATCACACGCGTCCAAGTACTCCACAGCGTGGCTGGCAAGAAAGGGTATAAAAGAAGAAAATCTAATGACATGGCCTCCTTGTTCACCTGATCTGAACCTCATTGAGAACCTGTGGTCCCATCATCAAATGTGAGATTTACAAGGAGGGAAAACAGTACACCTCTCTGAACAGTGTCTGGGAGGCTGTGGTTGCTGCTGCACGCAATGTTGATGGTGAACAGATCAAAACACTGACAGAATCCATGGATGGCAGGCTTTTGAGTGTCCTTGCAAAGAAAGGTGGCTATATTGGTCACTGATTTGTTTTTGTTTTGTTTTTGAATGTCAGAAATGTATATTTGTGAATGTTGAGATGTTATATTGTTTCACTGGTAAAAATAAATAATTGAAATGGGTATATATTTGTTTTTTGTTAAGTTGCCTAATAATTATGCACAGTAATAGTCACCTGCACACACAGATTATCCCCCTAAAATAGCTATAACTAAAAACAAACTAAAAACTACTTCCAAAACTATTCAGCTTTGATATTAATAAGTTTTTTGGGTTCATTGAGAACATGGTTGTTGTTCAATAATAAAATTAATCCTCAAAAATACAACTTGCCTAATAATTCTGCACTCCCGTGTATATGTATGTACCTTGTCTGTCTTTTTTTTCTCTAACACCCGAGATCTCATATCTTTGAACCCTTATAACTTTTATGTGCAATATATTTTTTTTTTTATTTTTTTTATTAGACAATGTTTATGTGAGTGTAACTGTACTTTGTAATGCATTTTGATTTGTTTTGTGCAACTTTTTTGTTTCGGAAAACAGTTAACCACAGCTCTGAGATTGCGGTAAGGATTGAAGCGTAAATGATGATTACACTCATCTTGTAATATCAGTGCAATTAAAAAGGTTTGTGAAAAGACGATATCACAAAACAGGGGGAAGAAACATTTCAGGAAGGGTTTGTTGTCTTGATGAACTTTTATTTTTAAGTGGTTTTAATGGTTATTTGTTACATTATTTTTTATTTTAGTAATAAATTTTTTTTATAACTTAGAGTAGTATGGTGAAGTGTTGGATAAGTTGGTCTTGCAGTAAGGGGTTTGTTTGCAGTGGGGGTCAAGTGATAGGGAATAAGTAAAGTGCATGGAGGTCATTGTAGGTTGGTTATATGCAAAGCGAGGAGTCTGATAATTATACGGTTAGTTGCAGTGAAGGTCCAGTATTTATTGAGTTAGTTGCAGAGGTGGGGACAAAGGGTTTAAAAGGTTAATTGTAGGTGCAGTATCTGGAGTTTAGGGGTTTGGTGAGGTGGAGTTGTGGTGGGGGTCCAGTGCTTAGGTACATATATATCGTACAGCCTCTTTTAGGATTAATTTAGGGGGTTTGGAATCTGCAGGTTTTTTCATTTGTTTTTAACAAATTGTATTAATAAAAAATTTGTTATTAAATTGAATAAAAAAAAAAAAAAACGAAAACAAATGAAATTTGAATAAACATCGTGCCAAATAATTAAAACACATTTTCTACCACATCTCTAGTAAAAACAATGTATAGAATGTGTGATATGAAAATGCAGTAGTTTTCTATTGATTGGTTAAAACCTCCTTCAAGAGATCTGTGAAAATAAGATGAAACCACACAGCCGTGTCATTGTTAACATTCAATAGTATGCAATAGCACCCTCAGTTCTTACATATTCATGATTTTATCTAAGCAAAAACTGTGTAATTTGGTTATTTTTTTTTTCAAATGGTATTATCAGCTATTCAAATGGGTTTTGAATAATTTTGAAAAAGAAGTAAATATTAATAATAAATAAAAAAGTACATTAGCTGCAATACAATGATTAGGAATATGCTATGCTAAAAAGACCCATTCTGCACCAAATTTCATGAAAATGTGCAAACAAATAAATACCAAAATCACACTTGAATATTCTTTAATGCATTAAAGCAATTTTCTTCAAATATTTAAAATGTTTTGTGATCAGAATGACAAACAAAACTGCCAGCTGTCATTTAAACTAAATGTGTTCATATATCCAGACATTAAGCCTAAAGGGATAGGAAGCACCATTTTTTTCTTTTATTATTTGAATAGAACATACAATTTAAAAACAACTTCCAATTTACTTTTATTATCAAATTTGCTCCATTCTCTTGTAATCCTTTGCTGAAGGAACAGCATTGCACTACTGGCAGCTATCTAAACACATCTAGTTAGGCAATCACAAGAAACAAATGTGTGCAGGCACCAATTAGCAGCTAGCTCCCACTAGTGTACGATATGTGCGTATTATTTTCCAACAAGGGATACCAAGAGAACCAGTAGGTTTGAAAATAGAAGTGAAAATAAATATGTCTTAAAATGACATGCTCTATATGAATCATGCAAGTTTAATTTTGATTTTCCTGTCCCATTAAACATGGTGGTGATGCTATTTATAAGTGTTTTCTAATTGTATATCATATTTATTGTTTCCTTATAAATATTGTTCCATAAAAAAAATATTATCAAAAAAATCTTCCCTACTGATATGTCACCTGAGTTTAATTTGCAACAGTTTTTATCTATACAATAATACAGCGTTATCTATAATTTGTAATCATTAATCCTCATGTTTGCATTAAACATCAAGGGACCATTTTGTGCAGGTGACAAGGAACAGCAGCGGTTGAGTTGCACAATGGGATGAAAAATGTCCAAAGCCGTTTTGCTGAGCAACCACACTGTGAACTTAAATCCTCCCTTGTGTCTTTTGTGTGACTTGCTTCAAGTACACAGAATTGCAGACTCTAAAATCCAATTTATTTGTGTTTCAAAAGCTCTCTCCTGATGCTCTGCAGTGGTGAGAGTGTAAAATATTACCTGCTTCAAGGGAGGGTGTTTTTATTCTCTATTAACTCTTAATTCCCTCCCACGTTATTCCTTGATGTAACAGAGTCTCAAGATACATTCTATAATGTTGTTATTTTTTCATATTTCATTTTAATGAAGATAAATGGGTACACAATAATCAAAAATTGTGTTGGTTCCTTCAAGCAAAGCTATTTGTATCCAAACTAATATACAATATAGACCCATAGCAATCACAAGGACAGAATGTGAATTAAGCTTGACAGGAGGTAAATACATTTGGTAGTTTGAACTGTAAAAAAAAATCAGGCTTGTGCTATTTGATTTCCAAAGTAAATGAAGATGATACATTGTTTAACCTCTTAAGGACATATGACGGAATTTTTCCGTCATAAAACAATTGAGCAAACTGAAAGCTGTGTCCTTAAAGGGTTAAAGATAGATTTATGTAATTAATTACTCTAAACACATTATTTTAAGTCAGGGTTTGTAATGAAATTTCAGATTTAGAGATTAGTTCTCATTTGTAAATAAATTCAGGTCAGCTGCAAAATCACATACAGTATATTGGAGGTTGTCCATTGTACAGATAGATGAAGATTACAAGTGGCGTTGCTAATGATAGCGTGAGACGCCATAAGCAGTATCGCCTGGACCTCGAAAACATTAACGCACAACTTGATATTACCTAGGAATTTAAAGTATTCCTAAGTTTACCTTCAGCTTTAGCATGTTTGATCTAGTACAGTGTCGGGTTAGCATACAATTGATAAATGGAAACGTCTTTCTTTAGCATACCCCATAGAAGTCTATAGGGAGAGGGAGTGAACACAGTGCGCTAATCTAGCCGCCATCATTTTTAAACTTGAGCGCTGTTAGCACTCTAGTGCGAAAACAAATTAGCACACAACTTGCAATATGGGCCATAATTAGCTACCAACCACCAACCTTGATTTGCTTTGAAAATGTAAGTGGCATTTCTGTTATTTTTATATGTGTGCCTGTGCATATAAGTATTTTAAAATGGTATAAATAGAAAACACTATACAATAAGAGTTATAGGTTTATGTAGCTCTTTTTAATCATTTTCAAATGACATTGCACCACCTAAACTCCTGAGACACTTTCCACTAAGACATCTCACTAACAGTATTCTTTTGCATCAGAAAACACTTCTAACACAAGTTTTTAACAACGTTTCACGCCAATAATGGATTTTTGCACAATTTCTAAATATATAAATAGTAAACAAGCCACACTTTTAAATTATGGATCATGTTCAAACTTAAAATATTCAAAATGTATTCAGAAAATGATCAAAATATAGCAGAATGTTTGTTCATTAAGGCATGCTTGGACATTATGACAATTTTTATTATAAATTAAAGGGACATATAACATAATCTAATATGCTACGTAATTGTATTAATGCACCATTGCTTGAACAGAACAATGTTGGTCCACCAATGCATTGCTAAGCTGAGCTGAACATGGCTGTTGCTTGGCACCTACACACATATGCTGCCTAGACCGCTAGTAGAGAGCAATTGTTACATTGAGAGCATTATTACGATTCTGAAATCTCAAAATTTGTTCCCCCGATAATCCCTTTTCAAGTAGTTTGTGGTAACTAACACTCCCTATACTTTGGATATATTAACCAAAGTACAATGACCTGGTAAAGTCATTGTGACTGCTCATTCAGGACTTCATAATCCAATTTTTTTTTTTATTTCCAAACTAATGCAACACTTTTTAGATAACACAATCCTTTTGCACATAGACAAAAAATACTAATGCCAGTTTTAGATGTACTTAAGTTGACAGTGTACTGTAAAATTGGTTTCCCCTTGATGTGTTTACAATGACTTGCTATATCAACTACAGAGTTTAAAATCTAGGGGAAATTGATACTTTAGGTACATTTTTAATATGAAATAGTTGTCTATGCTAAATGAAACCACAACCAAATCAAACTGGCTGAGCTTTTCTTTATATTTACACAAAATCCTTCTATCTTTTTTCTCATTGTATTTATAGTCACACCAGCACTATTCAGACAAGCATATTTTTTCACTTTCAAAATCTCCATAAAGAGTAATTTGTCTAAATATAAAGGAATCGTGAGCACTCCCTGGATATGCAGATAATGGAGATGTTATTTTACACTGATGGTCACATACAACCTTTCAGGCTCATTATGAAGGGCTCAAATAGGCACATGTAATCAATACAACCAATCACATTTGGTAAATTATATTTTTTTTAAAAAATGTCTCTTTTTCTACCTTCATTTTCATTTTTTAAATTCAAATTAAATGTATTTGTGTGCTTTTTATAAGCATTCATGACTGGTTGAAGAAACTTAGAAAATGCACTTTGAGATATATTTCATATAGTGCTTAATGTATGTCAAAAAACATAATTTATGTAAGAACTTACCTGATAAATTCATTTCTTTCATATTAGCAAGAGTCCATGAGCTAGTGACGTATGGGATATACATTCCTACCAGGAGGGGCAAAGTTTCCCAAACCTCAAAATGCCTACAAATACACCCCTCACCACACCCACAAATCAGTTTAAACGAATAGCCAAGAAGTGGGGTGATAAGAAAAAAAGTGCGAAGCATATAAAATAAGGAATTGGAATTAATTGTGCTTTATACAAAAAAATCATAACCACCACAAAAAAGGGTGGGCCTCATGGACACTTGCTAATATGAAAGAAATGAATTTATCAGGTAAGTTCTTACATAAATTATGTTTTCTTTCATGTAATTAGCAAGAGTCCATGAGCTAGTGACGTATGGGATAATGACTACCCAAGATGTAGATCTTTCCACGCAAGAGTCACTAGAGAGGGAGGGATAAAATAAAGACAGCCAATTCCTGCTGAAAATAATCCACACCCAAAATAAAGTTTAATGAAAAACATAAACAGAAGATTCAAACTGAAACCGCTGCCTGAAGAACTTTTCTACCAAAAACTGCTTCAGATGAAGAAAATACATCAAAATGGTAGAATTTAGTAAAAGTATGCAAAGAGGACCAAGTTGCTGCTTTGCAAATCTGATCAACCAAAGCTTCATTCTTAAACGCCCAGGAAGTAGAAACTGACCTAGTAGAATGAGCTGTAATCCTCTGAGGCAGATGTTTTACCGACTCCACATAGGCATGATGAATTAAAGATTTCAACCAGATGCCAAAGAAATGGCAGAAGCTTTCTGGCCTTTTCTAGAACCGGAAAAAGATAACAAATAGACTAGAAGTCTTTCGGAAAGACTTTAGTAGCTTCAACATAATATTTCAAAGCTCTAACAACATCCAAAGAATGCAACGATTTCTCCTTAGAATTCTTAGGTTTAGGACATAATGAAGGAACCACAATTTCTCTACTAATGTTGTTGGAATTCACAACCTTTGGTAAAAATTCAAAAGAAGTTCGCAAAACCGCCTTATCCTGATGAAAAATCAGAAAGGAGGACTCACAAGAAAGAGCAGATAATCAGAGACTCTTCTGGCAGAAGAGATCGCCAAAAGGAACAGAAATTTCCAAGAAAGTAATTTAATGTCCAATGAAAGCATGTGGTTCAAAAGGAGGAGCTTGAAGAGGCCCCCAGAACCAAATTCAAACTCCAAGGAGGAGAAATTGACTTAATGACAGGTTTTATACGAACCAAAGCTTGACAAAAACAATGAATATCAGGAAGATTAGCTATCTTTCTGTGAAAAAGAACAGAAAGAGAGAGAGATTTGTCCTTTCAAAGAACTTGCGGGACAAACCTTTATCTAAACCATCCTGAAGAAACTGTAAAATTCTCGGAATTCTAAAAGAATGCCAAGAAAAATGATGAGAAAGACACCAAGAAATATGTCTTCCAGACTCTATAATATATCTCTCTAGATACAGATTTACGAGCCTGTAACATAGTATTAATCACAGAGTCAGAGAAACCTCTTTGACCAAGAATCAAGCGTTCAATCTCCATACCTTTAAATTTAAGGATTTGAGATCCTGATGGAAAAAAAGGAGCTTGCGACAGAAGGTCTGGTCTTAACGGAAGAGGTCAACGGATGGCAAGAGGCCATCCGGACAAGATCCGCATACCAAAACCTGTGAGGCCATGCCGGAGCTACCAGCAGAACAAACGAGCATTCCTTCAGAATCTTGGAGATTACTCTTGGAAGAAGAACTAGAGGCGGAAAGATATACGCAGGATGATACTTCCAGGAAGTGATAATGCATCCCACTGCCTCCGCGCTGAGGATCCCGGGATCTGGACAGATACCTGGGAAGTTTTCTTGTTTAGATGAGACGCCATCAGATCTATTTCTGGAAGTTCCCACATTTGAACAATCTGAAGAAATAACCTCTGGGTGAAGAGACCTTGCGCCCCGGATGCAACGTTTGGCGACTGAGATAATCCGCTTCCCAATTGTCTATACCTGGATATGAACCGACAGAGATTAGACAGGAGCTGGATTCCGCCCAAACCAGAATTCGAGATACTTCTTTCATAGCCAGAGGACTGTGAGTCCCTCCCTTGATGATTGATGTATGCCACAGTTGTGACATTGTCTGTCTGAAAACAAATGAATGATTCTCTCTTCCGAAGAGGCCAAGACTGAAGAGACTCTGAAAATTGCACGGGAGTTCCAAAATATTGATTGGCAATCTCACCTCCTGAGATTCCCAAACTCCTTGTGCCGTCAGAGATCCCCACAACAGCTCCCCAACCTGTAAGACTTGCATCTGTTTGAAATTACAGGTCCAGGTCCGAAGAACAAAAGAAGCCCCTGAATTAAACGATGGGTGATCTGTCCACCACGTTAGAGAGTGTCGTACAATCGGTTTTAAAGATATTAATTGAGATATCTTTGTGTAATCCCTGCACCATTGATCAGCATACAGAGCTGAAGAGGTCGGCATGTGAAAACGAGCAAAGGGATCGCGTCCGATGCAGCAGTCATAAGACCTAGAATTTCCATGCATAAGGGCTACCGAAGGGAATGATTGTGACTGAAGGTTTTGACAAGCTGAAATCAAATTTAGACGTCTCTTGTCTGTCAAAGACAGAGTCATGGACACTGAATCTATCTGGAAACCCGAAAGGTTACCCTTGTCTGAGGAATCAATGACTTTTTAGTGAATTGATCCTCCAACCATGAACTTGAAGAAACAACACAAGTCGATTCGTATGAGATTCTGCTAAATGTGAAGACTGAGCAAGTACCAAGATATCGTCCAAATAAGGAAATACCACAATACCCTGTTCTCTGATTACAGACAGAAGGGCACCGAGAACCTTTGTAAAAATTATTGGAGCTGTAGCTAGGCCAAACGGCAGAGCCACAAACTGGTAATGCTTGTCCAGAAAAGAGAATCTCAGGAACTGATAATGATCTGGGATGAATCGGAATATGCAGAAATGCATCCTGTAAATCTATTGTGGACATATAATGCCCTTGCTGACAAAAGGCAAGATAGTCCTTACAGTTACCATTTTGAACGTTGGTATCCTTACATAACGATTCAATATTTTAGATCCAGAACTGGTCTGAAGGAATCTCCTTCTTTGGTACAATGAAGAGATTCGAATAAAACCCCAGCCCCTGTTCCAGAACTGGAACTGGCTTATACATTACTCCAGCCAACTCTAGATCTGAAACACATTTCAGAAATGCTTGAGCTTTCAATGGATTTACTGGGACACCGGGAAAGAAAAATCTCTTGCAGGAGGTCTTATCTTGAAACCAATTATGTACCCTTCTGAAACAATGTTCTGAATCAAAGATTGTGAACAGAATTGATACAAATTTCTTTGAAAAACACGTAACCTGCCCCCTACCAGCGAGCTGGAATGAGGGCCGGCACCTTCATGTGGACTTAGAAGCTGGCTTTGCTTTTCTAGAAGGGCTTGGATTTATTCCAGACTGGAGATGGTTTCCAAACTGAAACTGCTCCTGAGGATGAAGATCAGGCTTTTGTTCTTTGTTGAACGAAAGGAACGAAAACGATTCTTAGCCCTGTTTTACCCTTAGATTTTTTATCCTGTGGTAAAAAAGTTCCTTTCCCACCAGTAACAGTTGAGATATATAGAATCCAACTGAGAACCAAATATTTGTTACCCTGGAAAGAAATGGAAAGTAGAGTCGATTTAGAAGACATATCAGCATTCCAAGTTTTAAGCCATATAAGCTCTTCTAGCTAAAATAGCTAGAGACTAAACCTGACATCAACTCTGATATATCAAAAATGGCATCACAGATAAAATTATTAGCATGTTGGAAGAAGAAGATAATATTATGAAGAATCATGATCTGTAACTTGTTGCGCTAAAGTTTCCAACCAAAAAGTTGAAGCTGCAGCAAACATCAGCCAATGATATAGCAGTCTAAGAAGGATTACCTGAACAACAGATAATCTTTCTTAGAAAGGATTCAATTTTCCTATCTAAAGGATCCTTAAACGAAGTAAAACCATCTGACGTAGGAATAGTAGTACGTTTAGCAAGGGTAGAAATAGCCCCATCAACTTTAGGGATTTTGTCCCAAAAATCTAATCTGTCAGACGGCACAGGATATAATTGCTTAAAACGTTTAGAAGGAGTAAATGAATTACCCAAATTATTCAATTCTCTGGAAAATTACTTCAGAAATAGCACCAGGAACAGGAAAAACTTCTGGAATAACAACAGGAGATTTAAAGACCTTATCTAAACGTTTAGAATTTAGTATCAAGAGGACCAGACTCCTCAATTTCAAAAGCAATTAGTACTTCTTTAAGTAAAAGAACAAATAAATTCCATTTTAAATAAATATGAAGATTTATCAGCATCAACCTCTGAGACAGAATCCTCTGAACCAGAAGAGTCATTAGAATCAGAATGATGATGTTCATTTAAAAATCATCAGTATAACGAGAAGTTTTTAAAAGATTTTTTATGTTTACTAGAAGGAGGAATATCAGACATAGCCTTCTTGATGATTCAGAAACAAAATCTCTTATGGTTATCAGGAACACTCTGAACATTAGATGTTGATGGAACTGCAACAGGTAATGGTACATTACTAAAGGAATATTATCTGCATTAACAAGTTTGTCCATGACAATTAATACAAACAACAGCTGGAGGAACAGCTACCAAAAGTTTACAGCAGATACACTTAGCTTTGGTAGTTCCAGCACCAGACAGCGATTTTCCTGAAGTATCTTCTGACTCAGATGCAACGTGAGACATCTTGGCAAATATGTAAGAGAAAAAACAACATATAAAGCAAAATTTATCAAATTCCTTAAATGACAGTTTCAGGAATGGGAAAAAAAAATGCCAAGGAACAAGCTTCTAGCAACCACAAGCACAGAAAAATGAGACTTAAATATGTGGAGACAAAAGCGACGCCCATATTTTTTAGCGCCAAATAAGGCGCCCACATTATTTTGGCGCCTAAATGCTTTTGGCAGCAAAAATGACGCCACGTCCGGAACGCCCGCCCATTTTTGGCGCAAAAGAACGTCAAAAATGACGCAACTTCCGGCGACACGTATGACGCCGGAAACAGAAAAGATTTTTTGCGCCAAAAAAGGTCTGCCCCAAAAATGACGCAATAAAATGAAGCATTTTCAGCCCCCGCGAGCCTAACAAGGCCCACAGGGAAAAAAAAGGTCAAATTTCTAAGGTAAGAAAAATGATTGATTCAAATGCATTATCCCAAATATGAAACTGACTGTCTGAAAATAAGGAATGTTGAACATCCTGAGTCAAGGCAAATAAATGTTTGAATACATATATTTAGAACTTTTTTTAAAAAAGTGCCCAACCATATCTTAGAGTGTCACAGAAAATAAGACTTACTTACCCAGGACACTCATCTACATGTTTTGTAGAAAGCAAACCAGTACTGAAACGAAAATCAGCAGAGGAAATGGTATATATATAAGAGTATATCGTCGATCTGAAAAGGGAGGTAAGAGATGAATCTCTACGACCGATAACAGAGAACCTATGAAATAGACCCGTAGAAGGAGATCATTGAATTCAAACAGGCAATACTCCTCACTATCCCTCTGACATTCACTGCACGCTGAGAGGAAAACCGGGCTCCAACCTGCTGCGGAGCGCATATCAACGTAGAATCTAGAACAAACTTACTTCACCACCTCCATAGAGGCAAAAGTTTTGTAAAACTGATTTGTGGGTGTGGTGAGGGGTGTATTTGTAGGCATTTTGGAGGTTTGGGAAACTTTGCCCCTCCTGGTAGGAATGTATATCCCATACGTCACTAGCTCATGACTCTTGCTAATTACATGAAAGAAAGAGCCACTGGAAAAAAAAATGCCACAACTCATTAATTTTACAATAACTGGAATAGCATGTCCCCTTTTGCTTTTTGGCTCTAAATATCTTTTAGCATTACATATATATTATAAATGGCATAGTTTGGAAATCTATATCTTAAATATAATATAATCAGGTATTGATTCCAATTCTGGTCTCTCACATATACTCTAGGCCGTGGTATCCATTGCCTTACAGTTTGCTGTATTGGGAATGTTCTGTGTAGAGTTTTTTTCATTTTGATTATTAATGTTATTTGTCTGACATTGATGCCTTCTTTTTAAACATGCATTGTTTCATTATTAAATAGGCAATTAGGACCAGACAGGGTAATACCGTAAAAAAAACAATTTTAAAAAATAAATTAAAAAATTGTTATTTTATAATTAAATGTGTTTATGATGTTAGTTTGTATGTGTTTATTGTTTAATTATCATTCCAACCTCAATAATATTTTAGTCAAGATTCACAATGTCCTTTTCTTGTTTAATATTTATTTTATATATATATATATATATAATATATATAATAAATATATATATATATATATTAATTTTTATATATAAAATATATATATATATATATAATATATATATATATATATATATAGTATATATATATATATATATATTAAATAACTTTTTTTTGTGTATTATCAGATTGGGAATTTTCTCCTTCCAAACCAGCATCTGCTCTCACTCCTCATTGAATTGTATTTTTTTTAAATGTTTTTTTTTTTTTGCAGGAATTAAAATTGCAAAATGTGATTGATTTTGCTGAGGTAAATTTGATAAGTATAAGTCATCTTATCTTAAGTCAATGGTCATATGCCTAAAACATCTTTTTAGGGTTATAAATAAGAGTAAAATTAAATATACAATTCCTGCTAATTTTTGTATCCAATAATAAAAAATGTTTCTTTGCATATTTAGAATTTCAAAAACACAACATCATTTTATTTCAAATTACAAGTTAAACAAAACAAGGTAATTTATTAAAATAATTAATATATTAATTTATAATCATTTAATATAAAATGTATGAAATATTGTAAATACAATTAAATATTATATTACTGTATATATTTTGTCATAAATTTAACTAAACATAAGTTTAATTATACGTTTATAATAATATATATTTTTTTTAAAACAGAAAAATATTATATAGGTTGAAAATACTTTGACACCTGTTTTATCTGATGCATTCAATTAAAAGGGAAAAATTAGTACTATGCCAGGAAATAGAGTAAAATTATATTAAGCTGTTTCATTGAATTTCAGCACATACATCAAGTTTTCAGAGATCCAACATATGTGAATCTTTTGCAAAAGCAGCTCTCAGCAGTTGGATTTATTCCGCAATCAGTTGCAAAATGCAAAAGAAAAACAACTTTTTTATGACATTAAAATTAAAGTTAAGGCAAAAATATCAAAAGAAAAACTTGAAGAAAAGAGGAAAATTAAAACTTACAAATATGTAACTGGCATGAGAAGTATGATGCATGTAAGTCCACATGCAGGTAAATTTTAATTGCAGGTAAATGTATTAAAATACATGTTTTTACTTTATAGTTTTAGTGAAACTCTAATTAATATATTAATTTATAATCATTTAATAATAAAATGTAATAAATATATTGTAAATATAATTAAATATTATATTACTGTATATATTTTTTCATAATTAACTAAATATAAGTTAATTATACGTTTATAATAATATATTATATAGGATGAAAATACTTTGACACCTATTTTAGCTGATGTATGAGGATGTATGATGCATGTAAGTCCACATGCAGGGTAAATTTAATGGGCAGGTAAATGTATAAAATACATGTTTTCACTTTATAGTTTTAGTGAAACTCTACCTAAATGCTGAATCAATATAGAAA
The DNA here is from genome assembly GCF_027579735.1 of Bombina bombina. NCBI lineage: Eukaryota > Metazoa > Chordata > Amphibia > Anura > Bombinatoridae > Bombina > Bombina bombina. The sequence continues at coordinate 314,621,822 of NC_069499.1, read as the reverse complement.
CAGATTAGGAAAATTATTTAATAATAAAGAAACTTCTGCCAGTGAAGAAAAATATATATTGGAATTATCTCAACCTTTTAGTTTTAGAAATTTAAAATGAAAGCAACAATTTGGGAAAAATGACTTACCCCTAGATTTAGAATTCTGTGTTAGCCATCAAAACCAGCATTAGGGGGGTCCTAAAACGCTGGTTTTTGGCTGCCCGCTGGTATTAAGCGTCAGTCAGGGATAAGGGTCTAACGCTCACTTTGCAGCCGCGACTTTTCCATACCGCAGGTCCCCTTACGTCAATTGTGTATCCTATCTTTTCAATGGGATCTTTTTAACGCTGGTATTTAGAGTCTTGGCTGAAGTGCATTAGAACTCTAACTACAAGACTCCAACCGCAGAAAAAAGCCAGGAGTTAAGAGCTTCTTCTGGGCTTACGCCGCTTCATAAAGCTCTTAACTACTGTGCTCTAAAGTACACTAACACCCATAATACTACCTATTGTACCCCTAAACCGAGGTCCCCCCACATTGCCGCCACTCTATTAAATTTCTTTAACCCCTAATCTGCCGACCGCACACCCGGCCGCAACCTACATTATCCTATGTACCCCTAATCTGCTGCCCCTAACATCGCCGACCCCTACATAATATTTATTACCCCCACTAATCTGCCCCCCCCAACGTCGCCACTACCTACCTACAATTATTAACCCCTAATCTGCCGGACCGGACCTCGCCGCTACTCTAATAAATGTATTAACCCTAAAGCTAAGCCTAACCCTAACGCTAACACCCCCCTAAAGTTAAATATAATTTTATTCTAACGAAATAAAATAATTCTTATTAAATAAATTATTCCTATTTAAAGCTAAATACTTACCTGTAAAATAAACCCTAATATATTATTGATTATTAATAGATTGAATCAGCCAATCAAATTCAAGTTCAATAGATTGGCTGAATCCAATCAGCCAATCAGATTGAGGCTCGCATTCTATTGCTGATCGGAAAAAGCCAATTGAATGCCAGCTCAATCTGATTGGCTGATTGGATCAGCCAATCCGATTGAACTTGAATCTGAATGGCTGATTCAATCAGCCAATCAAATTTTTCCTACCTTAATTCCAATTGGCTGATAGAATTCCTATCAGCCAATCGGAATTCGAGGGACGCCATCTTGGATGACGTCATTTAAAGGAACCTCTTCATTCGGACTTAGGACGTCGTTGGAAGAGGATGGATCTGCGTTGGCTGCTTCAAGATGGTCCCGCTCTGCGCCGGATGAAGAAGATAAAAGATGCCGCTTGGATGAAGATGTTTGCCGGTCCAGATCTCCTCTTCTTGCCGGATAGGATGAAGACTTCGGACCCTCTTCTGGACGGATCGGTGATACCCGGCGTGGTGAAGACAAGGGTAGGAAGATCTTCAGGGGCTTAGTGTTAGGTTTTTTAAGGGGGGGGGTTGGATTTGATTAGGGGGTATGTGGGGTGGTGGGTTGTAATGTTGGGGGGGTATTGTATGTTTATGTAATGCAAAAGAGCTGTTTTCTTGGGGCATGCCCCGCAAAAGGCCCTTTTAAGGGCTGGTAAGGTAAAAGAAGCGGTTAACTTTTCATTTTAGAATGGGGTAGGGTATTTTTTTATTTAGGGGGGCTTTGTTATTTTTTTTAGGGGGCTTAGAGTAGGTGTAATTAGTTAAAAATTCTTGTAATCTTTTTTTTATTTTTTGTAATTTAGTTTAGTTGATTTAATTGTAGATAATTGTAGGTAGTTTAATTAATTTATTGATAGGTTTAGTGTTAGGTTTAATTGTAACTTAGGTTAGGATTTATTTTACAGGTAATTTTGTAATTATTTTTACTAGGTAGCTATTAAATAGTTATTTATTTAATAGCTATTGTACCTGGTTAAAATAAATACAAAGTTGCCTGTAAAATAATATTAATTCCTAAAATAGCTACAATATAATTATTTGTTATATTGTAGCTATATTAGGGTTTATTTTACAGGTAAGTATTTAGCTTTAAATAGGATTAATTTATTTAATAAGAATTATTTTATTTCGTTAGAATAAAAATTTATGTTTAACTTAGGGGGGTGTTAGGGTTAGGCTTTATGGGGTTAATACATTTATTAGAGTAGCGGTGAGGGTCCGGTTCCGGCAGATTAGGGGTTAATACTTGAAGTTAGGTGTCGGGCGATGTTAGGGAGGGCAGATTTAGGGGTTAATACTATTTATTATAGGGTTTGCGAGGCGGGAGTGAGGTGGATTAGGGGTTAATACATTTATTATAGTAGCGGTGAGGTCCGGTTCGGCAGATTAGGGGGTTAATAATTGTAGGTAGGTGGCGGCGACGTTGTGGGCAGCAGATTAGGGGTTAATAAATATAATATAGGGGTCGGCGGGTGTTAGGGGCAGCAGATTAGGGGTACATAGGGATAACGTAGGTTGCGGCGGTGTACGGAGCGGCAGATTAGGGGTTAAAAATAATATGCAGGGGGTCAGCGATAGCGGGGGCAGCAGATTAGGGGTTAATAAGTGTAAGGTTAGGGGTGTTTAGACTCGGGGTACATGTTTTGGGTGTTAGGTGGCAGACTTAGGAAGTGTTTCCCCATAGGGAACATTGGGGCTGCGTTAGGAGCTGAACGCTGCTTTTTTTCAGGGTGTTAGGTTTTTTTTTCAGCTCAAACTGCCCCATTGTTTCCTATGGGGGAATCGTGCGCAAGCACGTTTTTGAAGCTGGCCGCGTCCATAAGCACCGCTGGTATTGAGAGTTGCAGTGGGCGGGTAAATATTGCCTGTACGCTCCTTTTGGGAGCCTAACGCAGCCCTTCTGAGAACTCTCAATACCAGCGTTGTTAAAAGGTGCGGGGGGAAAAAAAGCACGCGTAGCTAACGCACCCCTTTGGCCTCAGAACTCTAAATCTAGGGCGTTAGTTAATAGTCAAGTACAGCCAATGATTGTTTTTCAACAAGAAGGTAATTCATTACAACATCAACCTGAAGATCAATCTGATGAGCAAAATGTTTTACGAACGTTGTTGAACGTAACCACACAAGGCAAAATGATGGTTCGACTATTACAGAGGAACCAACACATTTAACACATCTAAAAAATAACCATGAAACCTAATTGTTAATGTAAAAAGAAAGTGTAGGTACCAAATTTAAAAAAAAAAAAAAAAAAGTTAAATATAAAAACATTGATACTTAAAGGAACAGTCTACTCCAGAATTTGTATTGTTAAAAGATAGATAATCCCTTTATTACCCATTCCCCAGTTTTGCATAACCAACACGGTTATATTAATACACTTTTACCTCTGAAATGACCTTGTAATCTACTCATTTAATAATTTCACGGGCAGTGAGGTCACAATGGTTGCCTATATGACGCACATGAAACTAGCACTGTCTAACTGTGAAAAACTGTCAAAATGCACTGAGATAAGAGACAGTTTCAATAGCTTAGAAATTAGTTTATGAGTCTACATAGGTTTAGCTTTTAACAAATAATACCAAGAGAACAAAGCAATTTGATGATAAAAGTATATTGGAAAGTAGTTTAAAATTGTATGCCCTATTTTAATCATAGAAGTTTAATTTTGACTAGATTGTCCCTTTAATGTACATTGGATTTTTATATAAATGTGACCTTTTTTACAAAAAACAAATGTAAAAACATATGACATATATGCGTGGGTTTGTTTTATGTATTTCTTTAAAATGAATATCAGTAAATAAATAAAAATAATCATTAAAATATAGAAAGCTCAAAATCAAAATTAATGTTTTCCTGAAAAATGCCCCCCCCCCACCGTCTTTTTTATTGAAGAGAATAAAACATAAGTATACCTGTAACTGTTCCAACATTTTCTTCATTAGTGAGCACATTATATTTTGCTTCTTTAACATTCGGTTTTTATTCATTTTTTATTCATAGACTTATGTATGTTAATTAAATTGTCATTGATTTGTTGATCGACAATCAATTTACTGTTGAGTAATCTGTGAAGGAGATTCTGAAACATAAAAAATCATATTTAAAAATAAAAAAACTAATGTATGTATGTTTGTTTATATGAAAAATAATTTAATATTTACTTTTAAGATACAGTAAAATCAAATATAAAGGTAGAAGTTTGAAGTAGGGCATGTATTTGTAAGAAACTTTTACAATTTCAATAATCAAACAAATGCACTTGGTTCAGTTAGTGTAGTTATTTTATGAATCATCTCTAATTGGTTTAAATCAAATTTTAGAATAAAACACTGAGTTAAGGGGGCTGCCTGCAGGGCTCTAGATATACCTAATCTCAGAGGGGAAAAAAAGTATGTGAATATAACAATGTTGGTTATGTCTAGATTTAAATGAGTATATAAATGATATATTTAAAAAAAAGAATGGTATTGCATGGTACAAAAGCATAAGTGTAAATTTCAAACCATCACATCTGCCATAAACTATAGCCTTGGATCACAATTCTTTGGGTGCCAACTTCAAAGCTAATACAATTTTTTTTTTTAATTTAGTTAATATTTAAAAATGTCATGTTAAATGTTACTTAGTCTTCCACAACCACAAAGGATATCTCCTTCCTGTGATGTGATGCATGTGTATCTACTAAACATAATTTAAATATGAATATCCTTTAATAATTAAAAAAAAAAATATATTAAATAAAAACAATTACCTTGAGATACTGGCTGAGAAAGTGAAGATTGAAAAAAGAGAGCGTTAATGTCTGTTTACACAGCTACAGTATTAAATACACGTAGGGCAGTGAAGTGCTCAAACTTGAGCAATTGTATCAGCATTAAATCTGACAGTCCAACCATCACTATATACACCTCACAGATGCACACATGTAAAGTATAGCAAGAGTTCTAGCCACCAATCACAGTGAAATTGTAACTTACTGTGAGGAGTCCATACCGCTGGTATCCGTCTCAGTCCGTATATGTAGTCCTCATCAACCGGACCCTGGAGCGATATGTCCACTTCCTATCCCCATGGACTTCACTGTTTACCTCAGCGGTTTGTGTTTTGCCCTGCTTTTAACTTGTACGTGAATAAAAGTTGAATTTTACTCCTATTTTGGGTGCTCCTTGAATGATTGGATTGTACACAAAGTGAAGATGTGCCTAATCTTCACCATAAACAATATTATTAGCCTGCACCTCTGCAAAACAATACATATGTATGTTATTGTTTAACCCTTTTGTGACTGGGGTTAAAGTGTCTACATCGAACAACTGTTCCGATGTAGAAAAAATTTGAAATCACGCGATCCTTCAAACTATCGTGAGATTCAATAATGGGATCAGGTCTGGGGGGCGTCCCTAAGGACGCTAGGAACACCCTCCAGACCGTGATCAAATCCTGCAAGCGCAGTAGGCTTCAGGACAGCCGTTGGCTAAGACGTTGTATTCCATCATAACGGCTTTAAACCCCAGCGCCGTTGTGACAGAATACAACAGCATAACAGCGGGAAATGGTTAAAAAGCACACTCACATACACAGTGCATCTTTATAAACAAACATTAACTTCAGATATAGCTTTAATCTGCATTCCCTCAACAGCCTCTTCAATGGATAACATCATATTATCCAGAACTTCTGCAAAAAGGTACATACAGGGAGTGCAGAATTATTAGGCAAGTTGTATTTTTGAGGATTAATTTTATTATTGAATAACAACCATGTTCTCAATGAACCCAAAAAACTCATTAATATCAAAGCTGAATAGTTTTGGAAGTAGTTTTTAGTTTGTTTTTAGTTATAGCTATTTTAGGGGGATATCTGTGTGTGCAGGTGGCTATTACTGTGCATAATTATTAGGCAACTTAACAAAAAACAAATATATACCCATTTCAATTATTTATTTTTACCAGTGAAACCAATATAACATCTCAACATTCACAAATATACATTTCTGACATTCAAAAACAAAACAAAAACAAATCAGTGACCAATATAGCCACCTTTCTTTGCAAGGACACTCAAAAGCCTGCCATCCATGGATTCTGTCAGTGTTTTGATCTGTTCACCATCAACATTGCGTGCAGCAGCAACCACAGCCTCCCAGACACTGTTCAGAGAGGTGTACTGTTTTCCCTCCTTGTAAATCTCACATTTGATGATGGACCACAGGTTCTCAATGGGGTTCAGATCAGGTGAACAAGGAGGCCATGTCATTAGATTTTCTTCTTTTATACCCTTTCTTGCCAGCCACGCTGTTGAGTACTTGGACGCGTGTGATGGAGCATTGTCCTGCATGAAAATCATGTTTTTTCTTGAAGGATGCAGACTTCTTCTTGTACCACTGCTTGAAGAAGGTGTCTTCCAGAAACTGGCAGTAGGACTGGGAGTTGAGCTTGACTCCATCCTCAAACTAAAAAGGCCCCACAAGCTCATCTTTGATGATACCAGCCCAAACCAGTACTCCACCTCCACCTTGCTGGCGTCTGAGTCGGACTGGAGCTCTCTGCCCTTTACCAATCCAGCCACGGCCCATCCATCTGGCCCATCAAGACTCACTCTCATTTCATCAGTCCATAAAACCTTAGAAAAATCAGTCTTGAGATATTTCTTGGCCCAGTCTTGACGTTTCAGCTTGTGTGTCTTGTTCAGTGGTGGTCGTCTTTCAGCCTTTCTTACCTTGGCCATGTCTCTGAGTATTGCACACCTTGTGCTTTTGGGCACTCCAGTGATGTTGCAGCTCTGAAATATGGCCAAACTGGTGGCAAGTGGCATCTTGGCAGCTGCACGCTTGACTTTTCTCAGTTCATGGGCAGTTATTTTGCGCCTTGGTTTTTCCACATGCTTCTTGCGACCCTGTTAACTATTTTGAATGAAACACTTGATTGTTCGATGATCACGCTTCAGAAGCTTTGCAATTTTAAGAGTGCTGCATCCCTCTGCAAGATATCTCACTATTTTTTACTTTTCTGAGCCTGTCAAGTCCTTCTTTTGACCCATTTTGCCAAAAGAAAGGAAGTTGCCTAATAATTATGCACACCTGATATAGGGTGTTGATGTCATTAGACCACACCCCTTCTCATTACAGAGATGCACATCACCTAATATGCTTAATTGGTAGTAGGCTTTCGAGCCTATACAGCTTGGAGTAAGACAACATGCATAAAGAGGATGATGTGGTCAAAATACTCATTTGCCTAATAATTCTGCACTCCCTGTATGTACATTAGAGTGAAAAAAAAACATACACAGTAATTCTCACACACAAACACACACACAGTGGTTGCTTAAAAATAAATATTATCTTCACATATGGCTGCAATATTTGTTTCTTCCACATTTGTAGATGTTAAATTTACAATCTCTGTAATATCCCCCAGATCAACCCCCATGTTTGTATGCTTGTTGGCCTTCTCTGTGGACCAAATAGCTCCCGAAATTGTGGCACCAAGGAATTTTGTAGCCACCATCTTGAAGGCAGAATTAAACTGATGAAATTTGAACAAGGTTTTGTAATTAAGTGTGTAGTACAAATCTTATCATAATGTAAAACTCACTATGACTGTTCTAAAAATAAGGATGTAAAAAAAAAATATATTAACAATATACGCATTGCATTAAGGATAAAATTAGTAATTGAAACACACTTTGTAATTGACAATATCATGTTGCTCATTAAAAATTGTTAAAAAAAATGCAATCTTCATAACTGAAAATACGTAAAGTCAAGTTTTATGAAAATAATAAACATAATACGCAAACATGGTGTAACACGAGCATAACAGGGGCGTAACTTCATTTAAATAGAAACGCCATTAAACATATGTTTGTATTTTATAACATTTATACGCTCTCATCTTGCATATATGTACACATATTTTCCTTGCAACTTTAAACATGTCGAAATAAAGCATAAAATGTAAAATACACAATTTAAAATGTAAATAAAATAAATATTAAGATTGTCATACATACCTGAAAATAACATGGTAAATTACATTTATAAATAAAAATGTATTCAATATAAATGTCAATATTAAAAAACATAATTTATGTAAGAACTTACCTGATAAATTCATTTCTTTCATATTAGCAAGAGTCCATGAGCTAGTGACGTATGGGATATACATTCCTACCAGGAGGGGCAAAGTTTCCCAAACCTCAAAATGCCTATAAATACACCCCTCACCACACCCACAATTCAGTTTAACGAATAGCCAAGAAGTGGGGTGATAAAAAAGTGCGAAAGCATATAAAATAAGGAATTGGAATAAATTGTGCTTTATACAAAATCATAACCACCACAAAAAAGGGTGGGCCTCATGGACTCTTGCTAATATGAAAGAAATGAATTTATCAGGTAAGTTCTTACATAAATTATGTTTTCTTTCATGTAATTAGCAAGAGTCCATGAGCTAGTGACGTATGGGATAATGACTACCCAAGATGTGGATCTTTCCACGCAAGAGTCACTAGAGAGGGAGGGATAAAATAAAGACAGCCAATTCCTGCTGAAAATAATCCACACCCAAAATAAAAGTTTAACGAAAAACATAAGCAGAAGATTCAAACTGAAACCGCTGCCTGAAGTACTTTTCTACCAAAAACTGCTTCAGAAGAAGAAAATACATCAAAATGGTAGAATTTAGTAAAAGTATGCAAAGAGGACCAAGTTGCTGCTTTGCAAATCTGGTCAACCGAAGCTTCATTCCTAAACGCCCAGGAAGTAGAAACTGACCTAGTAGAATGAGCTGTAATTCTCTGAGGCGGAGTTTTACCCGACTCAACATAAGCAAGATGAATTAAAGATTTCAACCAAGATGCCAAAGAAATGGCAGAAGCTTTCTGGCCTTTTCTAGAACCGGAAAAGATAACAAATAGACTAGAAGTCTTACGGAAAGATTTCGTAGCTTCAACATAATATTTCAAAGCTCTAACAACATCCAAAGAATGCAACGATTTCTCCTTAAAATTCTTAGGATTAGGACATAATGAAGGAACCACAATTTCTCTACTAATGTTGTTGGAATTCACAACTTTAGGTAAAAATTCAAAAGAAGTTCGCAACACCGCCTTATCCTGGTGAAAAATCAGAAAAGGAGACTCACAAGAAAGAGCAGATAATTCAGAAACTCTTCTAGCAGAAGAGATGGCCAAAAGGAACAAAACTTTCCAAGAAAGCAATTTAATGTCCAATGAATGCATAGGTTCAAACGGAGGAGCTTGAAGAGCTCCCAGAACCAGATTCAAACTCCAAGGAGGAGAGATTGACTTAATGACAGGTTTTATACGAACCAAAGCTTGTACAAAACAATGAATATCAGGAAGAATAGCAATCTTTCTGTGAAAAAGAACAGAAAGAGCAGAGATTTGTCCTTTCAAAGAACTTGCGGACAAACCCTTATCTAAACCATCCTGAAGAAACTGTAAAATTCTCGGTATTCTAAAAGAATGCCAAGAAAAATGATGAGAAAGACACCAAGAAATATAAGTCTTCCAGACTCTATAATATATCTCTCGAGATACAGACTTACGAGCCTGTAACATAGTATTAATGACAGAGTCAGAGAAACCTCTTTGACCAAGAATCAAGCGTTCAATCTCCATACCTTTAAATTTAAGGATTTCAGATCCTGATGGAAAAAAGGACCTTGTGACAGAAGGTCTGGTCTTAACGGAAGAGTCCACGGTTGGCAAGAGGCCATCCGGACAAGATCCGCATACCAAAATCTGTGAGGCCATGCCGGAGCTACCAGCAGAACAAACGAGCATTCCTTCAGAATCTTGGATATTACTCTTGGAAGAAGAACTAGAGGCGGAAAGATATAGGCAGGATGATACTTCCAAGGAAGTGATAATGCATCCACTGCCTCCGCCTGAGGATCCCGGGATCTGGACAGATACCTGGGAAGTTTCTTGTTTAGATGGGACGCCATCAGATCTATTTCTGGAAGTTCCCACATTTGAACAATCTGAAGAAATACCTCTGGGTGAAGAGACCATTCGCCCGGATGTAACGTTTGGCGACTGAGATAATCCGCTTCCCAATTGTCTATACCTGGGATATGAACCGCAGAGATTAGACAGGAGCTGGATTCCGCCCAAACCAAAATTCGAGATACTTCTCTCATAGCCAGAGGACTGTGAGTCCCTCCTTGATGATTGATGTATGCCACAGTTGTGACATTGTCCGTCTGAAAACAAATGAACGATTCTCTCTTCAGAAGAGGCCAAAACTGAAGAGCTCTGAAAATTGCACGGAGTTCCAAAATATTGATCGGTAATCTCACCTCCTGAGATTCCCAAACTCCTTGTGCTGTCAGAGATCCCCACACAGCTCCCCAACCTGAAAGACTTGCATCTGTTGAAATTACAGTCCAGGTCGGAAGCACAAAAGAAGCCCCCTGAATTAAACGATGGTGGTCTGTCCACCATGTTAGAGAGAGTGTCGAACAATCGGTTTTAAAGATATTATTTGAGAAATCTTCGTGTAATCCTTGCACCATTGCTTCAGCATACAGAGCTGAAGAGGTCGCATGTGAAAACGAGCAAAGGGGATCGCGTCCGATGCAGCAGTCATAAGACCTAGAATTTCCATGCATAAGGCTACCGAAGGGAATGATTCTGACTGAAGGTTTCGACAAGCTGCAATCAATTTTAGACGTCTCTTGTCTGTTAAAGACAGAGTCATGGACACTGAATCCATCTGGAAACCCAGAAAGGTTACTCTTGTCTGAGGAATCAAAGAACTTTTTGGTAAATTGATCCTCCAACCATGATCTTGAAGAAACAACACAAGTCGATTCGTATGAGATTCTGCTAAATGTAAAGACTGAGCAAGTACCAAGATATCGTCCAAATAAGGAAATACCACAATACCCTGTTCTCTGATTACAGACAGAAGGGCACCGAGAACCTTTGTAAAAATTCTTGGAGCTGTAGCTAGGCCAAACGGCAGAGCCACAAACTGGTAATGCTTGTCCAGAAAAGAGAATCTCAGGAACTGATAATGATCTGGATGAATCGGAATATGCAGATATGCATCCTGTAAATCTATTGTGGACATATAATTCCCTTGCTGAACAAAAGGCAATATAGTCCTTACAGTTACCATCTTGAACGTTGGTATCCTTACATAACGATTCAATATTTTTAGATCCAGAACTGGTCTGAAGGAATTCTCCTTCTTTGGTACAATGAAGAGATTTGAATAAAACCCCATCCCCTGTTCCGGAACTGGAACTGGCATAATTACTCCAGACAACTCTAGATCTGAAACACATTTCAGAAATGCTTGAGCTTTTACTGGATTTACTGGGACACGGGAAAGAAAAAATCTCTTTGCAGGAGGTCTCATCTTGAAACCAATTCTGTACCCTTCTAAAACAATGCTCTGAATCCAAAGATTGTGAACAGAATTGATCCAAATTTCCTTGAAAAAACGTAACCTGCCCCCTACCAGCTGAGCTGGAACGAGGGCCGCACCTTCATGTGGACTTAGAAGCAGGCTTTGCCTTTCATTTATTCCAGACTGGAGATGGTTTCCAAACCGAAACTGCTCCTGAGGATGAAGGATCAGGTTTTTGTTCTTTGTTGAAACGAAAGGAACGAAAACGATTATTAGCCCTGTTTTTACCTTTAGATTTTTTATCCTGTGGTAAAAAAGTTCCTTTCCCACCAGTAACAGTTGAAATAATGGAATCCAACTGAGAACCAAATAATTTGTTACCCTGGAAAGAAATGGAAAGCAAAGTTGATTTAGAAGCCATATCAGCATTCCAAGTTTTAAGCCATAAAGCTCTTCTAGCTAAGATAGCTAGAGACATAAACCTGACATCAACTCTGATAATATCAAAAATAGCATCACATATAAAATTATTAGCATGCTGAAGAAGAATAATAATATCATGAGAATCACGATGTGTTACTTGTTGCGCTAAAGTTTCCAACCAAAAAGTTGAAGCTGCAGCAACATCAGCCAAAGATATAGCAGGTCTAAGAAGATTACCTGAACACAGATAAGCTTTTCTTAGAAAGGATTCAATTTTCCTATCTAGAGGATCTTTAAACGAAGTACCATCTGACGTAGGAATAGTAGTACGTTTAGCAAGGGTAGAAATAGCCCCATCAACTTTAGGGATCTTGTCCCAAAATTCTAATCTGTCAGACGGCACAGGATATAAATGCTTAAAACGTTTAGAAGGAGTAAATGAATTACCCAATTTATCCCATTCCTTGGAAATTACTGCAGAAATAGCATTAGGAACAGGAAAAACTTCTGGAAAAACCACAGGAGCTTTAAAAACCTTATCCAAACGTTTAGAATTAACATCAAGAGGACCAGAATCCTCTATTTCTAAAGCAATTAGTACTTCTTTAAGTAAAGAACGAATAAATTCCATTTTAAATAAATATGAAGATTTATCAGCATCAACCTCTGAGACAGAATCCTCTGAACCAGAGGAATCATCAGAATCAGAATGATGATCTTCATTTAAAAATTCATCTGTAGGGAGAGAAGTTTTAAAAGATTTTTTACGTTTACCAGAAGGAGAAATAACAGACATAGCCTTCTTAATGGATTCTGAAACAAAATCTCTTATATTATCAGGAACATTCTGCACCTTAGATGTTGAAGGAACTGCAACAGGCAATGGTACTTTACTAAAGGAAATATTATCTGCTTTAACAAGTTTGTCATGACAATCAATACAAACAACAGCTGGAGGAATAGCTACCAAAAGTTTACAGCAGATGCACTTAGCTTTGGTAGATTCAGCACTTGACAGCGATTTTCCTGTAGTATCTTCTGACTCAGATGCAACGTGGGACATCTTGCAATATGTAAGAGAAAAAACAACATATATAAAGCAAAATTGATCAAATTCCTTAAAAGACAGTTTCAGGAATGGGAAAAAATGCCAAAGAACAAGCTTCTAGCAACCAGAAGCAATAAAAAATGAGACTAAAATAATGTGGAGACAAAAGTGACGCCCATATTTTTTCGCGCCAAATAAGACGCCCACATTATTTGGCGCCTAAATGCTTTTGGCGCCAAAAATGACGCCACATCCGGAACGCCGACATTTTTGGCGCAAAATAACGTCAAAAAAATGACGCAACTTCCGGCGACACGTATGACGCCGGAAACGGAAATAGAATTTTTGTGCCAAAAAAATCCGCGCCAAGAATGACGCAATAAAATGAAGCATTTTCAGCCCCCGCGAGCCTAACAGCCCACAGGGAAGAGTCAAATTTTTTGAAGGTAAGAAAAAATTTATTAAATCAAATGCATTATCCCAAATATGAAACTGACTGTCTGAAAATAAGGAAAGTTGAACATTCTGAGTCAAGGCAAATAAATGTTTGAATACATATATTTAGAACTTTATAAACAAAGTGCCCAACCATAGCTTGGAGTGTCACAGAAAATAAGACTTACTTACCCCAGGACACTCATCTACATATAGCAGATAGCCAAACCAGTACTGAAACGAGAATCAGTAGAGGTAATGGTATATATAAGAGTATATCGTCGATCTGAAAAGGGAGGTAAGAGATGAATCTCTACGACCGATAACAGAGAACCTATGAAATAGACTCCGTAGAAGGAGATCACTGCATTCAAATAGGCAATACTCTCCTCACATCCCTCTGACATTTACTGCACGCTGAGAGGAAAACCGGGCTCCAACTTGCTGCGGAGCGCATATCAACGTAGAATCTAGCACAAACTTACTTCACCACCTCCATCGGAGGCAAAGTTTGTAAAACTGAATTGTGGGTGTGGTGAGGGGTGTATTTATAGGCATTTTGAGGTTTGGGAAACTTTGCCCCTCCTGGTAGGAATGTATATCCCATACGTCACTAGCTCATGGACTCTTGCTAATTACATGAAAGAAATCAACTTGTTTGATTTATACACAATTGGGTAATTTTCAAAATTCTAAAAAAGTGCAAAACCTTTTTTTTTACAATGGACGGAAACTTGCACATTACAGTTATGGCATAAGACAGCCCACTTTGTTAGAAAATTACTCAAACATTGAACTTTGTGAACGTGAAGTTAAAACCCAAAATTCATACAGGACGCTGCAAACTTTTTAGAATTGGACCACTTAGGACGAACAATGGAAAATTTTAACATATTATTTTCTTCTTCTAAACTTTTCTCTTTTACACATTTTTTTCCTGTAAACAGTACTCAAGTAATGAAATTTACAGTAGAGGTGGGGATACAACAGACATAAGCAGCTATTTCAAATGATAAAATAAATTAAAAAAAATATAATACACTCCAACAGGTAAAAAAGAAAATAAAAAAAAATTAAAAAAAATCACAGTGCACTGTCTCTTTAATACAAAGGTTTAAATTCATTAAATATATTTTTGGAAGTACAATATTGCATGTTGTAATGTGGTGGAAATAACATATTTATTTGGAAGGCGTGAAATCAATGGTATCTATCTTGCAAAAAGAAAAAATATTACAACATACTGTTAAATCAATGTGAGTTGGAACATTATGGGCCAGATTACAAGCGGTGAGCTATGAAATATGTTTGGTCCCCTAGACTTCAATGGATCAGTCTTTAAAAAACAAACAAACATAACAAATCACTTGCGCGCTAACTCATCACGCATTAAACCAACTGCACTAATGCCGCAGGTATTATTTTACATATTTTACATCCCAATGTTCTCCCCAGAGAAGAAAATTTTCTTTTTACGTTATATATATATATATATATATATATATATATATATATATATATATATATATATATAAAAGTTGTAAGAAGAAATAGGTTCATAAGAACCAATACATCTATTATAGCTAGCACTGATTTATAATGCCAAAATTAACCGAGACTCCATTACGGGGGTTTTAAACAAAGGGGAAAGAAACACAAAGATTAGAAACCGTATCAATTATTAAACATTTATTTATTTACCACAGTACCAAAGTTACCAACACAGATAGACTACTTATTAACAATTCCTATGATAACTCTACGGCCTGATGAAGCCCGATTCAAATTCTCCATGTGCGGTTGAAACGCGCGTAGCAGAAGTGAAGGGGGTATCAGCTGAACCCCCCTGTTCCTAACCAGTTGACAGTCCTGTGTGGCTTAATATAGAGGTTGAGACTGCTGACCCCTGTGCAACTTTGTTCTGGGATTTGATGCTTCTATTGGATGAGTGATTCAAGTTAAATACTTAGCGAAACAAGCCGGAACAAACACCAGTGGTTTTTGACAACTTAAAGGTATATAACGGACCATCCAAGGATGGGTCAGGTATGTGACAGAGCCTGATACAGGTATCCATAATCCTTTTCAAAGCTGATTTACAGGGACTTTGTTCTTATCATCCTAAGTGACTTAGTTGCAGTGTCTTCAGATACTTAAAGGTACAGTACGGACCGTCTAAGGATGGGTCAGGTATATGCAAGAGCCTGATATAGGTATCTGTAAGCCTTCTTAAAGCTACATCACTGGGAATTTTGTTTGCATTGTTCCAGTGACTTGGTTGCTATGATATTATCTTACATTGGGACTTTGCTTGTTAAACACATGGCATGATGAATAAAGTCCATAGTGCACAGGGGTAATACAAAGAACAGCAGCTCCCTCTATTTTTCAGCCATTCCTATGACTATATTATCTTATCCACCCAAGGAGGCCTTTTAAGTTTCTGATCCTATGATCTCATTTAATTTACGTTTAGGAGGTTCAACATTATATGTTCACATACTGCTGGACTCTATTAGCATTATTAATATACCTCCCGGGATGGTAGAGTTATCATAGGAATTGTTAATGACTAGTCAATCTGTGTTGGTAACTTTGGTACTGTGGTAATTAAATAAATGTTTAATAATTGATACGGTTTCTAATCTTTGTGTTTCTTTCCCCTTTGTTTAACACCCCCGTAATGGAGTCTTGGTTAATTTTGGCAATATAAATCAGTGATGGCTATAATAGAAGTATTGGTTCTTATGAACCTATTTCTTCTTACAAATTTAATATTATTGACCCTATTGTCCGGCACCCCTTGCCTGCTATATATTTAAATTTGCAGACAGGGGTGGATTTTTCAGTCTGTAATAACAAATGGTGCTGTGAGTCTTTTTTCATATATATATATATATATATATATATATATATATATATATATATATATATATATATATATATATATATATATATACAAATTAGAATATTGGTGGACATTAACTTCAATATTATCAAAAATCACTTATTACTCATATATTAAATTTGGAATTTTAGTTACACAATATTAAAGGGACACTGAAGCCAATTTTTTTCTTTTGTGATTCAGATAGAGCATGGCATTTTAAGCAACTTTCTAATTTACTCCTATTATCAAATTTTCTTAATTCTCTTGGTATCTTTATTTGAAAAGCAAGAATGTAAGTTTAGATGCCGGCCCATTTTGATGAACAACCTGGGTTGTTCTTGCTGGATAAATTAACTCACCAATAAACAAGAGCTGTCCAGGATCCTGAACCAAATATTGCCTGGCTCCTTAGCTTAGATGCCTTCTTTTTCAAATAAAGATAGCAAGAGAATGAAGAAAAATTGATAATAGGAGTAAATTAAAAAGTTGCTTAAAATTGCATGCTCTATCTGAATCACAAAATAAAAAATTGGCTTCAGTGTCCCTTTAATATTTTTCTGAAACATTTTTTTTAGAAACTGCATTTTTTGAGTGTGATATGTATCTTATTTTAATGTATTTAAGTTGTTCGTGGTGCAACTGTTTTTAACCCTTTTAACACATTACACTAAGGTTCAGGTATGCTAATATGTTGAATTAAATTTTTGCTTGAGCGCAACTGTTTAATTTCAACTTGTAATATGTGCCTGCGTTAGCACATCACTTGTAATCTAGGCCTATGGGTATACAGTTCATGTGTGTATGATGTGTAATTATGCATTGTACTGTAAAATTGTTCAGTACAATTTTTCCTAAGTTTGTTTATTGTAAAAATATACATGATAAATATGTTTTTTTCATAATGTTTAAAGTCCATAAACCATCACATGTGGGATTAAACTTTAGTTTACTAGGAGGAGAAAAACACACTAAACATAGCAGTACTTTTAATTCCTCCCTTTTCCCATAATCCCTTTGTTATTCATATGGCCAAGAGAAAGGAGAAATTAGAAAAGCAGGAAAAAGAAAGTGAAGTGCAAGCTGGTACTGTGGCTAACTGTAAAAAAAATAAAGAACAGGTCTCATTGACTTTTCACTTAGGTATCTTACCTAATCAAGTTTAATTATGATATAATAAAGTTAAAGTTTTAGCTAGAGAAATATAGGAGCTAGGTGTGCACTCATAAACTTTCTTATTTGCACCATAGGGTGCTAAATATTTTCTAATACAGTATTTCCTTAATGAGAGGAGTAGCACCGGGTATGCCTACCCCGTTAAGCCATTTAACAATACACACAGTGCCAGAAAAATCTATCTTCCACAGGTCTCATGGACTCTCACCTTCATGAGAGAAATTAATTTATCATGTAAGCATATTTTTTTCCCTTCATATTGTCCGTATATGGCAGGGTTATAATACAATATATATATTTAATAATTATCCTTTAAAATAACCCCTCAATAAAATGCTTATACAAAACCATAAAATTAATGTAAATTCATAAATTCGTTATATTAGTTAAAATTTATAGACACATTGAAATATATTTGTAGAAAACCAGATATGAATCAATACTATATACGTTTAAACTATTATAATATGCTATGCAAAGATCATAAAAGTTGCCTTATTCACAATAGTCTCTCAAATCAAAGTTGCATTTAAAATACCACAATGAGATATCAGAATCAGAATGCCAATTTATCTAAGCTGAAATAAATATTTAATTATTTACAATTAAGACCAATTCTAAAATATATATATATATATATATTTGCAAAGATAAATTACTTAGCACTAAGGATTCGTTTTAAAATACACAGGCTATGAAATACAAGTTTTAAAATACAAATTGTTCTTTTAAATCTGCTTTTGGACTATAGTTACTAAATACCTTTGATTTAAATATCAAAACATAGAACAATCATACATCACCAACTTGAACCAATGAATGTTTCATTCCTTTTCAAGTATACTGTATTCAGATCACCTCATTTGAAGAAAAGTTATTGCATAGATCAAGGTTAGTCTCAGCTCCTTGCTTAAGTGATTGTGTCCCCAAGAATGGCCACCAGTTATCAATCACCAGTGTAAGCAGATCACACAAAAAATGTTTTTCTCTCTTGCATTCAGCTTTTCTTATATCTAATAATTGGTGATCTGTATGGGAGGCCCTTCGGAGCTGAACATCTCATTGGTCACCTGTGAGGTCTTATCGGCTTGGCCCTTTGGATACTGAACATTTATTGGTCACTGGGGTTTGCATACGTTCCAATAGACAATTCATCTGGCTGTCACACCACTTCCAATCCCCTAGGGGCAGCAGACAACCAGCAATGTAGACCCACCATCAAACATTGCTAACAATTTAATACATCCTTATAAAATGACCATTTAAACCACCATAACTCCTTGCATTAACAAATCTCTCCTGTCAGCATCCATATCTCATTTTGCATAACAGAAAAATTATAATTTGATATCAAACATCATTATTTTATCAATGTCTATGTTAAAATAGAAAATATCCATATATGTCTGTTTATGACTACTATTCATGGGACATCTTTTCTGAAAAACAAGGGACAGATATTATTTTGAAATTAGTCTAACATTGATACATTTATTATATAGATACTTATTTAGAGATCTCATCTCCACATCATTTCCTCCTGTAATTTTCACTAGATTTCTGCAAAACAGAGAAAAATGTGTTTATCTTGAAATCAATAGGTCAGTATTTTATATATACAAATGTAGTTATTCATTTAATTTATTACAATTTGATTTGCATTTCCCCAGATCCATATGTAGACATTTAATACAGTATTTAAAATTATATATATATATATATATATATATATATATATATATATATATATATATATATATATATGTGTGTGTGTGTGTGTGTGTGTGTGTGTGTGTGTTATTTGAGTATTCCAAACTCAAATGAAAACCTGGCAGATTACACATTGTTATACAAGAAATAAAATTATACCAGCTGTATTTTCAGTGAATTTAAAAGTCACAATACAACATATTTTCTGTTTAGCTAGCAATAAAGACGTGTATCTGAGATTTAGGGGCAATTAACACATAGTAGTCACTTAGTCATTTCTTCAGCTATTGATTTGCTTTATGAATTTCATTAGGCTTCAAATGAAAATCTTAGACATCGCGTCTCTGTCACTCCAGGGGTTCCTGTAATCTAAGTAATAATGTAAATGTTATTTTAATTAGGATAAGTGTATCTTATGTCTGATCTAAGACCTGCAATATACAGCCATGTAGATGACTATCTTTTTTAAATAATCTGTTTATCTATACAACAGTCTAAGCCTTTGTTCTTTCTGAAATAACTATGCAAGTAATTTCTTTGATGAATGAGAGAAGGGGGGTTTGTCCACACAGTGACCTTTTTTTAATTTTACAAATAAAATGAATTATTTGGCGTATACAACCATCTATATATATTAAATAATAATATGTATGTATATATATATATATATATATATATATATATATATATATATAAAATTTAATAACTGTTAGGAATAATTGTTAGCATGACCAGCGCCATCTTGTTCTTAGCTGCCATTTTGTCTTTGGCATCCATCTTGTCTGAGTACAAGTTATTATAGCAGCTATTCTGTAGTGGGAAAATATATATTTGTTATTAGTTTCTTAGAGCTAGGTTGGCCTTGCAGATGTTCTGGGCAAGGTGCCTGGAAGTTGTTTTCTCTATAAGATGTTCATATGGCCTTGCTATGGGCACAGATGCACCTCTTATTATGGCTATAGAAATATTGCTTCTCAAAACTGTCTTTTACCTAATTATAATAATGAGCTTGTATTTTTCCTGACAAACACTGTGTAAAATGACGCGGTCATAACCCAATATGCTGTAACTGTTGCCTATAAGACGTGCCTTTCATCTTTCAATAAACAGAATCGTTTTTAGACTTATTGCTGCGTGGTCTGAATTCTATTCTCTGGATATCTGATAAAGGGTTAAGGGGTTCCTGCAGTAAAGAAGCAGGGTTTTTGCAGAGGTTTTCAGATGCCGGCAGTTGTGATAATCCCCTCCAGGCAGGTTAAAAGTCCTGTGCTGGTTTAGACAGGTGTGCAGTCTCCTATCTGGTGAAGCGCACAAAGAGATAAAAAGTTAGCATGCATTTGACGGGAGGTTCTTAGTCCCCCGTGCAAGTTGGCATCGCTGTGTTGTGGTGAGTTTGCTGATGTGCAGAAATGTAATATTAAGTATAAATCTGTGCAGCATTTGCCATCTAGCCTGGTAAATATACCTTACGTGTTACAAATACTCTGTTAAATACCTGTTAAAGAGGAAACTCTTTGAGATTTTGTAACTAGGATAGCAGGGGGGTACTATGTCATCCCCTTCTCCAATAACCTGTTGGGCTGGATGGAGTCATTGTATCCTCAGGAAGCAAATCCGTTCCCCCGTACAGGGTCTCTATGTGAACCGCATGTTACTATGATAAGGGGTATGTGTTTAAAGTGAATGTAAATTTTGATGTTTAAGTGCCCGGTTTTTAAAACTTTGATTAAAAACAGGGGCACTTTAATTCATCAAAATTTACATTTCACTCCTGTTGTGACAAAAAACTTACCTTTTAAACTTCACAGCAGCTGCTGCTTCCTCCGGTCTCACAAGCCATTTCTGATGTCAGAAATGATTGATAGGTCATCCTCCAATCACAGATTCCCCCACGGGGGATTCAGTGTCTGATTCACTGCTGTGATTGGAGGAATCCAGATACCTCATTTTAGACCCAGGAAGAGGCTTTGAAACAGGTGGAGGAAGCTGGAGCTGCTGTGAAGATTAAAAAGTAAGTTTATTTTCACAACAGGAGTGAAATGAAAATATTGATGAATTAAAGTGCCCCTGTTTTTAATCAAAATTTTAAAAACCGGGCACTTTAGCATCAAAATTTACATTCACTTTAAAGGATTCTGCTTATCAGGGTCCCAGTGGAGACCCATTATGGGATAAAAAATACATGAGAGAATGTGGAGAGGTTTGGTTTAAACTGTCTTCTTTTTGGACCGAGTGTGACACCCTGCCTCCTCCATACCCAGCTATTCCCACAGCTCCAGCGCTCTCCTCACCTCCTCCAGCTGCACTGTACCCCTCATTAGCTGTGCTTAATAACGCACGCAGCAGGGAGACAGAGCAGATGGAAGATGCTGCTGTTGCAACTTTAGTAGCTAAGAAGAGGTAAACAGTTTCTTTTCAGGATGAGAGCAGTGTAGAGAGAGGAATGTCCACTCCCAAGGGGGAAAAGGGGGACGAGGAATTGAAATTTCAGGCTGCTAGCAGTGAAAACAGTGTTCTGGGGTCTGCAAGGAAGTTAGCTCCTGTATTCACTAGCATTGTGGGCAAGGAAGGGGGGCCACAGAGTGCTTCAAGACAGCCTAAAACGAAAGCTGTTAAAGTTAAAGCTAAGGCTGTTACTGATCCTAGCACACAAGATCATACATGCAGGGCACAGGCACAGACACAGACATGGACGTGGACATTGATGCACCATTTGTAACTATAGGTGACCAACCTATGGTCAGACCCCTGACTCAGAGCATTTGATAGATTGGGCATTGAAATGCCCTGACCCTGTGAAGCATCCGATGGGAGCAATTACCTATCTTAAGAGGGTCACAAATGATATGTGTCTGGGTGGTCCTGATTATAGGTTTTTGTTAAATGGGATTACTAAATATGCAGATGTGAATTTTACTGAAGTGTATAATTTGCTGGATACTAAATATGATGTTCCAACTGGTGCTAATTATGTGTGGAGAGAACCAACAGTTGTAAGTGATATGTGGGAGGCGATTGAGAGATTCTTTAAAAGTCAGCATGGTGATCGTAAAGATATTACGAAAGCCGGTGCGGTGCCGGTTTTTGAAGAGATTTGGTGACTGTTGGAGACAAGAATGTTGTTTGGGGACGCAAGGAGATTTGGGGCAATTGTATGTGCAACATCTGTTGAATAATATGCATGTGCAAACTGCGCAATTGGTGAGACAGACAATTTCAGGTATACATGCAATGAAAGTGGAAGAATTTGAAAAGGCTGTGCGAGAAAAGGATGCAGCAGATGTTTTTTGTATGTTTAATGAGAAAGGTCAAGAGAGTATGTTTAATAATTCAGCTTACAGGAGAGGAAGAGGACAGAATAGAGGACAGAAATGAGGTTTTAGAGGACGAGGAAGAGACAGATCTCAGTGGAACGATATAGAGGTGAATACCTCTTCAGACAGATCTTGCTGGAATTGTGGGGCTCATGATCATTGGCAGCGAGACTGCCCACATCCTAAAAGGGAAAGAAATGATCAGTATGATGGGAATAATAACTTTCCCCAGAATCCCAGCAATGGTCCTAGATACCAGATTCCCTGGACTCAGTCTCCTTCCCAGAATCAGAATAATACCCACTAGGATTGACAGCAGAAGGGACTTCTCACATATTATACGGCTCAATTGTCTTATCATTGACAGGATTTACCATTAATGTCCTTAGTTGTGCAAGGTGTCCCACATGATTTTTTAGTAGATACCGGAGCAACTAAATCTAGCATTTCTGCTAGAGAATACAATGGGCCAGTAACTAATACATGTGAAATCTGTTGGCATTGGAGGAGTCCCAATTATGTGTCCCAGAACACCCCCTTTAGAGGTGTATCCAAATGAAAGCCCTTCAAACAGGTTTACTTATGCTTTTCGCATAATACCCAATAGTCCTGTTAATTTGTTGGGAAGGGATTTAATGGCTAAAATGCAAATGTCTGTTAACATTGATTCTAAGGGTGGACTGCATGTTGACACTCCCTAGGATGCGGTTCAGTCACTGTATGCAGCTGATCATGAACCTGCCCTTACTAAACAGTTGTACCTTGACACTGACAGTTTACAGACTCTTGAGAATGTATTTGAGTATGCCTCACACCCTGACAAAGTTGTGACACAAGCTTTTTACAGACCTTCACACATGCTTCACACATCACTAACAACATTCCAGATGCACTTAGTGAATTAAAACAGAGTTTATGGGCCACTGGGTCTAATGATCCAGGTTTCATTTCATGCACACCATATCAAGCTACTCTCAAACCAGATGCTAAACCTGTATATATTAAACAGTACCCTTTGTCAAAAGAAAAGGAACATGGAATAGCTCCTGTCATTAAGGACCTATTATATAAGGGTGTTATTAAACGTACACTGTCACCATACAATACACCTATCTATCCTGTTCCTAAACCTGGAGGTAAAGAATACAGATTTACACATGACTTGCGAGCAGTAAATGCCTTACTGCAACCACTTGCCCCGATAGTGCCAGATGTTAATGCCATTTTAACAGCCATCCCAAGTACTGCAACTTGCTTTACAGCCATTGATCTCTGCAGTGCATTCTTTAGCATCCCTGTGCATCCCGAAACTCAACCGTTGTTTGGTTTCACATACTTAGGGGATCAGTATATGTGGAATCGGTTACCGATGGGCTTTATTGACTCCCCCGCCGCATACTCAGCTGTAGTCCATAAGACCCTAGAATCCTGGACACCTCCTGGAGGTTCCACATTGATACAGTATGTGGATGATCTGTTGTTGTGCAGTGTTGATGAACAGACTTGTAAAACTGACTCTCTCCATTTGCTTTAGCACTTAGCAGAAGTGACTTTGAGAAAAATGCAATTTTGTCTTCCACAAGTAACATACCTGGGTTTTGTTCTTTCAGCAGGCAAGATACTGTTATCCCCTGAAAGTGTTAAGGCTCTCATGGTTCTTCATCGACCACAAACAAAGACTGCTATGTTATCTTTTTTGGGTATGGTTACTTATTGTAGACAATGGATACCAGACTGTTCATATTATGATCATATTTTATGCTCAGTTACAGGTCAGAATGAACCAGAACAAATCTACTGGACACAGGCTCTTGATGAGGCCTACCGCACCCTCAAGCAGGCTCTCTGTTCCGCTTCAGCCTTAGGTTTACCGAACTATAACCTACCATTTCACCTGTATTGCACAGAAGGGGGAGGTACAGCAGCAGGGGTCCTTGCTCAGGAACATGGTAATGGGTACAGAGCGGTAGCTTTTTTTTTCAAAATTGTTGCCAATGGTGGTACAGGGTATGCCAGCATGCTTAAGAGCTACAGCAGCATGCGCTATGATGGCAGCACAAACATTGGTACTGTCACATTCTTTGACATTGCATACATCACATCAAGTCTTGCAAGTGTTAAACAATCTCACTACACAACATATGACCGCACAGAGAAGGTCAGGCTATGAAACAATTCTCACATCTACTGCAAACCTCACTATCAAATACATTGCACCTACAGGAGACCCAGCACCTTTTTTACATGCATTGATTTGTAATGGTCCTTTAGAACAAACTGATGACCACAATTGTATAGACACGGTACACACAGAGATGTCACCATGTCTTGACTTGTAAACAACCCCACTAGAAGAGGGAGAAGTTGTTTTTGTTGATGGGTCATGTTCTAAACCTGCTGATGGTGTTTATCTTACAGGCTTTGCCATGGTACAGTTGCCTAACCCAGTGATTACTGCTGGTTCCCTGCCTTTTGTGTCAGCTCAGGCATCTGAACTGGAAGCCCTAGCTCAGGCATTTAGAGGGTTTGCAATGAAAGATGTGACCATTTACACTGACTCAAGGTATGCGTTTGGAGTTGTGCATGATTTTGGAGTGATTTGGCAGAATAGAGGTTTTGTTGCTGCTGATGGTAAGAGTATCTCACATTCTACACTGGTACAGGAACTCTTGGATGCAATTAAATTGCCACATAAGCTAGCAATTGTTAAATGTAAAGGTCACAGTACTGACTCCACTGACATTAGATTTTGTAATGATTTTGCAGATACAATAGCAAAAGAAGCTGCACTTCAGGGTTCACCACACCCTGACTATCTCAACACTAATACTCAGTAACAGTTACATATGGTAATGATTCCTGCACTAGCATCTGATGTGGATGTGGTGCACCTACAGTTTGGCGCAACTGAAACTGATTTACAGACTTGGATGCCTGCAGCTCTGACCAAAGGCCAGGATGGCCTATGGTCAGACGAGGAGGGGAGAGTGGGAATACCACAAATAGCTGCACCTTTGTTTATTAGTAATTTTCATGGTTTTGGCCACATAAGTAAACAACAGACTAAGAATCTGATGACATCCAAATATGTCATTAAAGACCTGTCGCACATGATTGATAGACAACTGGATAGATGTCTAACTTGTGCCAGAAATAATCCTGGAGGCCTTGTACATGGTAAACTTGAGCATTTACCACCCCCTGATGGCCCTATGCAGGTATTGCAAATTGATTTTACACACATTCCGACTGCTCGAGGTGCGTACAAGTATCTTTTAGTCATTGTTGATCAATTCAGTAAGTGGGTTGAGGTGTTTCCAACCACTAGAGAAAATGCACGTACTGTAGATATTGTGCAAAGAAATTACTCCTCGTTGTGGGTGTCCATTACAGATAAACAGTGACAAAGGTACTCCTTTTATCTCACAGATTACACAAATGGTTTATACTTTGTTATCCATTGATTGGAAATTTCATATTCCTTATCATCCACAGTCATCAGGGCAGGTGGAGCGAATGAATAGAAACATTAAAGATAAATTCAGGAAGGGAACTGGTGGTACATTTACTAACTAGCTTGAACATTTACCTGCAGTTTTGGCAGAAATCAGAATGATAACAAGTACCAAAATATCACAAAAGAAGGGGAATAAATGAAATAAATGTGATAAGATAAGATAAACCCCAAAAAATTAAGTATATGGTGCCACTAATATATGTTAAACCATAAAATTTATTAATATAGAGTTCATATAAGGATATGTATACTCTTCCTGGCACTCTTCAGTCTTCTGTGTGGTCTCTCTTGATCTTCATAAAAAAGAAGAAATATGCCACATAGCGTAATTCTGTAACTTTGTTGCAATACAAAACTTGTGTCCGTGAAAATGGTTACTCACATGCGGTGGAGCTATAACCAAGCTCAGGTAAAAGCGCACACCCACTTTTATACTTTTGGGTAAACAGATTCTTGTACCAGTTGTTCAGATAAATAAATTTATTAAAACACAATATATAAAATATATAAAATAGCGTCACCAGACCTGCTATCAACACCTTTTGTAATAAGTTTAGGCAATACAATATAGTAATTGCTCAATATGAGCTTAACAGGATACTATAAACCATGGTAAGGAGTATAGAAACTGAACCACACAACCTCCCCCAGAAAGTCCAGTAACTGTTGCTCTTCTTATTGGTGTGCAGATACTTGGGAAGACGCCAGAGAACGATAAATTATGAGGATCAAGAGAGACCACACAGAAGACTGAAGAGTGCCAGGAAGAGAATACATATCCTTATATGAACTCTATATTAATAGAAATCAGAATGACTCCTAGCGCCACTACGGGTTATTCACCTTTTGAAATGTAAATGGGCAGATCTTTTCCAACCCCATGGTGTAAACATAAAGGTTCTCCTGGAGAGACATAAATGTTGTAAGGGAAGAATATGTGAGTAAATTGATTGAAACCTTGTATGGCATCTATGGTGATGTTTCTTCTACTCACAACTTTACTGCTAAGTACACTGAACCCCATAACACAATTCGTAACTGGTTTTGGCGTAACAATAGAAATATAGGTAAGCAGACTGGTGCTTCTCCAGAAGCTAAGAGGAGAAGATTTCCCTCCTGTCCTCCAGTTATTAAGTAACCTTATGGTTATTACTGGCTTTGTGACAGATGGGTAGTTAAAATTATACCATGTAGCCATCTATCACCCTGTTACTTGGGTTACATATTCCCAGCATTAAGTATTCACGACACACTCCCTAGTGATAAACTGCGTACACGTAGAGCTTCTAGTTTCACAGTTAAGACTAGTAATTCCGAGATAGCTACTGCATCCTGGTTTCCTACTGCAGCTGTAATGTGATTATATTATGAGCTTAATTTGTTTGCCACACTTGTGGATTCAGCCTTTAATTCTACCACAGATGCTATAGAGTCCTTGACTATGTGACAAGAACAAATAGCTCAGACTGCTCTCCTGAATAGAATGGCTTTAGATTATTTGCTAGCCGCAGAAGGAGGAGTAGGTAAGCGCATAGGTTCTTCTTGTTGTGTTTTTATTTGGAATAACACTGGTAGAATACACCATGATCTTGATACTTTGCATGACATTCAATCACAGATACGTAAACAGCCTAAAGGTTTCTTTGATGGTATAGATTGGATCTTTGGTCTGGGTTCCTGGCTAGGATCCCTTGGTATGAAAAATGTAATGGGTTTTGCATTTATTCTTTTTCTTGCTTTCCTTTTCATATATAAGCTTACTGTGTGTTTGATTAATAAGCTTGCCAGTACCCATGCTAACCCTCACCATTCTCTTTTCCACAATGTAACTAATCAGCCATCTCTCTATAAAGTTCTTTATATTCGTTATTTTTTTAGCTTTTATGTTATTCTGTTAAATAAATAGAATAAAAGGGTGGTATGTTAGGAATAATTGTTAGCATGACCAGCACCATCTTGTTCTTAGCTGCCATTTTGTCTTTGGCATCCATCTTGTCTGAGTAACAGTTATTATAGCAGCTATTCTGTATTGGGGAAATATATATTTGTTATTAGTTTCTTAGAGCTAGGTTGGCCTTGCAGATGTTCTTGGCAAGGTGCCTGGAAGTTGTTTTCTCTATAAGATGTTCATATGGCCTTGCTATGGGCGCAGATGCACCTCTTATTATGGCTATAGAAATATTGCTTCTCAAAACTGTCTTTTACCTAATTATAATAATGAGCTTGTATTTTTCCTGACAAACACTGTGTAAAATGACGCGGTCATAACGTGTCATCTTGTTAACCCTATATGCTGTAACTGTCGCCTATAAGATGTGCCTTTCATCTTTCAATAAACAGAATCGTTTTTAGACTTATTGCTGCATGGTCTGAATTCTATTCTCTGGATATCCTGATCAAATAACATATTCATTTACAGCTGGTACGATGTGCCTAAGGCCCAGTCCTGATTGGCACTCCCCCTCTGAAAACAACACCTAACAATAATATTCACAGATCTTCTGACAATATGATGTTGAAAGTCCAGAAGCTATCACATGTGGGATTGTACCAACGCTTTAAAATTCACAAGACCACAATGAAAGATAACAGTTAAAACAAGTTAGTCACTAAAAAGGCACAACAGCTTGCAAAATTTTCCTGCCAAAAGCAGCCTCAGACATGGCACATGTGTCAAATAAAATAATTTAGTAAAGGTATGCTCAATGAAAGGTTTCTTCCTGAAAACCCAAGAGATCACAACTGTTCTAGTAGAATAAGTAGTAATTCACACGTGGGGAGACTTCTCCACCACCAAGTAAGCTTTGTGAATTAAGGCCTTAAGCTATTGATGTAGCTTTCTGTCTATTGCTGGGACCAGAATAAAAAAGAATTTTTAGAGCATTTTGAAGCTTTAATATCTAAGTTGTGAAGAAGTCTATCCTTACCATTTTTAGAAGCTGTACAAAGGAAATAATAGTTGCTTCTCAAAATTGCCTTGTCCTGATGATAAAATTGTTGTCATAAGACATGACCAAACGAAAAACAACATTAAAAAATAACATTTGATTATCAAGCTCATAATTTGGCTCATAAAGTTGCACCTACAGAACTCTCAAAAACAAGCTGAAGTTACATGGAAGAAAAACTTGTTTGATAACTGGTTTTATCCAGATCAAACACTGAACAAAAGCTTGCATGCAAAGATGTTAAGAGATCTTTTTGTGATACAAGACCAACAAGGTCTAAATTTGACATATAAGGGAGCTGGCTGATAAACCTTTTTCTGGACTGTACTGTTAGAATTGTATTACACAAATAACTAAATTGCAATAAGCCAATGTCAATGCTAGTATGACACCAGGTAAGAAAAGTTTTCAACACCTTCTGATAATTAACCCTGGTAACAAGGGTAATTAAAAGTGTCAATCACTTGATTAGAGAAACCTCTTTTAGACAAAATTAGCCATTGGATATTGGGCTTCAAGTATTATGCCATCAAATCCAATAAATTGAGGTCTTGATTAAAAAAGGGAATGAGAGGAGAAGGTCCTTTCTGAGAAGACTAGATCTGCACACCAAGTCCTGCAAAGCCACGAGACAGCAATCAGTATTACAGGCGCTATTTTTTTTTTTTTATCCTAGCTACTACAGTGTATAGAAACAAAAGGAGGAGCAATGTAAATCAGATTGATCACTAAAGCTACTATGTGAGTCACTTGTGGATCACAAGATCTGGCACAATACTGTGGTATGTTGTTATTAAACCAAGAGGACAGGAGATCTATGTATGGACTGCCCCATTGAAAATGTGGTCAAATACCACAAGATTCAG
This sequence comes from Bombina bombina, assembly GCF_027579735.1. NCBI lineage: Eukaryota > Metazoa > Chordata > Amphibia > Anura > Bombinatoridae > Bombina > Bombina bombina. The sequence continues at coordinate 314,592,179 of NC_069499.1, read as the reverse complement.
GTATCAATTGTTGGGGTGAAGGCATGGACAAATGAGAAAGTCCACATCCCAATTGCCCCCAGCAATGATGGCTTTCTACAGAAGTTAAAATTTGAGTTCCACCTTGGTGATTGGTGTAAAGCCTCCACAGTGGCACTGTATGATTGAAACCTAAGAAATAAAATAATGTAAAAAGGTTTAATAAGCCTCCCACCAGTATTTTGTCTGAATTAGGGGCTAAACAATCATGCATATTTAGAGGAGGGGCAGACTTTTTGGCCTGTTTGGTCTAAGACCAGGTGGAGCCAGGCTTCCAAAAGGACCCTGTCCTCAGACTCCTGCAAAAAACAAACACTGTTTGTTTTTTCAGGAGTCTGAGGACGGGTTTATATCCCGAAAACGTTCACTCTTTAATAAATTCACCTGGTTGTATCACGGTGAGTGCCTCTTCTGGATTACTTATTATTATTATATATATATATATTATTTTATTTTTTAATTTAAAAACAAAAAAGCCATGGTAATTTCAAGTATTTCTTTACATTTTTCTTAATTAAAATTGTTTAAAATTATATTGCATATTTTAACGCTTTTGACTGGGAATGGCTCAGAAGTGTATATCTTTGTCTATATGTGTCTATATGTGTAATGGGTAAACATACCTCTTGTTCCGGTTATGCTGATATCTGATGTGCAGAAGTAGTGGAGAGGGTTTTTTGCAGGTAGCAAGACAGAGCAGATCAGGATCAAATCAGAAGTCTGTACAATTAGCAACAGAACAGGTAAGAGTGAGGCAAAAGAGCAGTCCAGATAGCCAAACCAGAGGTCATTGACAGTAATTGGTCTGATCAGCAAACATAACAGATAAGATCAAGGCAGTGCAGATAACCAACCTAGCGGCCTGGGGACTGGATTAGTGGAAACACAGGCAGAGATACAGCAGATTATAGACCTTCATATAGAGATACTTGCACACTGGACAAACTACACAAAGATGGTCATGGTTCAGATCTCACACAGGGCACAACAGACTGAACCAATTTCTGTTCAGCACAGGTTGCAACAGGTACAAATGTGTGCTCATGCATATTTGCATACAGTATATAAACACATAAATACATACACACATACAAATATTTAGACATATATATGTATAACTTTGAGATCTTCCCAGTCAAACACATTGGGCTCCATGTATGAAGCAGCATACACGTGAACCTGCTTCCCGCAATGTTAGAAGCAGTGGTCTTTAGACCGCTGCTTTTTACATTCTTTGCCACCTCTGAGGTAAAGGGTGTCCTAAAGGGATGTCACCCACACTAAACCTTCTCTGGTAAATCTGTTTTAACGTGGAGTTGTAATATACATTTTAGCACAGTCTACCACGTGCTATCATTTACAATCTGGGTCATGGTGTTTCAAGGTGAGTATTTAAAAATATAATGCTCTAACAAATTAGAGCATGATATTTTTTCCTCTGCAACCTCCTTTTCATCAAACAGTATTCAGAATGAAAAAAAAAAATCTTTCAATGTGTACTTTTTGGAATACAGAAGGTAGGTTGTAGCTTTAAAAAAATACTTATTATGAAGCCTTTTAAAAGAAATATGTATTTCCTTAAAGTAAAGATGTATTTAGCTTTGAAAATATGGTCAATGATACAAATCAATAAGAGAGTTTCATATTTGATGTCATGTCGAGTTAGTCCCCTATAAACTTGTACATTAATTTTATTCTGGCACGTACTGCATAAGAATAAATGGATTTCTATGAATCATGATTTGCAGCTATGAATCATAAATTCAGAATTATTCTGAGTTATTGTAGCTTTATATGCTTTTAGATATCCAAATATGCTTTGCAAAATCATTTGACTTGCATAAAACTTATGAGAAAAATTACATGTAAAGATTGCATTTATCAAAGACTGATATGAAAAATGTAGCATATTAGGTTTCAAGTGTATAACATTTATTGCTTTGCTTAACTAAAAATCACCCTTCAATACGCCCAAAGAATTTGTCTAAAATGATGCAAGAGGAATACAATTATTATTGTATATGAACAATGAAAGCTGAACTTTTAACACACTCTCTACTAGACATAAGCATAGGCAAAAATGTTGGGGCTAGATTGCAAGTGGGGTGATATTGTAAGCAATATCGCAATGCGCTAACTTGTATATACATTGTAAGTTGAAAGTAAATGTGTTCACTTGTTGGGTTAGCAGTACTGATAACCTCGTGTAAAGGTGTATATATACACTTTGGAGCCATTTCCACTCAAAAACCTTAAAACAGGAAATTAATTTTTATTACATAGTAATGTTTTATAATGTGTTTTACTGTGTATTTATTGTAAATATTTTACATTCAGATTTTCTTCACATAGTAGAAAATGTTCTTTGTATTTTAAATATATAGTCCTAGATATATCTGAATATATCTATACTTTGTATATTTAAAAATAAAAAGAAAATTTTCTTCTACGTCAAGAACATTGGAATGTAAAATATGCATCACTACCTTTGAGTTTAATGCTGTAGGAGTCATGATGCTTACCGAAGCAAGGTATTGTGCTGCCTGGGTCAGAGAACGCAATAACATTACTGATTAGCATAGCAACCTACTACCTTGGCTACTGACCTTACTAAGCCTGCCTTGGTACCTGCATGCAATCAATGCTTATGTATAAATGTGCAATAGATGGGAGGGTAGTTAGGGAAGAGACGCACTTGTCCCACCAAAAATGTTGCCCCTTACTGCTTCTGTTTCTTTGTGCATGATGAAGTTATGCTGCTTGGACCCTGCAACTTCCCCCATGGAAACAGAGGACAGGAGTGATCTGGGTTTGACACTGATTTACTTCCACTTTCCCACCTCTCCCCTCTTCAATCCATCCTAAATGCCTCTGCCAGGCTGATCCACCTTTCCCGTCACTCTGTATCTGCTGCACCTCTCTGTGAGTCCCTTCATTGGCTCTCCATACACAGCAGAATTCAATTCAAAATTCTCACCCTTGCATACAAAGCGCTCACCAACTCCGCTCCCCTCTACCTATCCTCGCTAATCAACAAGTATACTCCAGCCCACCCACTAAGATCCAACAATGACCTGCTCCTTGCTTCTGCAACTATCACCTCTTTCCATGCTAGACTGCAGGACTTCTATCGTGCAGCACCTACCCTCTGAAACACTCTCCCTAGTGCTGTCAGGCTTTGCCCAAATCTTTCTTCCTTTAAATGCTCTCTGAAGACTTTTCTGTTCAGAGAAGCCTACCACCCAACGCAATAATATTCCTTTTACCTAACAACATTTCCCTTCTCCAACTCTGCATTAACATCTTTCTCAATCTTGCAGTCCTCACCTCATGTTTCTCAACCTCCTACCCTTCTAGATTGTAAGTTCCCATGGGAATAGGGCCCTCAATTCCTCCTGTATGTGTTTGTAAATTCTGTCCTGTCTCTTAGTCTTAGAAGTTTTATACTATTGTTTAATTTAAATGATCTGTATCCATGGACAGCGCTGCGGAATATGATGGCGCTTCATAAATAAAGTATAATATTAATAATAATACTCAGTCACTGAAGTGTTTCCTCTTGTCAAGTGGTGCCTGGGTCTGTTGGACCCACTTGGTCCCATGGTTGAGCTGGCCCTGCGGGGAGCTCCACTTCTGGACCAGCCCTCAGATCTCGGTGAATGCCCATAGTTACTGCTTTAATCTCCTCTACGTGGGATGCTAAGATTCGAATCCTCCTGCTGCAGCTTTCCCTAGGTGCCCACGGCCACACGCTGCAGATATTTAAAGGGACCATGTCCTAATTACTGGAACTCCCACCTTGTTCCAAAAACCAAGCATATTTTCCTTGTACCTGTGTATGCTTACCTTCTTCCAGAGTCTCAAGCATACTTAAATTGTACCTGCATATGCTTACCTTGCTCCACAGACCAAGCATACTTGCCAGGTACCCGTGTATGCTCACATTGTTACAGAGACCAAGCATACTTACCTTGCACCAGTGTATGCTCACCTGGTTCCTGAAAACCAAGCAGACTTGCCTGATACCTGTGTATGCTCATCTTGTTCCTGAAGGTCTACCAATCTGGTATCCTGTGACAGTCTCACCAACAGTATCCACTGGGTATCCTATGCCTGCTGAGAAACATGTGTATACTATATAAGTAAAGCTGAAATGCGTAAGCCAGTTGTACAGTGTTGGACACCATCTCGCTTGGCTGCTATTTTTCCGTGTTTTGCAAACATTTTTAACTTGTATTTATACCAAATGCTTAATAAAGACTATGTTTTACATTTCAACTTTGAGCAGAGTACAACCTTTTTCTTTGCTATCTATACTATATAAGTGACAGCCTTTCTCAAACTAACTGTGTCTGCTGTACCTATCTGATATACAGTGACAGTCTCACTAACAGTACCTGTTCGGTATCCTGTGCCTGCTGAGAAACCTGTGTCTACTATACCAGTGACAGCCTTCTTAAAACCAGCTGTGCCTGCTGTACCTATCTTGTATCCAATAACAGTTTCACTAACAGTACCCATTGGGTATCCTGTGCCTGATTAGAAACCTGTGTCTACTATGCCAGTGGCAGCCTTCCTCAAACCAACTGGGCCTGCTGTACTTATATAGTATCCTGTAACAGTGTTACCAACAGTACCTGCTGGGTATCCTGTACCTGCTGTGGTTCCAGTGTCTACTATACCACTGACAGTCTCTCTCAAATCAGTTGTGTCTTCTGTACCTACATAGTATCCCATGACAGTCTCACCAACAGAGCCCACTAGGTATCCTGTGTCTGCTTTCCTCTTACCAGCTGTGCCTGCTGTACCAGGTATTCTGTAACAGCCTCATCCTTTACTGCACAATTCAAGCACCAGTGTCCAATGGACTTTGTTACAATAATCTACTTAAATAATCTGAACTTTGTGTTGAACTTTAGAGTTCTTCATTGGGCATATGTACAAACTTGTTGTCACTCTGATCTTGAATTTACTAACCATAATTAAAGCTTTATAAATACTTTCATTGTTTTGTGTAGCTATTCCTGTATTCTGACTTTCACACACCCTAACTCCCATACAGTAGGTCTAATGTGGTCTCGGGTTTGTACATGAGATGTAAGTGTTAGTTTTTTTTTTTTTTTTTAATAACATGCTCCCTTCAAGTACTGAAGTTAGCACACTTTGGGATTTGCTTGCACGCAAACATTTTACTTTCAAATTGTAATATGCACACTAACTAGTTTACTAGCAGGCAGCAGAGTTACTAAACTAGTAAGGCTTCTAAATTACAGTAAAAAAAAACGTCAAAAATACTCCTCTAAGGAAGGAGGGCAAACGTGTTTACTAGAGTCCCCTGGACAGAGAGACCAGCCGTTATCTAGGGATTTGGCATTGACAGATGATGACTACCATAGAGCAGGAAGTGCAGTAGCAGGAGTTGCAGCAGCAGGCAGCAGAGTTATTTAATTAGGTAGGCCTTGTTACATTAGCCCCTACAATACACCACCAAGGGAAAAGGACATGCTTAGAGATCCTTGGACACAGCAGGTTACCGTTTACTACAATTAATTTTTACTTTAACTAATTATGAACATCACAAAGTAGAAAGGGCAGGAGCAGGAGTGGCAAATGCAGAATCAGAGTTACAGAACTAGGTAGGTCTGACAGTACATAAACCTAAAAAAATACACCTTCCAGGAAGGAGGAGGACAGATGCATTTAAAAAGCCCTGTGGACACAATAGGCAGCTGTTCCCTTGCAAAGCCACGAGACAGCAATCAGTATTACAGGCGCTAATTTTTTTTTTTTTATCCTAGCTACTACAGTGTATAGAAACAAATGGAGGAGCAATGTAAATCAGATTGATCACTAAAGCTACTATGTGAGTCACTTGTGGATCACAAGATCTGGCACAATACTGTGGTATGTTGTTATTAAACCAAGAGGACAGGAGATCTATGTATGGACTGCCCCATTGAAAATGTGGTCAAATACCACAAGATTCAGGTATCAATTGTTGGGGTGAAAGCATGGACAAATGAGAAAGTCCACATCCCAATTGCCCCCAGCAATGATGGCGTTCTACAGAAGTTAAAATTTGAGTTCCACCTTGGTGATTGGTGTAAAGCCTCCACAGTGGCACTGTCTGATTGAAACCTAAGAAATAAAATAATGTAAAAAGGTTTAATAAGCCTCCCACCAGTATTTTGTCTGAATTAGGGGCTAAACAATCATGCATATTTAGAGGAGGGGCAGACTTTTTGGCCTGTTTGGTCTAAGACCAGGTGGAGCCAGGCTTCCAAAAGGACCCTGTCCTCAGACTCCTGCAAAAAACAAACACTGTTTGTTTTTTCAGGAGTCTGAGGATGGGTTTATATCCCGAAAACGTTCACTCTTTAATAAATTCACCTGGTTGTATCACGGTGAGTGCCTCTTCTGGATTACTTATATTTTTTAATTTAAAAACAAAAAAGCCATGGTAATTTCAAGTATTTCTTTACATTTTTCTTAATTAAAATTGTTTAAAATTATATTGCATATTTTAACGCTTTTGACTGGGAATGGCTCAGAAGTGTATATCTTTGTCTATATATGTGTAAGGGGTAAACATACCTCTTGTTCCGGTTATGCTGATATCTGATGTGCAGAAGTAGTGGAGAGGGTTTTTTGCAGGTAGCAAGACAGAGCAGATCAGGATCAAATCAGAAGTCTGTACAATTAGCAACAGAACAGGTAAGAGTGAGGCAAAAGAGCAGTCCAGATAGCCAAACCAGAGGTCATTGACAGTAATTGGTCTGATCAGCAAACATAACAGATAAGATCAAGGCAGTGCAGATAACCAACCTAGCGGCCTGGGGACTGGATTAGTGGAAACACAGGCAGAGATACAGCAGATTATAGACCTTCATAGAGAGATACTTGCACACAGGACAAACTACACAAAGATGGTCATGATACAGATCTCACACAGGGCACAACAGACTGAACCAATTTCTGTTCAGCACAGGTTGCAACAGGTACAAATGTGTGCTCATGCATATTTGCATACAGTATATAAACACATAAATACATACACACATACAAATATTTAGACATATATATGTATAACTTTGAGATCTTCCCAGTCAAACACATTGGGCTCCATGTATGAAGCAGCATACACGTGAACCTGCTTCCCGCAATGTTAGAAGCAGTGGTCTTTAGACCGCTGCTTTTTACATTCTTTGCCACCTCTGAGGTATAGGGTGTCCTAAAGGGATGTCACCCACACGAAACCTTCTCTGGTAAATCTGTTTTAACGTGGAGTTGTAATATACATTTTAGCACAGTCTACCACGTGCTATCATTTACAATCTGGGTCATGGTGTTTCAAGGTGAGTATTTAAAAATATAATGCTCTAACAAATTAGAGCATGATATTTTTTCCTCTGCAACCTCCTTTTCATCAAACAGTATTCAGAATGAAAAAAAAAAATCTTTCAATGTGTACTTTTTGGAATACACAAGGTAGGTTGTAGCTTTAAAAAAATACTTATTATGAAGCCTTTTAAAAGAAATATGTATTTCCTTAAAGTAAAGATGTATTTAGCTTTGAAAATATGGTCAATGATACAAATCAATAAGAGAGTTTCATATTTGATGTCATGTCGAGTTAGTCCCCTATAAACTTGTACATTAATTTTATTCTGGCACGTACTGCATAAGAATAAATGAATTTCTATGAATCATGATTTACAGCTATGAATCATAAATTCAGAATTATTCTGAGTTATTGTAGCTTTATATGCTTTTAGATATCCAAATATGCTTTGCAAAATCATTTGACTTGCATAAAACTTATGAGAAAAATTACATGTAAAGATTGCATTTATCAAAGACTGATATGAAAAATGTAGCATATTAGGTTTCAAGCGTATAACATTTATTGCTTTGCTTAACTAAAAATCACTCTTCAATACGCCCAAAGAATTTGTCTAAAATGATGCAAGAGGAATACAATTATTATTGTATATGAACAATGAAAGCTGAACTTTTAACACACTCTCTACTAGACATAAGCATAGGCAAAAATGTTGGGGCTAGATTGCAAGTGGGGTGATATTGTAAGCAATATCGCAATGCGCTAACTTGTATATACATTGTAAGTTGAAAGTAAATGTGTTCACTTGTTGGGTTAGCAGTACTGATAACCTTGTGTAAAGGTGTATATATACACTTTGGAGCCATTTCCACTCAAAAACCTTAAAACAGGAAATTAATTTTTATTACATAGTAATGTTTTATAATGTGTTTTACTGTGTATTTATTGTAAATATTTTACATTCAGATGTTCTTCACATAGTAGAAAACGTTTGTTGTATTTTAAATATATAGTCCTAGATATATCTGAATATATCTATACTTTGTATATTTAAAAATAAAAAGAACATTTTCTTCTACGTCAAGAACATTGGAATGTAAAATATGCATCACTACCTTTGAGTTTAATGCTGTAGGAGTCATCATGCTTACCCAAGCAAGGTATTGTGCTGCCTGGGTCAGAGAATGCAATAACATTACTGATTAGCATAGCAACCTACTACCTTGGCTAATGACCTTACTAAGCCTGCCTTGGTACCTGCATGCAATCAATGCTTATGTATAATTGTGCAATAGATGGGAGGGTAGTTAGGGAAGAGACGCACTTGTCCCATAAAAAATGTTGCCCCTTACCGCTTCTGTTTCTTTGTGCATGATGAAGGTATGCTGCTTGGAACCTGCAACTTCCCCCATGGAAACAGAGGACAGGAGTGATCTGGGTTTGACACTGATTTACTTCCTCTTTCCCACCTCTCCCCTCTTCAATCCATCCTAAATGCCTCTGCCAGGCTGATCCACCTTTCCCGTCGCTCTGTATCTGCTGCACTTCTCTGTGAGTCCCTTCATTGGCTCCCCATACACAGCAGAATTCAATTCAAAATTCTCACCCTTGCATACAAAGCACTCACCAACTCCGCTCCCCTCTACCTATCCTCTCTAAACAACAAGTATACTCCAGCCCGCCCACTAAGATCCAACAATGACCTGCTCCTTGCTTCTGCAACTATCACCTCTTCCCATGCTAGACTGCAGGACTTCTATCGTGCAGCACCTACCCTCTGGAATCTTTCTTCCTTTAAATGCTCTCTGAAGACTTTTCTGTTCAGAGAAGCTTACCACCCCACGCAATAATATTCATTTTACCTAACAACATTTCCCTCCTCCAACTCTGCATTAACATCTTTCTCAATCTTGCAGTCATCACCTCATGTTTCTCAACCTCCTACCCTTCTAGATTGTAAGTTCCCATGGGAATAGGGCCCTCAATTCCTCCTGTATGTGTTTGCAAATTCTGTCCTGTCTCTTAGTCTTAGAAGTTTTATACTATTGTTTAATTTAAATGATCTGTATCCATGGACAGCGCTGTGGAATATGATGGCGCTTCATAAATAAAGTATAATAATAATAATAATACTCAGTCACTGAAGTGTTGCCTCTTGTCAAATGGTGCCTGGGTCTGTTGGACCCACTTGGTCCCATGGTTGAGCTGGCCCTGCGGGGAGCTCCACTTCTGGACCAGCCCTCAGATCTCGGTGAATGCCCATAGTTACTACTTTAATCTCCTGCTAAGATTTGAATCCTCCTGCTGCAGCTTTCCCTAGGTGCACACGGCCACATGCTGCAGATATTTAAAGGGACCATGTCCTAATTACTGGAACTCCCACCTTGTTCCAAAAACCAAGCATATTTTCCTTGTACCTGTGTATGCTCACCTTCTTCCAGAGTCTCAAGCATACTTATCTTGTACCTGCCTATACTCTCCTTGTTCCCAGAGACTTAGCATACTTACCTTGTACCTGCATATGCTTACCTTGCGCCAGAGACCAAGCATACTTGCCAGGTACCCGTGTATGCTCACATTGTTCCAGAGACCAAGCATACTTACCTTGCACCAGTGTATGCTCACCTGGTTCCTGAAAACCAAGCAGACTTGCCTGATACCTGTGTATGCTCATCTTGTTCCTGAGAGTCTACCAATCTGGTATCCTGTGACAGTCTCACCAACAGTATCCACTGGATATCCTATGCCTGCTGAGAAACATGTGTATACTATATAAGTAAAGCTGAAATGCGTAAACCAGTTGTACAGTGTTGGACATCATCTCGTTTGACTGCTATTTTTCAGTGTTTTGCAATCATTTTTAACTTGTATTTATACCAAATGCTTAATAAAGACTATGTTTTACATTTCAAATTTGAGCAGAGTACAACCTTTTTCTTTGCTATCTATACCATATAAGTGACAGCCTTTCTCAAACTAACTGTGTCTGCTGTACTTATCTGATATACAGTGACAGTCTCACTAACAGTACCTGTTCGGTATCCTGTGCCTGCTGAGAAACCTGTGTCTACTATATCAGTGACAGCCTTCTTCAAACCAGCTGTGCCTGCTGTACCTATCTTGTATCCCATAACAGTTTCAATAACAGTACCCATTGGGTATCCTGTGCCTGATGATAAACCTGTGTCTACTATGCCAGTGGCAGCCTTCCTCAAACCAACTGTGCCTGTTGTAATTATCTAGTATCCTGTAAAAGTGTTACCAACAGTACCTGCTGGGTATCCTGTACCTGCTGTGGTTCCAGTGTCTACTATACCAGTGACAGCCTCTCTCAAATCAGCTGTGTCTTCTGTACCTACATAGTATCGCATGACAGTCTCACCAACAGAGCCCACTAGGTATCCTGTGTCTGCTTTCCTCTTACCAGCTGTGCCTGCTGTACCAGGTATTCTGTAACAGCCTCATCCTTTACTGCACAATTCAAGCACCAGTGTCCAATGGACTTTGTTACAATAATCTACTTAAATAATCTGAACTTTGTGTTGAACTTTAGAGTTCTTCATTGGGCATATGTACAAACTTGTTGTCACTCTGATCTTGAATTTACTAACCATAATTAAAGCTTTATAAATACTTTCATTGTTTTGTGTAGCTATTCCTGTATTCTGACTTTCACACACCCTAACTCCCATGCAGTAGGTCTAATGTGGTCTCGGGTTTGTACGTGAGATATAAGTGTTAGTTGTTTTTTTTTGTTTTTTTTAAATAACATGCTCCCTTCAAGTACTGAAGTTAGAACACGTTGGGATTTGCTTGCACACAAACATTTTACTTTCAAATTGTAATATGCACACTAACTAGTTTACTAGCAGGCAGCAGAGTTACTAAACTAGTAAGGCTTCTAAATTACAGTAAAAAAAACCCCTCAAAACTACTCCTCTAAGGAAGGGGGACAAACGTGTTTACTAGAGTCCCCTGGACAGAGAGACCAGCCGTTATCTAGGGATTTGGCATTGACAGATGATGACTACCATAGAGCAGGAAGAGCAGTAGCAGGAGTTGCAGCAGCAATCTGCAGAGTTATTGAACTAGGTAGGCCTTGTTACATTAGCCCCTACAATACACCACCAAGGGAAAAGGACATGCTTAGAGATCCTTGTACAAAGCAGGTTACCGTTTACTACAATTAATTTTTACTTTAACTAATGATGAACACCACAAAGTAGAAAGGGCAGGAGCAGGAGTGGCAAGTGACGAATCAGAGTTACAGAACTAGGTAGGTCTGACAGTACATAAACCTAAAAAATACACCTTCCAGGAAGGAGGAGGACAGATTTATAGAGCCCTGTGGACACAGTAGCCAGCTGTTCCCTTAGGATTTGGCATTAATAGATGATAACCACTACAGAGCAGGAAGGGCAGGAGCAGAAGTGGTGGCACCATCCAGCAGCAGACTTACTGAACTAGGTTGGCATACATAAACCTCAAAATTACACCTCCAAGGGAGAAGGAAAAACATGTGTTTACTAGAGTCCATTGGACACAGTGGCCAGCATTTCCTTGAGGATTTCGCATTGATAGATGATGCCTACCACAGAGCAGGAAGCAAAGGAACAGGAATAGCAGCAGCAGGTAGTAGAGTTACTGAAGTAGTTAGGCCTTGGTACACAAACCCCAAAAATACACCTCCAAGGGAGGAGGGCAAACACGTGATTAGAGTCCTTTGGACACAGTGGGCCACAGTTTGTTTTGATTTTTTACTTCAACTGATGATGACTACCATAGAGCAGGAAGGTCAGGAGCAAGAGAGGCAGTAGCAGCCAGCAAGGTCCTGGACTAGGTAGGCCCCCAGTATACAAACTCCCAAAAAATACACCTTAAAGGAAGGAGGACAAACATGTGTTTAGGGTCCCATGGACACAGCAGATAGCAGTTCCCTGAGTACTTGGCATTGACGGATGATGACTACCAAAGAGAAGAAAGGGGAGGAGCAGGAGTGACAGCAGCAGGCAGCAGAGTCACTGAAAAAAAATGGGGCCTACAGTACACAAACCCTAAATTTACACCACAATTCCCATGCTCTTACAGCCCAGAAATCCCATTTGATATCTATTGTACAGGGTTTGTTAGCTGCCGCAAACTCTTTTTTTATTTTTGGTTATTTGTTTTTTATTTTTTGTAATGGTAGGTTTATTTGTATTTTTTTTTGTAACACCAAGGTTTATTATTTTTTGTAATGTTTGATTTTTTTTATCCTTTTTATACTTTAATGGGTAGGGTTTTTATTTTTGTAATGTTAGGGTTTTTTTGCTGTAAAGGTAGGGTTTTTTATTTTTGTAATGGTATGATTTTTTTACAGTAATGTTAGGTGTTTTTTATTAACAGCAATGAAAGTTTTTAAAGGGACAGTCAAGTCCAAAAAAAACTTTCATGTTTCAAATAGGGCATGTAATTTTAAACATTTTTCCCATTTACATTTTTTTACCAATTTTGCTTTGTTCTCTTAGTATTCTTAGTAGAAAGCTAAACCTAGGAGGTTCATATGCTATTTCTTAGACCTTGAAGGTTGTTTCTCTAATCTAAATGCACTTTGATAGTTTTTCATCACTAGAGGGCATTAGTTCACGTGTTTCATATAGATAACAATGAGCTCATGCACATAAATTTACCATGGAGACAGCTCTGATTGGCTAAAATGCAAGTCTGTCAAAAGAACTGAAATAAGGGGACAGTCTGCTGAGGCTTAGATACAAGGTAATTACAGAGGTAAAACGTGTATAATTATAACAGTGTTGGTTATGCAAAACTGGGTAATTGGTAATTAAGGGATTATCTATCTTTTAAAACAACAAAAATTCTGGTGTTGACTGTCCCTTTAAAGGTAAAGTTGGTTGTTTTGCTTTTTTAATATCTCAGGTAAGGTTTTTTTTTTTTAAGGTAGTTAGGCTTTTTTGTAAAGGTAGGGTTAGTCTTTTTTCGGTTAACTTAGGGGGTGTTAGGTTGGGGAGTTTAGATGTTAGTGGTTTACTTTGCACTGGGTGGGCTGGCAGTTTAGGGGTTAATAGTGTAGTGAAGGCTTTACAATGTGGGAGGTGGTGGTTTAGGGGTTAACAGTGTAGTTGGGGCTTTGCAATGTGGGGGTGTGGAGGTTTATAAGGGTTAATAGTGTAGAAGCTTACTTTGAGGTGGGGGTTTATAATATGGGAAGGTGTCGGTTTAGGGGTTCATAGTATAGTTTAGTGCAACTGTTTCATATGGACAAACTCTTTATGCTAAATGCGATCACATTTACCTTCAACTTTTAATATGAGCGCACATTATTCCCCAATGCTACCCAGAGAAAATATGTGGAGATTCAATTACTGTGAGTTTGCGCAAACAAATTTGTGACAATTTTAACAGCGCACCACTTGTAATATGGATTTGAGCATAAAGAACATGCAATTGCGTTTAGGTTCCTCACGCTAACGATAGCACTCCACCCGTAATCTAGGCCTATATAGGCTATTCATCCTTTTTGTGTGTTAAGTACATGTTATCACGATAGAAACTGTGAAACCACTCAAAACTCGCATATAAAATTATCCTTTCCCCCTTTAAAGGTTACAGTAAATATCTTTTGACTTAACTTCTTTGTTCAGTGTGTAAGGAAAAAAAAATATTTCTATGTGTGAGATTAAGCTATTGCAATCCAAATCCATACTCACCACTGCTTAACCTGTTAATGTCATTTGTTATTTAGGCATGATGGGCATACAAAGCATGTTTGTTTAATAACCCTATTGTTCTGGTTTGGCGTGATCTGCATCTGAACACAAGAAGACTACAGGTTTGTCTTACAAGGACTTATGACCTTTTCTAATAGAGTACTGAAACTGTAAAACGTGAAACTGCTCCATGCACTATTGTATCTGCAAAGATGTTCAAATGAGATTCCACCTTTGTAATGTGTTTGTGAAATGGAATTTGCCCAGTTAAATAAGCTTTCAACCGAGATTGTGCCTTCATGAACCCAAAGCTCAAACCTGGCAATGCTATTGTGATTAAAATTAAATATGGTGCAAACTTCTCAGCCAATAGATAAGATAGTAATTAGCTCCATGAAACTTTTTTTTTAAATTCACTTGAAACAATCTTTTTGGCCATGTGCGTCCCTAATTCCAACCCATAAGGAGAGACAATTTTGAGCTCTGCCCCACTATCCTTTTGCTGTTTCTATTTATCACAAATATCCTAGTTTCCAAAGCAAAAGAAGGGACTTACACTATATCTGCCTAAAGCCCACCCAACACTTTTCATGGCACACTCGTGCTGCCACTGGTGCCCCTCACTCACTGTCCTAAAGAGCCTCTGGAAAATGTTATGAAGTTTTATCAATATCAATTCATGGGGCTCCCTTTATTTAGCAGTGGATGCTGCTTCCGAGCCCCATCGTTTCAGGAGGTGGCAGATTGAAATATCCTGATCCGATCGAATTGACAGCCCCTGCTTGTGGCCGATTTGCCGCCAGTGAGAAGTGAGTGGCATTGCACAAGCTTTTCACCAGAAATGTTTGTGCATTGTTAAATGACAACAGCATATGCTCGACTTTTAATAAATCTACATCTTGGTGTGGTCGATAAATAATTTTCATATAATTTAATTAAAACATCAAACCCTTTTTTGCATTCATCAATAAATATTCTGGATATTGTTTTAAATTCTTCATAATTTAAAAGGTTTGTAAAAAATTAAAACAAAACATGTTAGGTACAGTGTGACTGTGGTATTAGTAAACCTGTTCTTCACAGTAAGAAGTAGCTTACAGTTTTGCATGATTTTAGCAACGCAATACATAGGGGCCCATTTATCAAGCTCCGAATGGAGCTTGAGGGCCCGTGTTTCTGGCAAGCCTGCAGGCTTGCCATAAACAGCAGTTAAGAAGCAGCGGTCTAGAGACCGCTGCTTCATAACCCTGTCCGCCTGCTCTGAGCAGACGGACAGACATTGCCGCAATTCAACCCGATCGAGGATGATCGGGTTGATTGACACCCCCCTGCTGGCAGCCGATTGGCAGCGAATCTGCAGGGGGCAGCTTTGCACCAGCAGCTCACAAGAACTGCTGGTGCAATGCTGAATACGGAGAGCATATTGCTCTTCGCATTCAGCGAGGTCTGTCGGACCTGATCCGCACTGTTGGATCAGGTCCAACAGACCTTTGTTAAATAGGGGCCATACAATTAAAAAAACCTGTAAATCTTAAAATTTTTACGATTAAGGGCCAGATAATGAGTGGAGCGCTAACAGTTATGCGTGAGCAATAAGGGGTTTATCGCGAGTGTTTAAGTACTTTGGGTTATTCGCTCATATTATAAGTTGAAAGTAAACGCGATTGCTTGAGCGCATTTCAAGTTAACGTAAGTTGGGTTAGCACAGAGCTCTGGTTAACTGTTTTGCAAAAAAAAAAGTGTCACAAAAACATCAAAGATATATTTCAAACTAAATCAGAGGATGAAGAAGGCTGGTATTATCCGTAAGATGCCTTTGAAACGCGTTAGGAATATTTTTGGTGAGGTTTACGCTTCTTGGGTCAACAACTGTTCCCATATATGAACTGTTGTATAAAAAGGTTTTTCTACATCTGCAGTCATATGAATGGTTATACCATTGTTACAATAAATGCCACTGATACCACATATGTGGATTGAGGTTGTAGAATGTAAGCACATTTTACCTATGTGCTTTTCATCAATAAATATCAAGTGAGTCTTGTGAAAAAAATATTGCACTATTTTGTATCTATTTTTCTCTCCACATCTGTACCTGATGGGGCCACTACAATCTGAGAGACAAAAGAGAAAGGAAATCTTTACCAAGATGCGTTCAAGAAAGCGGATCATTTTTTACTGGAGAGCCAACTACTTGACAATCTGTGCGGCACTTACCTCATTCTGATTGAGGTAGTTTTTTGTAAGTAGGAAGTTCACCTATTTCCACTGGTCTTTTGGGCACACCAACGTACCTTAACTTTGGATCTGAACTTTCTTCACATGGGAACTTTGAGACTGGTCTTGAATACATCTCTGGTGGGGCCTTTTCTTCATTGTGTTTTATGTATTTGGGAGTCTTTATACACTGAATAACACCTTTAAGTGTATTATTATTATTGTACAGGAATTTATGACTGAATATCTAATAATCCTCTAATAAGAGTTTTATTTTTGATTTTGAAAATACCATATTGATACCATTGTTGGTTCAGAGGGTGATAACTAGTGTTGTATATATATATATCTAGTGCGGTATTATTTAAACTTAGACCGTTTGATTAATAATTATCAATATTGACTTTAATTTTATATTTGTAAATATACATATTTTATGTTTTTATGACACTGCATTTTGTCTATATGCACTGACTAATCTTCAGGGGCAAGCCCTGTCCTGCGCCTGTGTCCACCCTCTTTAATTTTATATATATATATATATATATATATATATATATATATATATATATATATATATATATATATATATATATATATATATATATATATATATTATATATACTGTATGTGTGTTCATATGTATTTATATTTGTATTTATGTATTTGCAGACATATATATACACAGGGGCGGACTGAGACCAACCAGGGCCCCGGGCAAAAGTGTGGCAGGGCCCCACCACCCCCTCTTTGTTCCACCTACCTCCTCTGCCCCTCCTCCACCCTATTGCCCCCATCTCCTGTGCCCCTCCCACCTCATATGCCCCTCTCCCACCATGTTTTTAATTGCCATATAAAGAGACAATTTTTGTTCTTAAATATTTTTAATAAGAACTAAATATTGTAAAGTAACAAGTGCTTATACTAAGAAATGTTTTATAATCCCCATGCCTATATGCACTACAGTATGGAGCAGAAAGTAATGAGGGGTAGACAAGGGGGTAAAAATCACTTGTTACTGGCAGCCAAAGAGGTAAAAATCATTCATTTGTATATTTCCTTTAAATAAGAGATGCATGATCCTATAAGTAGGCGTCTATACTAAATAAAGATAAAACTGTCTCCATTTTATCTGAAACCAGGGCAGGTTTAGAGAAATCAATTTTAAAGGGAGAGTAAAGTCAAAATTAAACTTTAAAGGGACATGAAATCCAAAAACTTTATTTCATGATTTAGGTAGGACAAACAATTTTAAACAACTTTCCATTTTACTTCTATTATCAAATTTGTTTCATTCTCTTGGTATCATTTGTTGAAGAAGCAGCAATGCACTACTGGTTTCTAACTGAACACATGGGTGAGCCAATGACAATCGGTATATATATATGCAGCCACCAATCAGCAGCTAGAACGTAGGTTCTTTGCTGCTCCTGAGCTTATCTAGACCTTTCAGCAAAGGATAACAAGAGAAGGAAGCAAAATAAATAATTTAAGTACATTGGAAAATTGTTTAAAATGTTATGCTCTGTCTAAATCATGATGTCTAATTATGACTTTACTGTCCCTTTAATTATTCAGATTGAACATACAATTTTAAACACCATTCATTACAATTTACTTCTATTATCTAAGTTGCTTAATTCACTTCCTATCATTTGTTGAAAAGCATACCTGGGTAGGTTCAGGAGCAGCAATGGACTACTGGGATTTAGCTTAAGATCGGTGGATGCACATATATGCCTCTTGTTATTGGCTCACCCAACAAGTTCAGCTAGCTCCAGTAGAACATTGCTGTTCCCCTCCTATAGCATCTCATATAGATATATACAGTACTATAGAGAGGTCTAACGTCCGCCAAAACCTAATGTATAAAAAATTAACACAATGTAGAGGTTCCCTATGCCTCACACACAGCCCCGTCTACATTACCTTATATACAGATATATACTGTTATAGAGAGGTCCCCTCTGTCTCACACACAGCCCCTCCCCAGTACCTTATATACAGATATATACTATTATAGAGAGGCCCCCTACCCAGATCCTTATATAATATTATAGAAAGGTTCCCTCTTTCTCACACACAGCCCCTCCCCAGTACCTTATATACAGATATATACTATTATAGAGAGGCCCCCCTACCCAGATCCTTATATAATATTATAGAGAGGTTCCCTCTTTCCCACACACAGCCCCTCCCCAGTACCTTATATACAGATATATACTATTATAGAGAGGTTCCCTCTGTCACACACACAGCCCCCTCCCCAGTCCCTTATATACAGACACTAACACTAATATAAAGAGTTCCTTCTGTGTCACACACAGCCCCTCCCCAGTTCCTAAATACAGATATATATTATAGAGAGGTTCCCTCTGTGTCACACACACAGCCCCTCCCCAGTTCCTTATATACAGATATATAATATTATAGAGAGGTTCCCTCTGTCTCACACACACACAGCCCCTCCCCAGTACCTTATATACAGATATATACTATTATAGAGAGGTTCCCTCTGTCTCACACACACAGCCCCCTCCCCAGTTCCTTATATACAGATATATAATATTATAGAGAGGTTCCCTCTCTCACACATACTGACCCTCTCCCCAGTACCTTATATACAGTTATATAATATTATAGAGAGGTTCCCTCTGTCTCACACACACAGCCTCTCCCCAGTACCTTATATACAGATATATACTATTATAGAGAGGTTCCCTCTGTCTCACACACATACACACACACACACAGCCCTCTCCCCAGTACCTTATAAACAGATATATATTATAGAGAGGTTCCCTCTGTCTCTAACACACAGCCCTCTCCCCAGAACCTTATATACAGATATATAATATTATAAAGAGGTTCCCTCTGTCTCACACACACTGACCCTCTCCCCAGTACCTTATATACAGATATATTAAACTTTATATACTAGACTGCTGTACAGCATTTAATAATGGTCATGAGTCATGACCACTCAGTAGCATTACAGAGAGAAATCACAGAATCAACAATTGATCTTATTAAACCTTCTTAAGTAACTGTGTAATGAGCATTCTATACATTTATCACTATAAGAATTAATCTTCTATAGTACTGCATAATATACCTCATTTATAGGTGATCTGAGATCTGTGCATTAATGTCAACTGACAGTTGATCTCCCTGGGCTGGCTACAAAAGTCTGGCATGCTGCAAGTTTAAAATCAAGCCAGGCTGCGTGTCTCTCACAGTCTCACTCCCTTACAGGTCTTCTCAACACAGTACCCGCGCTGCACTACTAGGTGATGTCATCAGTGCTCACTGAAGCATCACGTGACTGATAACAGCCAGGCTTGTAGAGGAATGCAAATGCGACTAACTATAAACTACACACAAAGGCAGATCAGCCAGGAAAGAACTGTTAGTCAGACAGTCAGGTAGTTAGTCTTTTGTGGATGGTATAGGTACTTTGGCATGATGTCCGGTTTTTTTCCAATACATCATACCGGACAGCACAGCGCTCAGAAATATAACGGACACCTGTCAACCCTACCTGACTGCTCAGTCCTCCTGTTCAAGTTCGTTCACCACGTGCCCACACATGCTGCTGTCACTGTGCCTCTAACAAGAACTGCGCAGTTAAAAATTGTGTGGTGAGTGTTCGCATGGCCGGCGCGTGGGTGGAGCCAAGCAGGAGCCACAACGAACAGGAACAGGGTTAGGTATCTAATATGTGGACCGGATTCCGGAGTCATCCGAACCCGGTTCACATATTCCGCAGGTGCAGTGACAATGAGTGCTCAGTGTTTTAACATCACAACCATCCAGCTCCTAATCCTCCTGTTGCTTTGTTCTGCAGAGCAGACTCACTCCAAGTCTCCACACTGTGACGGCGCTGTTTATATGGCCTGGCCCCAAATTCCCAATGACACACTTGACTTGTGACTTCTACTAGTCGACTGACTGTCACCCACCACCAATGGTCGCACACACCCAGTAAATCAAAAGGAGAAAAAAATATTCTTACATTTTAATAATAATTAAAAAAAAAACCTGCTGGCTGCTGCAGTTTCTGATCAAATGACGGGGCCCCTTTAAGTGGCCGGGCCCTCGGGCAGGGGCCGATTTGCCCGACTTGTCAGTCCGCCCCTGTATATACACACATATATATATATATATATATATATATATATATATATATATATATATATATATACACACATTAGAGCACTTTGCTGTTAAATATATGAAAATATGTAAAAACATATTTATGCAATATTCATATTTAATAAAGTGTTTTAGTGTGCATTTACAGTAAATATTTCACATTCCAATGTTCTGCACATATTACTATATACTGTATATCTGTATATATTGTTACCAAAAATGTTACCATGTGTGTGTGTGATTCATATTTTCATGTTGGGTTAGCACACGTGAGAATATGTGATTGGGTTTACGATTGAGTAGGTTGTTAGGTTTTTTTCTCCACTGACTTCAATGAGGGATCAGGTTATCGTGCATCGAATATTCTAAGGCCTAGATTTGGAGTTCGGCGGTAGCCGTCAAAACCAGCGTTAGAGGCTCCTAACGCTGGTTTTGGCCGCCCGCTGGTATTTGGAGTCAGTGATTAAAGGGTCTAACGCTCACTTTTCAGCCGCGACTTTTCCATACCGCAGATCCCCCTACGCCATTTGCGTAGCCTATCTTTTCAATGGGATCTTTCTAACGCTGGTATTTAGAGTCGTTTCTGAAGTGAGCGTTAGAGCTCTAACGACAAGATTCCAGCCGCCTGAAAATAGCAGGAGTTAAGAGCTTTCTGGCTAACGCCGGTTTATAAAGCTCTTAACTACTGTACCCTAAAGTACACTAACACCCATAAACTACCTATGTACCCCTAAACCGAGGTCCCCCCACATCGCCGCCACTCGATTTAAAATTTTTAACCCCTAATCTGCCGACCGCCACCTACGTTATACTTATGTACCCCTAATCTGCTGCCCCTAACCCCGCCGACCCCTATATTATATTTCTTAACCCCTAACTTGCCCCCCACAACGTCGCCGCCAGCTACTTAAAATAATTAACCCCTAATCTTCCGACCGCAAATCGCCGCCACCTACGTTATCCCTATGTACCCCTAATCTGCTGCCCCTAACATCGCCGACCCCTATATTATATTTATTAACCCCTAATCTGCCCCCCTCAACGTCGCCGACACCTGCCTACACTTATTAACCCCTAATCTGCCGAGCGGACCTGAGCGCTACTATAATAAAGTTATGAACCCCTAACCCGCCTCACTAACCCTATCATAAATAGTATTAACCCCTAATCTGCCCTCCCTAACATCGCCGACACCTAACTTCAATTATTAACCCCTAATCTGCCGACCGGAGCTCACCGCTATTCTAATAAATGTATTAACCCCTAAAGCTAAGTCTAACCCTAACACTAACACCCCCCTAAGTTAAATATAATTTTTATCTAACGAAATAAATTAACTCTTATTAAATAAATTATTCCTATTTAAAGCTAAATACTTACCTGTAAAATAAACCCTAATATAGCTACAATATAAATTATAATTATATTATAGCTATTTTAGGATTAATATTTATTTTACAGGCAACTTTGTAATTATTTTAACCAGGTACAATAGCTATTAAATAGTTAAGAACTATTTAATAGTTACCTAGTTAAAATAATAACAAATTTACCTGTAAAATAAATCCTAACCTAAGATATAATTAAACCTAACACTAGACTATCAATAAAATAATTAAATAAACTACCTACAATTACCTACAATTAACCTAACACTACACTATCAATAAATTAATTAAACACAATTCCTACAAATAAATACAATTAAATAAACTAGCTAAAGTACAAAAAATAAAAAAGAACTAAGTTACAGAAAATAAAAAAATATTTACAAACATAAGAAAAATATTACAACAATTTTAAACTAATTACACCTACTCTAAGCCCCCTAATAAAATAACAAAGCCCCCCAAAATAAAAAATTCCCTACCCTATTCTAAATTAAAAAAGTTACAAGCTCTTTTACCTTACCAGCCCTGAACAGGGCCCTTTGCGGGGCATGCCCCAAGAATTTCAGCTCTTTTGCCTGTAAAAGAATAAATACAATACCTCCCCCCCAACATTACAACCCACCACCCACATACCCCTAATCTAACCCAAACCCCCCTTAAATAAACCTAACACTAAGCCCCTGAAGATCTTCCTACCTTGTCTTCACCATACCAGGTTCACCGATCCGTCCTGAAGAGCTCCTCCGATGTCCTGATCCAAGCCCAAGCGGGGGCTGAAGAGGTCCATGATCCGGTCAAAGTTTTCATCCAAGCGGGGCAGAAGAGGATCTTCCATCCGATTGAAGTCATCATCCAGGCGGCATCTTCTATGGTCTTCCATCTGGAGCGAAGCGGCAGGATCCTGAAGACCTCCAGCGCGGAACATCCATCCGGACCGACGACTGAACGACGAATGACTGTTCCTTTAAGGGACGTCATCCAAGATGGCGTCCCTCGAATTCCGATTGGCTGATAGGATTCTATCAGCCAATCGGAATTAAGGTAGGAATTTTCTGATTGTCTGATGGAATCAGCCAATCAGAATCAAGTTCAATCCGATTGGCTGATCCAATCAGCCAATCAGATTGAGCTCGCATTCTATTGGCTGTTCCGATCAGCCAATAGAATGCGAGCTCAATCTGATTGGCTGATTGGATCGGCCAATCGGATTGAACTAGATTCTGATTGGCTGATTCCATCAGCCAATCAGAAAATTCCTACCTTAATTCCGATTGGCTGATAGAATCCTATCAGCCAATCGGAATTCGAGGGACGCCATCTTGGATGACGTCCCTTAAAGGAACAGTCATTCGTCGTTCAGTCGTCGGTCCGGATGGATGTTCCGCGCTGGAGGTCTTCAGGATCCTGCCGCTTCGCTCCGGATGGAAGACCATAGAAGATGCCGCCTGGATGATGACTTCAATCGGATGGAAGATCCTCTTCTGCCCCGCTTGGATGAAGACTTTGACCGGATCATGGACCTCTTCAGCCCCCGCTTGGGCTTGGATCAGGACATCGGAGGAGCTCTTCAGGACGGATCGGTGAACCTGGTATGGTGAAGACAAGGTAGGAAGATCTTCAGGGGATTAGTGTTAGGTTTATTTAAGGGGGGTTTGGGTTAGATTAGGGGTATGTGGGTGGTGGGTTGTAATGTTGGGGGGGGGGGTATTGTATTTATTCTTTTACAGGCAAAAGAGCTGAAATTCTTGGGGCATGCCCCGCAACGGGCCCTGTTCAGGGCTGGTAAGGTAAAAGAGCTTGTAACTTTTTTAATTTAGAATAGGGTAGGGAATTTTTTATTTTGGGGGGCTTTGTTATTTTATTAGGGGGCTTAGAGTAGGTGTAATTAGTTTAAAATTGTTGTAATATTTTTATTATGTTTGTAAATATTTTTTTATTTTCTGTAACTTAGTTCTTTTTTATTTTTTGTACTTTAGCTAGTTTATTTAATTGTATTTATTTGTAGGAATTGTGTTTAATTAATTTATTGATAGTGTAGTGTTAGGGTAATTGTAGGTAATTGTAGGTAGTTTATTTAATTATTTTATTGATAGTCTAGTGTTAGGTTTAATTATATCTTAGGTTAGGATTTATTTTACAGGTAAATTTGTTATTATTTTAACTAGGTAACTATTAAATAGTTCTTAACTATTTAATAGCTATTGTACCTGGTTAAAATAATTACCAAGTTGCCTGTAAAATAAATATAAATCCTAAAATAGCTATAATATAATTATAATTTATATTGTAGCTATATTAGGATTTATTTTACAGGTAAGTATTTAGCTTTAAATAGGAATCATTTATTTAATAAGAGTTAATTTATTTCGTGAGATAAAAATTATATTTAACTTAGGGGGGTGTTAGTGTTAGGGTTAGACTTAGCTTTAGGGGTTAATACATTTATTAGAATAGCGGTGAGCTCCGGTCGGCAGATTAGGGGTTAATAATTGAAGTTAGGTGTCGGCGATGTTAGGGAGGGCAGATTAGGGGTTAATACTATTTATGATAGGGTTAGTGAGGCGGGTTAGGGGTTCATAACTTTATTATAGTAGCGCTCAGGTCCGCTCGGCAGATTAGGGGTTAATAAGTGTAGGCAGGTGTCGGCGACATTGAGGGGGGCAGATTAGGGGTTAATAAATATAATATAGGGGTCGGCGATGTTAGGGCAGCAGATTAGGGGTACATAGGGATAACGTAGGTGGCGGCGGTTTACGGAGCGGCAGATTAGGGGTTAAAAAAAATATGCAGGGGTCAGCGATAGCGGGGGCGGCAGATTAGGGGTTAATAAGTGTAAGGGTAGGGG
The DNA here is from genome assembly GCF_027579735.1 of Bombina bombina. Lineage (NCBI taxonomy): Eukaryota > Metazoa > Chordata > Amphibia > Anura > Bombinatoridae > Bombina > Bombina bombina. Next base: position 314,567,504 of record NC_069499.1, on the reverse strand, counting down.
TGTTTAGACTCGGGGTACATGTTAGAGTGTTAGGTGCAGACGTAGGAAGTGTTCCCCCATAGGAAACAATGGGGCTGCGTTAGGAGCTGAACGCTGCTTTTTTGCAGGTGTTAGGTTTTTTTTCAGCTCAAACAGTCCCATTGTTTCCTATGGGAGAATCGTGCACGAGCACGTTTTGGAGGCCGGCCGCGTCCGTAAACAACTCTGGTATCGAGAGTTGCATTTGCGGTAAAAATGCTCTACGCTCCTTTTTTGGAGCCTAACGCAGCATTTGTTTGAACTCTCGATACCAGAGTTAATTTTATGGTGCGGCCAGAAAAAAGCCTGCGGAGCGTTAACAGCCCTTTTACCGCCGAACTCCAAATCTAGGCCTAAGTTTGGCTTTTAACGCACCTCGGGTTAGTGTGCGAGTGAAAACAGTTTACTTTTAATTTATAATATGAGAGCAATCCAACGTGCGCAAAAAAATTACTTCTAGTAAAGTTAATGCTTAAGTTGGAGCATTAAATAGCACTCCACTTGTAATCTGGCCTTAACATGCCTTAAAAAAAAGATATTATTATAAACCTAAAAATTTGCTGTCACTTTCTCATGCAGGATATTAATATTCAATACCTTGTTCCTAAAATTAAAAACATGACCATTTTAATAACAAACAGTTCAAATACATAATATACTATTTTACTGTATTATACATGCATAAAACACAATATACATACGAGTTTCACTATAGTATTGTAACAAAGGAGTTGCAGTTTCAGTTCCCACATTAGTAAATTGTGTTGTCATTCCACACTGTCTAAAGCAGGGGTGGCCAACCTTTCGGACATCAGGGACCACTAAACTCAAAATTTTGAATCCCTTGGACCACTAAGATGATTTTTTTTAAAAGGTACAAACCTCTATAATGTGTATATATATATATATATATATATATATATATATATATATATATATATATATATATATATACATACACACACACAGAGAGAAATGCACTCACAGGAACGAACAACCAGCTCAACACCATTGTTAGCCTGTTCTATGGCGATTTACCACCTGGGTGCAACTTCTTTTAGCCCAGCAATGCTTTTCACAGAGTAGAACTTTCCTGTAGTATATGAGTCTGATCCCGCCTATTACGGTCAGTCCAGCACCGAAATACCAGGCAATTCCTCTCTGAACAACGAACAAAGCAACCCCAGACGCTCGTTTCGGCCTTCATTGGGCCTCGTCAGTGAGGTGTAGCTATATTCCTCTAAGCACACTGAGCAAGGAGTCCACGTCTGGTTTCCCCTTTTTCCCATAGGGAGACTAAATACACACAGAGAGAAATGCACTCACAGGAACGAACAACCAGCTCAATACCATTGTTACCACCTGGGTGCTGGAGTGCAGGAGTTGCCTGGTATTTCGGTGCTGGACTGACTGTAATAGGCGGGATCAGACTGATATACTACAGGAAAGTTCTACTCTGTGAAAAGCATTGCTGGGCTAAAAGAAGTTGCAGCTAATCGGCCGCCAGCAGGGAGGTGTCAATCAACCCGATTGTATTCGATCGGGTTGAATTGCAGCGATTCCTGTCCGCCTGCTCAGAGCAGGCGGACAGGGTTATAGAGCAGCGGTCTTTAGACCGCTGCTTCTTAACTGCTGTTTCTGGCAAGTCTGAAGACTTGCTAGAAACACGGGCTATCAAGCTCCATTCAGCAGGGGGCGGCGTTGCACCAGCAGCTCTTGTGAGCTGCTGGTGCAATGCTGAATACAGAGAGCGTATTGCTCTCCGCATTCATTGAGATCTTGCGGACCTGATCCGCACTGTCGGATCAGGTCCGCAAGACCTGTGATAAATAGAGGCCATAGTGTACATAACTAGGTTAACCATAGCTAAGTTTAAATTATGTATATATTTACACATTTTTAAGAATTATTTTTTGGAATTAACTGAATGACAGAACTGAGTGAATACTTACAAATGACAGATGAAGGGTGAGTGCCAACTTTTGAGCTGGAAACAGAGGCAGAAAGTGGGTGAAAAATAATTATGTTTAAAAGGATCACAAGACTTCCAAGTTAACTCCCCAGTTAGGAATTATTCAAAACTAATTATGATCATGGACAGATATTGGAGTCATAAATTAAGTTTATATAAAAAAAAAACTCTCAATATGGATGTGAGCTAACCTATGTATGTAGTGTCCCAAGCGCTAAAAAGACAGCCTAAAAGCTCACTACCAAATAAGTCCCCTAGCGGACTACAAGAGGAAACAGTGGAAAAGGTATGGAGTGAGCGCTAAAACAAGCTTAATAGGCCAATAGGATGAAGAAGTGCACTAAAATGATTCAAATGGGCTAGAACGATATAATACTGATCTCAATAAAATTGACAATTTAATATGCATATAAACAAAAATAGGTATAAAGTTAAAATACTTAGCATTAGCATGAATCCATGTAATGACTAAAACAGGTATACAACAACGGTAAAAACAATGATAAAAACAGTGATGAACAGTCTGGTGTCTGAGTGATAAAATGCAATAAGTGAAAAAATGCAATAATGGTTGGTGAAAATTAAATTACAATTTGTAAAAAAAAATTTGGATCACCATTTCTGTTTTGTTTCTGGATCACTTTTTATATATGGATTTTTGGACTGACACTTTACACCACTAATTTTTTCAACATATGGATTTTATGGATTGTTGATTTATCTGATTTGGATCACCCTTGGTCACTGTTTACTTTCTCACTTGTACTTTGAACTTTGAATCATATTTGGGATTATTTATTTTTTGTTTTTTACCAATTGTAATTGAATTTTCACCAACCATTATTGCATTTTTTCACTTATTGCATTTTATCACTCAGACACCATTATTATTGTTTTTACTGTGTCTATTCGCACCTACATCTACACATAGCAAGAGACCTCTGACCTAAGTCGCAGAGGATCTCACTGACTTCTTATCTGTCTGTTTATCACTGTTTTTATCATTGTTTTTACCGTTGTTGTATACCTGTTTTAGTCATTACATGGATCCATGCTAATGTTAAGTATTTTAACTTTATACCTATTTTTGTTTATATGCATATTAAATTGTCAATTTTATTGAGATCAGTATTATATCGTTCTAGCCCATTTGAACCATTTTAGTGCACTTCTTCATCCTATTGGCCTATTAAGCTTGGATGTGAGCTAACCATGACTGATGTTACTGGCAATTACTATAATACTGGTGGGATATGGCTGATCTGCTGAATGGCAATTACTGGAATTCAGGTGGAATGGCTTTCTGCGCGTGAAAATTATTAAAATTAAAAATAATTAATATTTAATAAAAAATAAAAAAGAAGATGGAAGGGAGGAAGACAAACAAACAGTCATGTAAGTCCATCTGAAAGAAAACTACTACAAAGAGAAAGAAAACGGAAGAAAATGAAATATAAGAGAGATTTTTTTTTTTTTTAATTTTCTTTTTTTATATACTTTAATTCTACCATTTCAAGCCAAGACTATACCAACCTCTGCTGGATTTAGAATGGAAGCATCTTCCTCTGAGCAGCGCGCCGGGCAGGAGCAGTTAAAAATACAATCTAGCTACGCAAGTTGTGCAGTACTACGCAACGTGTCTAGGGAGATTGTAATTTAACTCCTCCGCCGGTTTTCACTGATGTCCAGCTAGGCACTATAGGGATTTGCAGCGCAATGGGGGTGACACCATCAGAGGAGATTAATTCCTGCTTGATGGTGTCAAGGACCACCAACATCTTCTCGTGGACCACCAGTGGTCCATGGACCACTGGTTGGCGACTGCTGGTCTAAAGGGATCATTTACATTGCACCCTAGTTGCACATGGCGATTCGGCTTTGAACATTAAGCCATTGGCAGAGAACTCTCGCCTCCCACAGTGAAGTGTACTATGATGCCCCTTTGCTAGACTACCTTCAAATAATGATCCAATCCTTTTAGAATATTTCACCTGCAATTTCAATTGTTATGCAGTCACCTTTACAACATAGCGATAGTGTGACAATGCTTTGATCATTGGGCCCTAAATGGGAATGTTTTTCAAAATGTAGTACAGTGCTTTTTTTTAAAGAAATGATGTTCCTGTACTGAATAAACCAATTTTATTTTTATGTACAACTAATTGGTACAGATTAAAGGGACAGTCTACACCAGAATTGTTATTGTTTTAAAAGAAAGATAATCCCAGGACATACTTGAAAACGAGAGAAATCTAAATGTATCCTTCCTGGTAAAATATTTTATAAATAAATAATCAATGTATTACCTATTCACCAGTTTTGCATAATCAACAAAGTTATATTAATATTTGTTTTACCTCTGTGATTACCTTGTATCTAAGCCTCTGCAGACTGCCCCTTATCTCAGGGCTTTTGACAGACATGCAGTTTCCTAAATAACTCCATGGGAGTGAGCACAATGTTATCTATATGACACACATTAACTAGTACTGTCTAACTGTGAAAAACTTTCAAAATGCTCTGAGCTAAGAGACAATTTTCAACGGTTTAGAAATCAGTTTGAGCCTACCTAAGTTTAGCTTTTCAAAAATACCACTAAGGGAACAGAGCAAATTTAATGATACAATTCAGTTTGAAAGTTGTTTCATGCCCTATCTGAATCATGAAAGTTGAATTTAGACTTAACTGTCCCTTTAATGCACTTTCTATTAGTCTTGCATTAAATGTAAACAGTTTTTACCCAATTCTTTTTTTACACAAAAATAAATACATAAAAATGTTTTACACTTACTGTAACAGCTACTCTTACATATACATGATAGAAATAAAATAAGTAGTATGTCCCTTTAAGACACCATTGTTTAACCCTTTCACTACTACAGAAAGCTGCAACTCTCTACTGTACAAATCATAGCAGCCTTTACTATTAATGTATAGGTTTATAAAAATGTCAGATTTGAAAAACATTAAAAAGTAAGTAAATGCAAATGATGATTATTTTGAAGGATTTACATTGGGCTCTTTAGTTCCCTCAATTACAGTTACTGCAGTATAATAATGTCTACGCTCTTACTTGACAGCACTTTTTCAGTAAGTGCCACTTTAGAGCATTTGTTCTTGTGTGCCTTTGACAGAATTCGTACTGTGAATAGTTTTACAGTTGACTAAGATATAATACTTGAAATTTTAAATATTTTAGATATTTTTTTCAAGTTTGACAATTCACTCTTGATTTGCCTAAAATAATTTCCCTCTATTTATACTTAATGTCATTCATGACTATACATTAAAAATAATCCTATAAGTCTTAATCTGGGTAGCAAGTTCAGCTACACTGATATCAGTAGGATACTGTTCTCTTAAATTTGATTTATTCTCTTCATCATTTATTTCACATGAGGGGACTTTGCATTGAATCATAAATTGTTTGAGTGCCCCCTGGAGGTGTGAAATGTGTGAATATAGAACTCAAATAGGAGGTGTGAATCCACTACAAAGGATACATATGTGCAGCACTCTCAGTTCTAAAAATGAATTATATTTTGATAAAATATGTTCAACTAGGTTTTGGAGAGTTACTGATATAACTTAAAACATAATGTTTATTCAAACTTTATTAAAAATGAGAAAAACAACTGTGGCAGGGTGCGAGAAGGTGTGTACATTAACAGGTCGCTTAGAGAAAGCAATTTTCCACTGCAACTAAAAAGTTAAATCTGTTGGGTCAGTTTCACAGCTGCTCCCTAATAAGTTAGCTCAGGCCTTTATAAGCAGCTCTCTAGAAACAGTATGGGCTCCATGTACAAAGCAGCGAAAGCTGATCCGGAGCCTTTGTGGGGCAGGTTCGCATATGCGAGCCTGCTTCCCGCAATGTAAGAAGCAGCGGTCATTAGACCGCTGTTTCCTACACCCTACGCCACCTCTTAGGTGGCGAAGCAAAATCACAGAGAGCACGCTCACTCTCGGTGATTGACAGCCCCTTCAGTCGCGTGATTGGTCGCGAGATTGAAGGGGCGGTCATTACACACTCCGATGAGTGTGTAATGATACATACGGGCAAACGGATCAATAGATCCGCTGCCCGTGTGTAGCGGAGGTGGGCGGACAGCTTCGCGAGTTAAAAAGCTGTCCGCCCGCCTCTTAGTACATGGCGCCCTATGAGTCTTAGGGAGCAGGCTGTTTTTCCAGAGTAAAAGAGAGGCTGGAGACTGCCTGTAAAGAGACACACTGGTAAAACAAACTTGTTTTGTTTTGTAATTTACTTTTTGCCTTTTCTGTAATGTACTAAACTGGGTTCAGGTTAGCTGAACAGTTTACCATTAGTAAGGGAAATTATATGTACAGTTAGGCTCCTGACAGGAGTAGGGTTTTTATTTGTATGCTTTGTTTTGCTGGCTGCTCTGAAGTTGCTGTACTTATAAAGATCTGTTATGTTAAAAGACTATTTTTTTTGTCTCTAAATAAAACTGTTTGAAAATACAGTTACCACGGTCATTGAGACTGTTCTTCCAGTGACCTTACCACAAAGTGGTGGCAGTGATGGGATTTGTGAATGGTGCTGTTGTGTAGTGGAAAGCTTAAAGTAACAGTACCTGCCAAACATGAAGGATATTGTAAAAGCTCTGCTACAAGCTACCACAGTACAGCAAGAAACAGACAGGCTGCAGCCTCTCTAGCAGCTCAGCAGGAGTGTAACTGGCTTATGACTATGCAAATTGGGACCCTGAGTGAGGCTCAAAAAAGAGAACATGAAATTCTGAAAGATATTGAAGACCACATTACTACCCAGGGACTGCCGGCACAAACAGGAGCTGTAAGCAGAATACGGGCTAGCAGCTGCCTACAGAAAATGATGCAAGAGGACGATGTAGAGGCCTATCTGTTGGCATTTGAATGCACAGCCACCCGTGAGACCTGTCCACCTGAGCAATGGGCAGGAATAATTGCTCCCTTCCTCCTAGAAGAAGAGGCTGCTGCTGATTACACCAAACTAAAGGCTGAAATCCTTGCCCATATGGGTGTGACAACTATAGTCTAAATTGGACAAACGATCAATGAGGAGCACCAGGCAGAATTCCATAAAATAAGACTTACCTTTTATTGAGCTCATTAGCTTTCATTAAAACTTTGTCAGTTCAAACAACATTAAACAGATAGTACAGCTTTCTCTTGCTTACGCGTTTCGGCGACAGCCGTAATCATAGCTTGAGAAATTCACAAACATTGAACACTTTTAAAATACCCACCACAATTTGATTGGATGTAAAAACTGAACTGCTGACTCTCTGATTGGATGTTGTGTCTAAGACTAAAACCTCCTTCTCCGTTACGTGAACAGGTGTGATATTAACCCTAGGGGTGCATAATTTTCTGCAATTGTCTACAGCTTAGATACTTGTTCTGTAAGAAATGTTCTACTTCATTTATTTCCTCTGATCTAATACTTTAGGCGCTTTCAATGTACAGCAGTTTGTATTCAAATTAAATGTTCCGTTGTGCATAAAACAAGTTGGTAAATTTTAACAAAGTTATTATTATGTGTTAATGAACTGTTCATATGGTAATGTTCTAATAAAGACTATGCTACGTTACTAATTCTATTAACTCTCAAATTGTGTTAACTATAGTTACAACATATCAATTTGTACCGAACTTGTTACACTTGTTTCTAAATCTCAAAGACATTTCAGAGCATATAAATACATAGATAAAATAGTCATTGCGGTTGCATATTGATTTGCTATTTGTTAGTATTAAATTAACTATAGACATTCCGTGTTAATATTAATCATGATGGTTCTTAGATCTGTATTTTAGATAATGCAGCTACATTGATACTTTCAATAAATAAGAATATTTTAACTACTTCCATGTCCTATTGCCATGGATAAGTTTCGACCTGCATCATAGAAATCAATTCTTTGTTTTGTTCAATGAATTTAAAAGTAGCCTGTGTATACCATTTCAAAAGAGACTTAATTTTCTTCATTCATTCAATAAAAACCTTTTAAACTTTTTTGTGGTCATTTCGTTATATTAGTTTCTCTATGTTCTAAAGACATTTTTAACTTTATTTGGTTTACATTTCATTATTTAGTTTACATTTCATTGTGTTATTAACCTCTCTGTATTCTCTACATTCTTCTTTAATAGATGTACAAAGGTACTCATTCTGTTGGAATATTAACCTTTGCTATACCTACTATTGCGTATGTAATAATTACGCTCATACTATTTAAGGTTCGGTGACTGTGTTCCCCTTTTCTAGCCAAGATTATGCTTATGTGCCATTTCTGTACTTTACATTAATTCACTGATAGCACTCATTCAGAATTTGGTGTACTCTCTGACTTTCAATTTATGAGATTCATTTGTCATTTTATTTGCCACAAAGTTTATATTCTGTAGCCTAGTATTGATCTATTTCTACCAAAAATGTATTAAATCATACTCTGTGTTCAAACCTTGAAGTATTCTGGTTTTTAACTTGTGTATCCAGAAAACCTCTCTCAATGCTAAGTTATTTACCTGTTTGACTTTCCTTTCCCTGGTCTTTCTACAATAGTCCACTTAAGAGAAATTGGGTCACTTTGATGTTTAATTTTGAAATGTTGTATCAATGGTGTTAGTGTGCCCTTCTCATGTTCCCTAATTCTTTCACAAACTTCTCTTGTGGTGAGCCCCACATATTGCAGGTCACATAGTATACATGTTAGTAAGTAAACCACACTGCTCTCTCTGCAGTTTAAGCACATTTTATGACTAAATGTTTGACCTGTAACTGAACATCTGAATTGGTGTTCTGGTTGAAGAAATTCACATGCTTTGCAAGTGTTATTACTGCAGTGAAATGTACCTTTGACTGTAAGCCATGAGCTTTTCTGAACCTGTGTTTCTTTTAAACAGGTTGTTGCTATCTTATTCCCTAAGGACATACCTTTTTTGAAGGAGAACCTGCAACCTTGTTTCACTATATTAGTAAATTTATCATCCGCTTGTAACATAGGTAGGTTTCTGTATAATGTTACAAATCGGATGGAACTGGTTGCTGTACTGAGTAACAAAAGTGACTCTTTCATCCTTGCAACTCTGCTTCTTATTTGTTTTGTCTCTGAGTAAATCCTCTCTTTTTGTTTTTGACCCTACATCCTTGGTGTTTTTTATTAAACTATTTGAGTAGCCTCTAGCTTTCAGCTTGTTTGTTAGAATCTGTGCATGTTTCTCAAATAATTCATCTGTACTGCAATTTCTCTTTAATCTGGTGAATTGTCCTTTGGCTACTGAGCCAAACACCCTTTTGGGATGATTGCTTTTCGCATGCAGTAGGGTATTACCAGCAATTGGTTTAACATAAACCTCTGTCTCCACCAGTCCTTCAACTGTGCCTCTCAACTGTACATCTAAGTAATGAATCTCACTTTTTGCCCAATCAAAGGTAAATTGTATACCTACATCATTAGTATTCAATACTGAAACAAATTCTTTAGCACTATCAGCTTCACCATCCCAAATGCATATGAGATTATCTATGAAGCGTCTATAATACACTATTTTAGTTTTAAGGGGGTCCTGACATCCATAGATGTGGGACAGCTCCCACCAACCCATGAACAGGTTGGCATAGGAGGGGGCAAACTTGGCCCCCATAGCTGTCCCACATCTCTGAAGGTAAAAGACCCTCTCAAATGTGAAGTAATAGTGTGTTAGCAGATATTTTGTAACTTCATAGATATACTTGCAAAAGTTTTTATCATGTCCAGCTACTCTGCTTATAAAAAAGTCTATAGCTTTTAAACCCATACTATGTGGGATTGATGAGTATAGTGCTTGTACATCAATAGTGACCCAATTATATTTCTGATCCCATTTTATGTTTTCTAATTCTTTCAGCAATTGTTTAGTATCACATAGATAACTGCTTAATCTGGTTACTATTGGTTGTAAGATCCCATCTAACCATTGTGATAAGTGTCCATTTAGTTAACCTATTCCACTAATGATGGGTCTTCCTCTCATATTTTCTATACTTTTGTGTATTTTTGGTTAAACATTGAAATGTGGTATTGCTGGATTTTCCACTAATAGAAATTATTTTGTGTTAAAATCAAAGTAACCATGTTCAAAACCATCATCAATTAGATGTGTAAGCTCTTTTTTATACCTGCTTGTGGGATCAAATGTTAACTTACCATATTGGTTAGTGTCGTCCAATTGTCTATGTGCTTCCTGTATAAAGTGTGTTCTATATAGGACCACAATGGAGCCCCCCTTGTCTGCATTCCTTAGAACTATATCATGATTTTCACTCAGTTTTTTTATTGCAAATGTCATTTCTTTATTGAGATTTGTGCTTTCGTTGTTTACTGTATATGCAAGTTTATTAAGATCTTATTCTACTCTCTGCTGGAATTTTTCTAACAAGTTCCCTCTACTCTGTATTGGATAAAAATGAGAAGGGTTCCGAAGTCTTGGAACTAAAGCAATAGGTGTTGTCTCATCTGAATAATGACCACTTTCTGCTTGTAAATCTTCTAGTGCAGCCAAATCACAGGCTTCATCAAAGGTTAAAACCTCTTTCTCTGTGTCCAAATTGACTATATTTTTATCATAATTGTGTTCAATTGTTTTATCATTACTATTGGTTGCACCAGAGATATCCTCAGAAAAGTGTTTTTTTAAAGTGAAATTCCTTATTAGTTTTTTACGTCTAAAAGAGTGTGAACTTAAGCCTAATTCCAATACTTTATTTTCACTTTCTGTCAATTCATATGTAGAAAGGTTAACAATGGTGTTTAGTTGTATTTTGTTACACCCCTGCCCCTCCTGGTTGGGTACCTGTCTTGTCTGGTACTTCCTTTGCCTCTTATCCCCCCTTCTGGTCTTGTGGGGGGGTCTGAAAAAACCTGTGAGACCTCTTTGTACTCTGAATCCTTTAAGATTCCTTGTACAGTAAAAGCTGTATTTGGTCCTGTATTAAAATTGACACTATTTCTATTAGTCTAAGTTTGGTCAATATAATTCGATGTAACTACCGTATCTTTTGGCCTCACTACTCACACTTCTTTCATATATGTCGGTGTAACAGTAACTGTTTCTGTAGTCTAAGCCCAGCATTTCTATAACTGGCGTTTCAATGAGGGAAAGGCTCCGCTATCACAGATGTTTGATCTGATTCAACTGGCACGAAAGTGGCTCAGACCAGAGGAGCCAAATCCTACACAGATTGTCAGACCAAGTCCTACACAGATTGTGGAATCCCTAGTAATTGACAGATATCCAAGAATTTTCACGTGGCATCCGTAATTGGGTTGTACAAGGAAACCCTACTACATATGATGCCATGGTGGTGCAAGTGGAAAGATACATATCTGCCAAGGAAATAGAGAAAGCATCTGCTGTGCCAGCTAAGGCTGGATCAGACACTTTCAAGACTAAGAGGGATATTTATCAAGCCGTCAACTATGCTGCATTCGACAGCACCAATACCCTAACCTAACATTGTGGCCGCGTACCTGAATACGCTCTCCTTATTTATAAAAAAAAATCTGTCAAAAAGCTGTTCACCAAGTATGGGGCGATGAGCAGGGGACTGTTGCTATTCGGCTTTTTCCCAACTTTATTTATACCCTGTCACTAAACTCTGCCACTATACTAAAATGTTTAACTCCTATCCCGCCGCTCCCGGACCCAGTCGCAACTAAATAAATGTATAAACCCCTGGCCTCCCACATCACTACCACTTACTAAACCTATTAACCCCTAAACCGCAAGCCCCCCACATCGCCTAAACTAAATTAAGCTATTAACCCCTAAACCTAACAACCTGCTAACTTTACATTAAATATTATCACATCCCTATCTTAAACTTACCTTTAGAATTAAAATAAACTAAATTGAACTATTAATTAACCTACCCTAACTATTATACTAAAATTACATTAAACTACCAATTAAATTAACTATATTACATATTTAAAAACCTAACCCTACTCAAATTATTTAAATCTACAATAAAGAATTACTAAGTTACACAAAAAAAATAATAATCAAATATTTAAACTAATTCCAACTAATTTAATAGCCCTTTAAAAATAAAAAGCCCCCCCAAAATAAAAACACAATTTATGCTTACCTGATAAATGTATTTCTCTTGTGGTGTATCCAGTCCACGGATCATCCATTACTTGTGGGATATTCTCATTCCCAACAGGAAGTTGCAAGAGGACACCCACAGCAGAGCTGTAATATAGCTCCTCCCCTAACTGTCATAGCCAGTCATTCGACCGAAAACAAGCCGAGAAAGGAGGAACCATAGGGTGTAGTGGTTACTGTAGTTTAAATTTAAAAATTACCTGCCTTAAAATGACAGGGCGGGCCGTGGACTGGATACACCACAAGAGAAATAAATTTATCAGGTAAGCATAAATTGTGTTTTCTCTTGTAAGGTGTATCCAGTCCACGGATCATCCATTACTTGTGGGATACCAATACCAAAGCTAAAGTACACGGATGAAGGGAGGGACAAGGCAGGAACCACTGCCTGTAAAACCTTTCTCCCAAATATAGCCTCCGAAGAAGCAAAAGTATCAAATTTGTAAAATTTTGAAAAAGTATGAAGCGAAGACCAAGTCGCCGCCTTGCAAATCTGTTCAACAGAAGCCTCATTTTTAAAGGCCCAAGTGGAAGCCACAGCTCTAGTGGAATGAGCTGTAATCCTTTCAGGAGGCTGCTGTCCAGCAGTCTCATAGGCTAAGCGGATTAAGCTTCTTAGCCAAAAAGAAAAAAAGAGGTTGCCAAAGCCTTTTGACCTCTCCTCTGTCCAGAGTAGACAACAAACAAAGAAGATGTTTGACGAAAATTTTTAGTAGCTTGTAAGTAAAACTTTAAAGCACAGACCACGTCCAGATTGTGTAACACAAGGATGGAACCACAATCTCTTGATTGATATTCTTGTTAGATACCACCTTAGGTAAGAACCCAGGTTTGGTACGCAGGACTACCTTATCCGTATGAAAAATCAGATAAGGAGAATCACATTGTAAGGCAGATAGCTCAGAGACTCTACGAGCCGAGGAAATAGCTGCCAAAAAAAAAAAAAAGAACTTTCCAAGATAAAAGTTTGATATCTATGGAATGAAGAGGTTCAAACGGAACTCCTTGAAGAACCTTAAGAACCAAGTTTAAGCTCAATGGTGGAGCAACAGGTTTAAACACAGGCTTGAGTCAAACTAAAGCCTGACAAAATGCCTGAACATCTGGAACATCTGCCAGACGCTAGTGCAAAAGAATAGACAGAGCAAAAATCTTTCCCTTTAAGAAACTAGCTGACAATCCTTTTTCCAAACCTTCTTGGAGAAAAGATAAAATCCTAGCAATCCTGACCTTACTCCATGAGTAACCCTTGGATTCACACCAATAAAGATATCTACGCCATACCTTATGGTAAATTTTCCTGGTGACAGGCTTTCGTGCCTGTATTAAGGTATCAATAACTGACTCGGAGAAGCCACGCTTTGATAAAATCAAGCATTCAATCTCCAGGCAGTCAGCCTTAGAGAAATTAGATTTGGATGGTTGAAAGGACCCTGAAGTAGAAGGTCCTGTCTCAGAGGCAGAGACCATGGTGGAAAGGATGACATGTCCACTAGATCTGCATACCAGGTCCTGCGTGGCCACGCAGGTGCTATCAGAATCACCGATGCTCTCTCCTGCTTGATCTTGACAATCAGTCGAGGGAGCAGAGGAAACGGTGGAAACACATAAGCCAGGTTGAAAGACCAGGGCGCTGCTAGAGTATCTATCAGTGTCGCCTTGGGATCCCTGGACCTGGATCCGTAACACGGAAGCTTGGCGTTCTGGCGAGATGCCATGAGATCCAGTTCTGGTTTGCCCCAACGGAGAATCAGTTGTGCAAATACCTCCGGATGGAGTTCCCACTCTCCCGGATGAAAAGTCTGACGACTTAGAAAATACGCCTCCCAGTGCTCTACACCTGGGATATGGATAGCTGATAGGTGGCAAGAGTGAATCTCTGCCCAGTGAATTATTTTTGAAACTTCTAACATCTCTAGGGAACTTCTTGTTCCCCCTCGATGGTTGATGTAAGCTACAGTCGTGATGTTGACCGACTGAAATCTGATGTACCTCAGAGTTGCTAACTGAGGCCAAACCTGAAGAGCCTTGAATATCGCTCTTAGTTCCAGAATATTTATTGGAAGGAGAGACTCCTCCTGAGTCCACGATCCCTGAGCCTTCAGGGAGTTCCAGACTGCACCCCAACCTAGAAGGCTGGCATTTGTTGTTACAATAGTCCAATCTGGCCTGCGAAGGTCATACCTTTGGACAGATGGACCCGAGATAGCCACCAGGGAAGAGGATCCCTGGTCTCTTGGTCCAGATTCAGTTGAGGGGCCAAATCTGTGTAATCCCCGCTCCACTGACTGAGCCTGCATAGTTGCAGCGGTCTGAGATATAAGCGTTCAAACGGCACTATGTCCATTGCCGCTACCATTAAGCCGATTACTTCCATACACTGAGCCACCAAAGGGCACGGAATGGAATGAAGAACCCAACAGGAATTTAGAAGCTTTGATAACCTGGACTCCGTCAAGGTAAATTTTCATTTCTACAGAATCTATCAGAGT